>NC_045773.1:81958172-82258172 GCF_008692025.1 Phocoena sinus
TCATGGAACATTTTTGGTTGTCTTAACAGCGGGAGGTACTACTGGCATCTAGTGGCTAAAGGACAGGGATGCTGCTAGATATCTCACAGTGGAAAGAACAGCCTTATACAACAAAAAATTATTTGACCCAGCATGTCAGTAGAATCAAGGCTTAGAAAGCTTGGTATAGAGAGTATAAACGGTGAAATAATAAAAAGGAAATATAATCTAGCATTGAAGTGCAAAGACTGAAGAGGAAAGGAGCATGTGGCAAAAAAATCTGAGTTTAAAATAGGGTCATGAAAGTGTGACTGCGAAGGAAGAGGCATGTCTTAGGTAAGAATTAATTGAAAATGATGACAGAGTAGAGGTGTAAAGAGGGAAGAAAGAATTGAGAACTCTTTACTGAGCAGTCTATTCTAGGCTAAGCAATAGGGATTTCAAACTTGAAAGACGAGCATAACGGAGACAATTCTAACAGAGTGCAAGACTGTAGGCGAAGGTGGATTGGGAAAAGTTCATTTATTCAGCAGATATTTATTGACTATCTATTGTTTACTAGGCACTGGGAATGCACCAGTGAACAAAGTGTAGAGGGTTGCTGCTCTTACGTTGATAGATTTTAGTCTACTGAGAGGAGACAGACAGTAAACAAAAAAATCAACAAATGTGTAATACATCAGGTGGTCATAAATTCTATATTTAAAGAAGCAACAGTAAAGCAGAGAAAAGGAATAGTGAATGAAATGAAGATTGTGTTGTTTTCAATAGACTGGTCAGGGAAGGATTTTCAGATAGGGTGACGTTTAGAGCAGAGATCTGAATTAAAAGAGCAAGCCATGCAGCCATCTAGGATAAGAGTGTTCAGGCAGGGGAAATATCAGTAGTAAATGGATAGGTCCTAAGGTGAGAATGTGCTTGTCATGGTAGAGATGTATTTGTCAAGGAGGAGATGAAATCAGATAGTTATAAGAAGATCAAACCATACAAGGGACTTGTAGGCCATTATAAGGAATTCGGATTTTATTCTGAGATGGAAAGTCATTGGAGAGTTTTGAGCAGAAGAGAGATTTAATCTGACTTAAATTTTAACATAATTACTACCTGCTATGTTGGAAAAGTTCTGCATTGGGGCTCATGGTGGGACTAGGGGAGGCATAGGGGACAAAGTTAGAAGCAGGGAAACCACTTTAGGAGGCTGTGGCTATAAGCAATAATCCAGGCAAGAGATGCTGGTGGCCTGGACTAGGATAGTAGCAGTGGAAGTGGTGAGATGAGATGTGATTGGATTCTGGATACCTTTTGAAGGTAGAGCTTGAGAGGATTTGTTTCCGTATAGGTTGCGGGATGTGAGAGAACGTGAGTTAAAGATTATGCCAAGGGTTTTAGTCTGAACATCAGGTAGAATGGGTTTGTCATTCACTGAGATGGTAAAAGGATCAAGAGTTAGGTTTTGGATGTGTAAATTTTGAGATTCTTATTAGAATCCAAGTGGAAAGTTTGAGCAAGCAACTGGACATAAAAAGTTGGAATTCAGTGGGGGGAAATCTGCTAGAAATATAAAATTGGGACTTGCCAGAATATGGGTGGTATTTAAAGCCATGAGACAAAAAGGGATCATCAGGGGAGTAACCAGCAGTGGAAACTGGGGAGTGGCCGGGAAGGTAGGAAGAGAACCGAAAGAAAGAATGGGATTTTCAGGTGCAGGCAAAAGTAATTTGGTTTTAGTCATGTTGAGTTTGTATTGCCAACCAGTCCTTTCCCTTGAGGGCTGCTGAGAGTAGCTAGTGGAGTTTACAGCTTGATTTATGAGGCCTAACTGAAGATCCAGGGACAGAAGGCACAGTTCACTATACTGGCCTTTTTTTGCTTTCCCCTCCCCAAAATTTGAAGTATCAAAACAACTTTTTCTGTACATCTGAGATAGTACCTGCTGATTTTGGCTCTCATTCTGAGGGAGCGATTACAAAATGAAACTATGTCAGGGAAATAGAGCCAGTGTATGGTGATTTCTTATTTACAAAATGTAGCCATTGAAGGGGATGGGGAAGTAACTCGAGGGCCTGTCATATGCCAAGTCCTTGTGCGAAGTGCTTTACATGGCATGGTGTCATAATCTCAGAGTAATTTCTAGCCCATGGTGACAGAGCTACTAAACTAAGAATCAGAGTAAGTAACTAGAGTGATTCCAGATCCCTGCTTTTTATAATACCATGCTGGGGGAGCCTATTACTTTTAAATGCAAGAGGAAATGGGCCGGTGGAGTAGTGGAAGCTACAGAGTGACTGAAATTGCTGAGTAAATGAGTTAATTGAAGGAGCAGGGGTCAAAGGGAAGCGGAAAAGGATGAGATTGAAGGCAAAAGTAGATACAAGCCTTGAAAAAGAAAAGACATCTTCCTTTAAGATACAAGGGAAGGAGAAGAGTATGAGAGTGGAGATAGATAAAGTGAAGGGGAGATGATTTTTTGAGATGATTGTGATCTTAGATAAATAGAAAATAAGATCATCTCCCAGAAGGAAGTGGGGTGGGGACCTCAGAAGAGCAGAGTCTATTAGGAACAGCTTTTGGGGTAAATATGGAAGAGATTTCTCTCCTTTTCCTTTTTTCCCCTTCCTTTCTTTACTTTCACTTTTACCTTCTCCCTTTACTTTTCCCTTTTCCTTTCCTTCTTTCTCACTTCTGTTTTATTTCCCCCTAAGTTATTTTCCCCTCCTTTCTGCCTCTTTTTACCTTCTTTTCCTTCTCTCTTGTCTTTTTTTTTTCTCTTTCATTTCTCCATTTCTTTGAGCGTAGACAAAGAAGTAAAAGGGGGCACAGTCAGCATTCTTTAACTGTTAAGAATAGGGGAAATTACTTCCAGCTGGGGAAGGGAAGGTTTCTCAGAGGAGGTGACATTTATGTTGGCCTTGAAGAATGAGTAGGATTATGGTAAGCTGATATCTGGAAAGAAGTTTATTTCAAGTTTCAGAGAGTTGGGTGCCACTGCCATGAATAGTATACTGTTCTGTTTAATGTTATCAGAGTGAGTATCTCAGTTATATCTCATCTACCTCAGGTCTCAGTCCACACTGAGGAACAGGAAATGTTCTTGCAGGAGATGGTAGCTCTAAGAACAGAACAAGAACCCAGAATGTCCCTCCCGTCTGTGAAAGCCCAGCTAAAGTGTGAATCTCCAGAACTTGAAGCCCAGAAGAAGCAAGGTAAAGAAGAAAGACCCACCTTGGGAGGAAGGGGAAGATGGGGCTAACACAGGGCACTGGGGCTCTTTTGTACTTTGTGCTGTTTCTGATCATTAAAGTCAGGAAAGTCTCTCTAGAAATCTGACGGCTCATGTGTAGACCCCAGGCAGCCTGGTTTGTCACTCTACAGCTCTTTTTTTCTCTTTATATTAATATTTTTAAAATTCTGGCTGTATTTTATTTGAAATCACTTAGTTTAGTTCTTCTGACAGTTATTTTCCTCTGTACTGACCTCCCTGCTATTTTTAGCCTTTATCCTAGCAGACAGTACCATTATCTTCCAATTCGACTATCTCCTGCCTCCTTCACTTAAATAAACCTTTGCTCCATGATGTCTGCAGCTAACTCTCAGATGGTGCAGGGAAAGAAAAAATATGTGTGTGTGTGTGTGTGTGTGTGTGTGTGTGTGTGTGTGTGTGTATGTATGTGTATTACTCTTATAAAGAGAAGGAGTAATAAAGCAAATGGGGTAGAATGTTCAAAGTTAGTGAAGGGGTGAAAGACTCAGTACCTACCTTCCTTATTTCTATTTCCTCTATTTTTTTTTCATTTTTTTAAATAGGTGAAAATTCACATGGTCCAAAAAATAATAATTTAAAGTTACCCAGTGAAAAGTTTTCATTCCACTCAATTTCCCTAGCCATTTGGTCTCCTTACCCCTATTCTGAAATAGGTTGTCACGGTTACTAGTTTCTTGTGTGTCCTTCTAGAGATTTTTTAATCATATATGTATGTTTTTCATATTCAAATATATTTTCCCCTCTTTATCACTAAGATTGTAGAAGCTTGCAGTTTTTATTTCTTAACAGGTGTTTAATATTAAAATGTATGAATATATCATGCAATTAACTTCCCCTGCTGATGACACTTAAGTTGGCCCCGCTCTTTTAGTGTAACAAATAGTGCTGTGGTAAATAACTGTATGTGTGAGTATATCTGTAGCATAAATTCTTCTGTGTGGAATTACTAGGTCAAAGGTTTTATATATACAGTTGTAATGTTTATATATATTGTCAACTTGCCCTCTGTAAAGCTTGGGTCAGTTTACACTCTCACTGGCAATGTATGATATCCATGTTGTGAACATAGTGTTATATCAAGCTATTGGCAAATCTGATGGGTGAAAATTATACTCAATATTGTTTAAATTTGCTTTTCTCTTATTGTGAGGTGGAGCATCTTTTCTTGTGTTTAAGAACTATTGTATTTCCTTTCCTGGAGACCATCAGTTTTTTTCTTTGCCAAGTTTTCTATTGGGTTATTGCTTTCTTCCTTAACAGTTTTTGGAGTGCTTTGTTTATTAGTCTGTCGTATATTCTAGTGCCATTTTATAGTCATGCAGGAATTCTAGGTTCTTATGTAATTTTTCACTTGAATAAGTTTATGTTGCCTAGTGAAGTTGCTATTTGCTATCACAAGAAACTAGTTAACATTTATGATCCATTTTTAGTTTCAGATGTTGAGACTGGAAATGAGTATAGGAATTTAAAGCAAGAAGTTTCTGAAGAAATGAAACCATATGGGAATATATCTAGCAAATTTGAAAATGAAATGTCTCAGTCAGCTAGGTATGAAAAAACTTATGAACCTGAAGAAAAAATAGAAGAGCCTTCTGGATACTCCAGGGAAGATAAACAACATGCATGTGATGAAAATGGAGTAAGTTTGACTGAGAACTCAGACCTTTCTGAACACCAGAGAGTCTGTCCAGGAGAAAAGCTTTATGAATGTGATGACTGTGGAAGAGCTTTTAGTCAACACTCATGCTTCGTAGAACATCAGAGGACCCATACTGGAGACAGGCCCTACAAATGCGAAGAATGTGGAAAAACTTTCCGTGGGAGAACTGTGCTTATTCGACACAAAATAACACACACGGGAGAGAAACCATATAAATGTAATGAGTGTGGCAAAGCCTTTGGCCGGTGGTCAGCTCTTAATCAACATCAGAGACTTCACACAGGAGAGAAACACTACCACTGTAATGAATGTGGCAAAGCCTTTAGCCAGAAAGCAGGTCTCTTTCACCATCTCAAAATCCACACAAGAGACAAACCTTATCATTGTACTCAGTGTAATAAAAGTTTTAGTCGGCGTTCAATTCTTACCCAGCATCAAGGAGTCCATACTGGGGCAAAGCCCTATGAGTGCAGCGAGTGTGGAAAGGCCTTTGTTTATAACTCCTCCCTTGTTTCCCATCAGGAGATCCACCACAAAGAAAAATGCTATCAGTGTAAGGAATGTGGGAAGTCCTTCAGTCAGAGTGGCCTTATTCAGCATCAGAGAATCCACACTGGGGAGAAACCCTACAAATGTGATGTATGTGGAAAAGCCTTTATTCAGAGGACAAGTCTTATAGAACATCAACGAATTCACACTGGAGAGAGACCCTATAAATGTGATAAGTGTGGGAAGGCTTTCACTCAAAGATCAGTCCTCACGGAACATCAGAGAATCCACACCGGAGAGAGGCCCTACAAATGCGATGAGTGTGGGAATGCCTTCCGAGGAATCACCAGTCTCATTCAGCATCAGAGAATCCACACTGGGGAGAAACCCTACCAATGTGATGAATGTGGCAAAGCCTTCAGACAGAGGTCAGATCTTGGTAAACACCAGAGAATCCATAATAGAGGTGGTCCCTATAAATGTAAAGAGTGTGGGGAGTCGTTTAGGCAGAACTCAGCTCTTACTCAACATCAGACTACCCACAAAGCAGAAAAATCTGGCTCTGTGTGAAGACTGCAGGGAAGCTGTCTCACAGAGTGCAGGCTGGAGAGAAATACTAGCTTTGAGATGATTTAGGACAAAACGTTAGTCACTATTGCTATAAGGTAACTTCGGATATTTCATAAAAAATACACTGCTGCCCATTTCATTAGGTGCTGTGGAGAACAAGGAGCGTAACACCAGATTCCTTTCCTCAAAGAGTTTACAACCTAGTTTGGGATATATAAGGTCCACTGTTCAGTCAAGACTATAGGACAATAGAATTGATGCTCAAAGTAGTGTAGAATTAAGTGGCACTTGGCAAGCTATAAATTCTGAAGGACAGATCACTGTTACCTGAAGTGGTCAGGAAAGACTTTATTTAAGATAAAGTTTTGATGGGGATATTTGGAAGGCAAAAGGGAGAAAACATTTAGGGTAGAACAAATGTAAGCAGAGTGCATGTAGTTTGGAAGCATCAATGACAAGACTAGCCAGCCTAAAGTAGAGTTCATTTAGACTGGGCAGTTGATGGCACTATGTTGGAAACATAGCTTGAGGACAGACTCTGGGAGGGTTAGAATGCCAATAATTTCACCTAATACTTTGACACTTACAAAGCACTTTTCTCATTGAATTCCTAAAATGTTTCTATAAATTAAAATTATTCTCCATTTTAAAAATGCGGATACTCTTGCTTATGGAGATGGTGACATAGCTACAATATCACACAAAGGAAAAGACCAGCAGCGTAAGTGCAGTTTTGTGACTTCAAGTCCTGTTCGTTACACTAGTGATTCCCCAACATCAGTGAACATCAGAATCACCTGTGGAGCTTGTTTAACATACCTGAGTCCCAGTCACAGATACTGTGCTTCATTAGGTCTGAGATGGGGATTGAGAATCTTCATTTTTATAGCTCCACAGTCACCTGATGTACTCTAAGTTTTGAGAAACATTGCGCTGAATCATTGCTACCTTCGTGGTTGCCAGTGAAGTGAGGAAGCATGAACACAGGCCGCTGCAGATTTTTAGCATGAGGAAAGCCCTTCAGGGGACATGAGCCACCAGGTCTTTACAATGAACAGGGAATTAGACCACCATCATGCCTAAAAACTAGGTCTTCGAGATGGCCTTTCTGTCCCTTCAAATTTAAATGTTTCAAAAAAGACTGACCTATATTCCAAGGCTCCCAAGGTTCTTCTGAGTGCAAAGGTTGTGTGTGTGTGTGTTTAGGGGCGGGGTGCTGGTGTTCTTCCCTGTTTTACGCTTCCCTTTTTTCCTACCTCTGTAGTTACCATTGTGTTCTGAATCCCCTAATAATTTCTTGAGAGAACTGGCTTATAATTTTTTGGTTTGTATACCTTCTTGAGCACATAAAAGAGCCAAAGATTAGTGATTCTTTGCCTTGGGGCTTCAGAAAACAACAGATCAACCAAAAACTGGTTGACATTACCCGTATATTACTGAGTAAACAATTCTGTTTTTGATGAGAACCTGTGATGATCATTGTAGTGGATAGCAGGCAAGCCACAAAGAAGTACACACAGCTCCTGGTCTGTTTATCTTTTTATTTACAGAAGTCATATTTGATCTCTACTGAGATATCCTTTTATTTCCCTTCTACGTTGCTGCAGCAAACGCCACAATTTCTAGGACTGCCTTCCCGCCTCGTCCCACACAACTTCAGTCCCCTCATCTCCCTTCACCTCTAGCTGCTCAGTGGGTTTGAAGTGGTAGGATAGTGACAAAAGAGGAAGGAGAGGAAAAAGAAGGGTAATCACCATTCTTTAACTATTCCTAACTACCTTTCTGCCCAGCCCTGTCTTTATCCCGTCTCTCTACTCCTATAATATACTCTACCCCCATTTCCCTAGTGCCCTAGTCTCTTGCCCCTCCGTCCGTAATCCCTATATAGGACATAGGAATATCACTGGCTTGGAACTAGTAGAGTCCCTAGTCCTATAGAAATATATATGTTCCTAGCTTTCTAAATTGTAATTGTGAGCACATTTTCCCATGAAAATGATAATGGTGTTAGTGCTATAACTTAGGCATATTATGTGTCACATTGGCTTTTGGGATTAGATTTACGTTGACTGTGGGAAAACTTTCTGAGTTCACAACATAGGAAAGCAAATGAACATTTAAAAAACAACTCATTCACAAGTTGAGGACAGCTTAGGCTTTTTCATAAGACCAACACTGGAGTTGTGCACCAGGTATTGAGGCAGCTAGGATTGGAAACCTAATTTTTTTTATGTCCGAACTGAGCGCTGAGAGCTCTGTAGCTGTAAGTATATGAGGCCTATTCCCTACCTAAGGTTTCCCTGTCTCAAATTTCTCTCATGTAAATTTGTCTCTTTGGAGGGGACTTGACTTAGTAACAAGAGCCTTCATGAGAACATCTCTTTACCAAACTGATGCTGTCCATATTTGTCATCTAATCTGATTTCACAAACATGTTTTCCAAACTGAAATTGCTCCTCATAATGTCAGAGCCTCTCTCTTTAATCTGTCTGCTCGATAGAATGCAATCCTTATTTTAAACTTGCTGTCTACTCTCCATGCTGTTACTTGCAGTCTCTCCAGTTCAGCCTCTGCTTAACATGTTCTCTCAGTGCACACAGGTTCCTCCATTTGCCTATAACTCTCTTAAGTAATATTATAAAGGAACCATAAACAAAGACCCAGAACAATAGAATATGCCTGTTGCATAGAATACAGTTCGTAACTTATTTAAAAATAAATGGGGTTTTGTTCTGGTGGTTTCTTGTGCTTAAATACAGTTGTAGAACCAAAAAAAAAGGGCAGAGTGGCATGGGGTTTCCAGGTGGGCATCAAAGGGGGTCAAACTAGTCCTAGAAAAGGAGAAGATATAAGGTTACTATCTGGAACTAAATTGGCCACGCAGCGAAGTTGAAGGCCCTGAGAGGCAAGTGGAGGACATGATGTGTTAGATACGGAATTGGGGAGTACGGTGAACAGAAAATGCCTTGAGATGAAGTCAGGAGTACATCTTTATAAAAGATGTGGTGTGACAATGACAGTACCTAGGAAATCAGGGTCCCTTGAAGCAGTTCATCTATGTGGATTTTTAAATCATCAATAACAGGAGGCAGGATGGAAAGAAAAGAGTATGAAAGTGAAGCAAGTCCACAAGAGAAGTAATGGCAGCCAGTAATACAATAGCCAGGTAGAACAACTGGTATAAAACTCAAATGAATCATGCAGCAGCAGCTTTGAAATAACATTAAGGGTGAGAATAAGATTGACTAGCCTCTGTTTTTTGATTGATTGAAGGTAAACAAAATATTGAGCGTTTAAGGCAAAACACCTAGAGAGGTTGGGGGAGAATCAAATTTCTAAAGCAGTGAAAAGTAAAATGAGCTTAAACATGGGCTTTGGATGAAAAAGTAATCTGACAATCACAAAAGGGTTCCAGAGAGTGTAATAGAAAGGGACTGTGAAGGGAAGGAAGATGGGCCCCTTTTGAAAAAAAACAAAAGCAAGCAAAAAAACAAGGGTGCTGAGCAGGGCTCTGGGATTGAGAAATCTCATGGGCATGGTGAGGATGGAGGAATCCTCACCATGGGGCATGGAGAGGATGGAGCAATCCTCACCATGGGGCATGGTGAGGATGGAGCAATCAGATAGAAGCACTTAGAAAAGCTCTGCACTCCTATACTCAGAACAGAAGTAGCCTCTTTTGTTAATATCCAGTGATTGTAAAGTTGTTAACAGTCAAAGTCTTATTATTGGCAATCTTTAGGAGTAGAGGAAAGGATTTATTAACAGTATTATGTAATTGTTAAGTGCTTACTAAGGGCCAGACATTAGTAAATGCTTTACTCACATTGTTTCATTTTTAGCTGGGGAAACAAATCAATAAAGCTGCTTGAGGTCACAAAGTTAGTATGTGGTGGGACCAAGATACGAACTAAGCAGTTTCAGAGCCCACTCTTCCTCTGTTTATTTCAGATGAACGAACTGCATGTTGCAGTGGTATTCAGTGCTTTGAGTTATTACCTGTAGAAAAATTTCAATTCCTATCAGTATTCTGGAAAATACTTAAGAAACTCTACAGAGTCCTGGGTCCAAACACCAAAGGTAATAATATCCCCATCCTCTTGCATACTAAATCTTGGATGAAGTTTGGGCCAGCATAAATATCAGCCCTAATTCTTGTTGCCTGCACAATGAGGGTGTCTGCGGGAGACATTTCACTTTAAAGATGAGCTCTTCATAGGAAAGGATCACATTCCTAGCTTAGAACCGTTATTCTCTGCATTATTCTGACAGAATAAGGGATATCTGACTAATAAAAAGATTAGAGAGATGTCCCCATTGTGGATCTATCCAATAACTCACTAAGGATATACCTTTGATGAGGGTTTTTAAAAGTTTTTATATTTGTAGCTAGTACCACTTCTTGGATTAAAAAAAACATAGATAAGTATATATTATATAAAATAGTTCTTTCAGATGCCCTTCCTGACTCCACAAGCACAGAATTTATTTGAGCAACAAGTGTTTGTTTAATATAGGGATAATCATTTTGATAACTTTAATTGAACTTTCTCAACTTTCAACCTTTCACACTGAAAATTTTACATTTTAAAGCCCCTCCAGCAGTTCATCATTTTATTAGAATTTCTTTGGGTCCTCTCTCCTTCCGATGTTTCTGGGTATAACTGGTAAGGAGTTCTTGCACCTTCTTTCTTTTTTTTTTTGCACCTTATTTCTTATACATAGTATTTGTATATAAAAAGTAGGTATGGATATATTTTATATAAAATATGTTTTTAATTTTCACTTTATACATATACTTTCATATACATATAATTTGATTTTGACGAAGCCAACCACGATAAGTGTCTGAAACTTCTCAGTTGCTTAGCTCCCTAGCCCACATTGTGAGATCATTACTGAGAGCCAGCCTTTAATCCTTGATTTCTTGTAAACAGTTGATTCTTTTCCCACACTTACGAAAGACCTTTTCCAGGTCTGAAAACCCATCAGTCAACGCTCCCAGAGTTTTCACCCATCACAGTTCAAGGTGATCTTTGGGGGATATATGTTTGCTTTACCAGTCATCTTAAGCCCAAATGGCCTGGTCCTGGGTGTCCCGAGGATTCCTAAGAGGAGGCCATTTGTCACCTCTGATTTATGCAGATCGTCATTATTCCTGTCTAAGCTTGATATGCGTATCTTACTTTTTGATCGAGCGCCTCAGCTCAGCCTACTTAAGTGAAATATTTAAGAGTAGGTATATCACCATTTCATCCCTGATAAAGGAGGAGGAAATTTAGGAACTCTTCAGCTTGCTGTAGCCAAACTCTAGCTCAATGACTTTGAGCAAGCGACTTAATCTCATTTCCTCATAATGTAAAGTATCGATAATAGTACCTACTTCTGCCTGGGGAGCTGCAGACCTACGGAGGATAATTGTTATACGGATAAATGGGGGATTTATATAAAGTGCTTAGAACAGTGGTTAGCACCTAAGTGCATTATAGCCGTTTGCTATTGTTCTATTGCCGTGGGCTCTCTCAGTGAGCTCTCTCAAATGCGTTGCCTCTAGATGCTCCAGCCCCAGGCCAGAAATTACCTGTAACTACGCTGCATTTTTCCCAGGACTGCTGCGTTGTTGCCGCTGGGATTAAAGCTCCGGCTCAGGTCTACTTTTACTTTCTTACCTTGGGAACTAATGAACAGTGGCTGGCAGGAGATAAACATCGCCTAAACTGGCAAGGAAAGATTTTCCTATCTTTTGTCTCCACCCCTGTTAAAGATAATTAGCAGCTGAGGAGTTTCCTTTTTTGTCTGAGTTGCTCTTCTGAAGTTCTGCGCACGGGGGCGGCGGGGGGCGGGGAGGCGGACCCTGGACGGAGTCCGCCGTGCCCCAGCCTCAGAGCACAGGCCCTTGGAGTTACCTGACCTAGGTGCCCGAGCCTGCGCTACTCAGCAGGGGCGGGGATGCTGCCAGGCAACCACAGAGAGGAGAGAACCTCCAGATTCCTAGAGGAGACCTGAGGGTGAGGCATTGTTGACAGCCGCAGGCCTAGAACTGCGAGTTCTTTTGGCTTTTGGGTCGTAAGTGGTGGTGATAGAGGGTTCGTGGACTCCGGCTTCGACTCAGTGTGTGATTCGGCCCTTTAGGGACTCCGGTGAAGTTCAGTCGGACGAATTGAGTTGCAGGCGAAAGTTAAAGATGGCTTCCAAGTCCTGAGTTGTCTTAGGTTATTGAGGCTGTTGAGAAAAAGGAAGGTCTGGAATCCCAATTTGGTAAAAAGAAAGTTGGGTTCCTTTGAGATGATCCCACTCATGACTCCCTAGAATAAGTCGGAACACAAGGAAAGACATAGAATCCACTTGTTTGACTTTTAGCAAATTACTTAATCCCTCTGTGCTTCAGTATCATTGATCTGTCAGTGGAATGATAAAATCTGCTTAGATGAGTAAATTCACAGTCAATTTTCAATAAATATTAGCCATTATTTTCTGATCTTTAATGTTCTTTACCATTTGGGATTCTTAGAAGGGGAGAACCAAAGGGAGGAGGGTCATGGTCTTTCTCTCAAGCTTTATTAACTTAAACTAGGAAGTAAGAGATTATAGCAGATAGTGTTTACTAATAATTTGCAGTCACTCCCACTCTGTCTTCTAATTTTTTTAGCTTTCTGACAGTTCCTTTTTTATTTCAGTGCGTTGTCAGGTAAGTGAGTTCTTGGGTAAGAGCTAAATAAAATTTAGAGTTTCTGTTAACAGTGTTGTTCTATGCCTCAGGAAGAAGACTAGCTACAAGGATATACTTCTGAAAAATCAGTGTGAACCCCAAGCTGGAGTGAATCTTCTCCTGAGCTCGCTTATTCCAGAATGGCAGTCTTCTTGCAGGAAAGATCTCTAATAGTGACTGATGGTAGAGGGAGAGGGCTGTGCCTGGGACCAAGAATCAGACTGGCAAAACAAAATCTTTCTTCCAACTTTAAGTTGTTGCTACCAGGAAAGAGATATTTGGACCTCACAGGGCTGTCAGAAGACTCGGGGAGCTCTCCCCACAGATACTGAGACCAGAAATACAGACCAAGGAGCAGGCGCTGAAGCAGGTCCTGACCTCTGCCTGTAGAGCTGCAGACCTAAGGAGGATAATATTCAGAACGTAGAGAAGAGGCATCAGTTACGCTAGAGAGGTTGAAGAGACAGCTTGAAGGACAAGCCATCAGGTGGGAAGGGTTGGGAGGATCATTTATGGCTTGACTAGTGAAAGGCTACAGGAATAGAACAGAAAGCAGCAAAACAACTTTAGGATCCACCAGATGTCTCTGGAGCCATAACCCAGTATCTCCTTCATGGGCTTTAATTCCGCCAGGTATTCATGTACACCTCTGGAACCTTCTCTGCCTATATTGGGTTTTTTTTGTTATTTGGGTGTTTTTACTGAAGGACAGCTTCAAATTCAATTTTCCAAGACCATCTTCATCCCGTTGCTTTTAGGGCCCAGATAGAACAAGGATAGAACAAGGTATGCTTATGGCAAGATAGTACCCTGGAATCAAGAGGTGTCAGGTCCAGTCTATTAAGACCCTATCTTAGTTTAACTCTCACATTATTGCCTTATGAAATGGAAAGCAGATGAGAAAGAATGTCTGCAGAGAAAGAAGACATCCTTGAAAAGAAGGTTTTTAGAACTCTTGTTAGTGTCCTTTCCCTGGAAACCTTGCCCCTACCGGTCTCTTTGCCCAATTCTTTAGGTAGAAACTCTGGGTAATATTTGGGAGGTGTCTGTGTTTTGTTTTGTTATTGTTTTGACTTATTCAACTCCTTTAGCTTCAAAATGTTTTTCTTATCTTTTAATCCTGCATATTAACTGAAAAAATTATTTTCCCCACTGTTATTTTTCCAGTTTACTGATTTCCCCACATCAAGATAGTATGCATTTCGAAACTGATCTGCCTGTTGTTTCAAGTTAACTTTTATTATATGCCATTGTTTGTTGATCCATTTAACAAACATTTATGGAGCATTTTGTCTATACTAGTGGCCTAGGTACATTCATTTGGTGTAAATGATACTTTTAACTACCCTTTAGCAAATTAAAATTTCTCTTGGTTTTATGATATTCCCTTTTTTTCACCTCCAGATTCAAACTGATCTCTTCTTAACTTTTTTGATTATACCTTTCTGATTCTTTGTCACATTTTCTGAGAAAATTCTGTATGCTCTTCCAGTCTCTTTCTGACGGTCCAGCTGTCTCTTCTCAAACTGGAACTTCACATGCCTTCTCACGTGCTTTTCAAAATTGAATTGGTAGTTTAGGGATACTGAAAAGGCATGCAATTTAGATAAAACTGGGTTTTATTTTTATCGCTGTTTCTCATCATAAGTCTCATGATCTCAGCAGAAGAGACAACTGACATTTGAATTGTCTGTGCATTTTTTTTAGATGGTGTTACTGAGAATGAAAATAAGGACTTGTCTCCAACACAAAAAAATTTCTGAAGATGCTAAATCATGTGGGGGGAATCTGTAGAATTACAGCATCAATGCAGTAAGTTAGTAAAAGCTTTAGTTACTGATGAGTCATTATTCAGCATTAGGAAGTACATACCAAAGAGAATGTCTCTGAGAGCAACACTTTTGGAAAAGCTTTTGTTTACAGTGGGTCCCTCCTTTCCCACTAGGAAATCCATCACAGGGGGAAATGCTGTCAGTATAAGGAATGTGGGAAAGTTGTATTTGACATCAGCCAAAGCAGCCTTATTTAATGTCAGAAAATCCACACGAGCAAGAGACTGCATAAAATGTGATGACTGTAAGGATGCCTTTATTCAGCGTGGAAACCTTATAGAACCGTATGTGAAGGGAGTAGGAAGGAAGGCCTTCACCCAGAAGTCAGGACTGACTGCACTAGAGAATCCACATAGGAGATAGATCTTACAAACCTGATGAACGTGGAAATGTTTTCCACGGGATCACCAGCATTATTCAGCATTGGAGAAATCACACTAAAGAAAAACTGACAGTGTGATGAGTATGGAAAAATCTTCAGATAGAGGTTGGGCCTTAGTAAACAGCAGTGAGTCCATATTAGGGAGGCTCTTTTAAATGAGAATATTGTGGGAAGTTGTATGGACAGACATCAAGCCTCAACAATAGTCGCCATGATATTGGAAAATTAATATAATTAATGTAAATGGGCAAGAAAAGGAAAAGTCAGAAGTTCTTTTCGCTTCTCAAAGGAGTCTGTAAACATAAGCAACCAGGACTTTTGAAATTAAGTTGTTTACCTGTATCCCTGGACTTGTGACACTAGCTCTGAGATGATTATCTCTTTACTGGGGACATGTTATTTTCCCATGCCCACTTTAATCTCATATCTTAAATTCATTCAAGTGTAAACAATATTGTTTACTGTTTATTGCAACTATATATACATATACACATATATATATTATTTTTATGGGCTAAATAGGCTTGTATGAGTACATCAGGGCACAAAAATGACATTATTAAAGTTTCAGTAAACATAATGAAAGGAACCACATCACTGAATTGTTGGACGTTGGCTGCTTTCCTAAATTTGGCACTGCCTCTGTGTTCTCCCAACAGAAGGCCATATAGGTGTCATTCACAGAGTATATATTTCCCAGATTTGGTTTTTTTGTTTTTGTTTTTGTTTTTTTAAAGATAGAAAAAGAGGGCTTCCCTGGTGGCGCAATGGTTAAGAATCCACCTGCCAATGCAGGGGACATGGGTTCGAGCCCTGGTCCGGGATGATCCCACATGCTGAGGAGCAGCTAAGCCTGTGCACCACAACTACTGAGCCTGTGCTCTAGAGCCCGTGTGCCTAGAGCCTGTGCTCCGCAACAAGAGAAGCCATCGCAATGAGAAGCCCGTGCACTGCAACGAAGAGTAGCCTCCGCTCACCACAACTAGAGAAAGCCCGTGCACAGCAACAAAAGACCCAACGCAGCCAAGATAAATAAATAATAAAATAAATAAATTTATTAAAAAAAAGATATTTCACATATAGCTTATTGACAGATAATAATAGAGGTATTTTCCCTTATAGATAACACATAATATCCTGAAGGCTAATACTTTAAGTAATTTGTTTATTATTCTTTTCAGTTCTAAAACCTACAGGCTAAAAGAGGAAAGAATCCTTTAGAAGCTCTTCTTCAGCAAATTGGCAGTGTAGCCCAATCTCTATGAAAATGAGGCTTATGGATTTTATAGTAGGTCACTAAATATAGGAACCACAGATTTCAAAACTTTGCAATGATTATTTCACAATTAGGAGTTTATATCTGCTGTATATGCCTAAATTTTCTGAATAGGCATTACGGTCACTATTTTAAAAGATGGATTCTGTTCTATAAAAGGATTTTTCAGCATCCATAGAAACGACATTATTTTTTTCCCTTAATTTTATTATTTTCTTGTATTACATGACAGGCTTTCCTGACACTGAGCCAATCTTGCATTCCTGGAATAAATTTCACTTAGGCATGGTGTTTTCTTAATGTGTTTATGGGTTCTACTTGCTAATATTTAGTACATTTTTATTCAATATTTATGTAAAACTGGTCTGTAATTTTCTGTATTTTTCAGTTTCAGGTTTTGATTTTACTTGCATAATAAAAAGGGCTAAGTTTTTATTTTTTAATGTTCTAGAACAATTTGTAAAGCATTGAAATTATCTGGTTTTTGAAAGTTGAATTCTGATGTGAAACCATCTGGGCTGGGTACTTTTTTGCGGGATAGTTCCATGGTAACTTTTTTCTATTTCTCTTACAAAAATGGTCTATTTAGGCTATTTATAATGGGGGTCAATTTTGATAATCTATTATTTGTTTATAAAACTCTCCATTTTGTCTAGACTTTCAAGTTATTTGCCTAAAATCTGCAGTATAATCTGTTATGACTTTTTAAACAGTTTTATTGAGGGAAATTGATACACAGTAAACTGCACAAGTATATGATTGAACATGACAGGTTTTGGTTTTTTTTGGTTAAGGTAACATTGGTTTATAACATTGTATGTTTCATGATTACAACATTATATTTCTACTTCTGTATACCGTACAGCATGCTCACCACCAAAAATTTAGTTTCCATCCGTCACCATATTGTTGATCCCCTTTACCCATTTCACCCTCTTGTCAGCCCCTTCCCCTCTGGTAACCACTATTCTGTTCTCCATATTTACATGTTTGATTTTGTTTGGTTTGGTTTGTTCATTTATTTTGTGTTTTGGGGGTTTCTTCGTTTTTTATATTTCACAAATGAGTGAAATCATATGATATTTGTCTTTTTCAATCTGGTATTTCACTTAGCATATTACAAATAACAAGATTTCAACTTTTTCAATAGCTGAGTTGTAGTCTATCATGTAGATATATACCACATCTTCCTTATCCATTCATCTGTTGAGCTCTTAGGTTGTTTCCATATCTTGACTACTGTAAATAAATGCTACAATGAACGTAGGGGTGCATATATCTTTTCAAATTAGTGTTTTTGTATTCTTTGGGTAAATAACCAGAAGTGGGATAGCTGGATCATATGGTGGTTCTGTTAATATTTTGAGGAGTCTTCAT
Organism: Phocoena sinus; assembly: GCF_008692025.1. Lineage (NCBI taxonomy): Eukaryota > Metazoa > Chordata > Mammalia > Artiodactyla > Phocoenidae > Phocoena > Phocoena sinus. The sequence goes on from NC_045773.1 coordinate 81,975,709, forward strand.
ACTGTCTTCCATAGGGGCTGCACCAATTTACATTCCCACCGACAAAGCACAAGGGCTCCCTTTTCTCCACATACTTGCCAACACTTGTTATTTCTTGTCTTTTTAATAATAGCCATCCTAGGGCTTCCCTAGTGGTGCAGTGGTTAAGAATCCGACTGCCAATGCACGGGACGGGTTCGAGCCCTGGTCCGGGAAGATCCCACGTGCCGCAGGGCAGCTAAGCCCTTGCGCCACAACTACTGAGCCTGCACTCTAGAGCCCGCGTGCCACAACTACTGGAGCCCGTGCTCCGCAACAAGAGAAGCACTGCAATGAGAAGCCTGCACGCCACAGCGAAGAGTAGCCCCTGCTCGACGCAACTAAAGAAGGCCTGCGTGCAGCAATGAAGACCTAATGCAGCCAAAAATAGATAAATAAATTTATTTAAAAAATAATAATTATAGCCATCCTAACAGGCATGAGGTGATAGCTCGCTGTGGTTTTGATTTGCATTTCCCTAATAATTAGTGATGTTGAGCATCTTTTCATGTACCTATTGGCCATTTATATTATGTTTTCTTTGGAAAAATGGCTACACAGCTCTTCTGCCCATTTTTTAATCAGTCAAAGGTACGACAGTTGAATGTCAGGCCAATAGGGGTAAAGCAGTACCTTATTTAACAAATACAAATTACCTGTCCCTAGATGCTATAGATGTAAAAGTCCGGTAATGTCAGCAACCAACCATATATGAAGTGTCAGAATTTTACAGATAAAGGGAATTGAGTCCATGGCCATAACAATCAATACTGGACATTGCCAGATAGGGGGTACAGAGTGTCTCCTTCAGCAAGGAAAGGGAAGTCCAGCTTAGAGAAGAGGTCCGTTCAGTCTGTGTGGCCTAGGGTTCTTCAAACTTCTCAAGAGCAACGGAGTTTGGAGGCCTTCCTACAATCCTACAATGGACCCAGAAGTGCATCCAGAAGGAGGGAAGTGCCAGTTTGCTGGCAAAGAGAGTCTTCTAGGGCTACAGGAAAGAAAGGATCGCTAAATTAAAAAAAAAAAAAGTATATCATAGGATACATAGGAAATAACCATATGGCTAGCAGTGGCAGAAAATGCTGTTTATGTAATTGAAATCATACAGAGTATATTCTCTGACCACAATGAAACCAAACTAAACAGAAAAATCTCCAAATATTTGGAAACTAAGGAAAGCATTTCTAAATAATGCCCAGGTTAGGAGGAAGTCTCGAATTTTTTTTTAATACATAGATTGAAGGAAAATAAATACAACCATCACAGTATGTGAGACACAGCTAAAGAAATGCTGACGGGGAAAATTTTAGCACTAAATGCTTATATTAGAAAAGTGGAATAGTCTGAAATCAATAATTGAAGTTTCTGCCTCAAGAAACTAAAGGTCAAAAAAAAAAAAAGAAACTAAAGGTCAAGAGCAAAATAAACCCAAGACATCAGAAAGAAGAAAATAATAAAGATGATAGCAGAAATCAATGAGATTGAAAATAGGAAAACAATAGAAAAGTTAATGAAACAAAGCTGTTTCTTCAAAAATTTTTCCAATAAAACATAAACCTTTAGTAAAACCGACAAGATGAAAAGAGAAAAGATACAAATCACTAGTAACAGGAATGAATTGGGGATATTACTACAGATCCTGCATTTATTAAAAGCTTTGTAAGCACAGACAATGAACAATTTTGCACTTATAATCATAACTTTGACTACTTAGAAGAAATGGACCAATTCTTCAAAAAGTGCAAGCAACCAAAATCCAACCAAGATGAAATAGATAATCTGAATAGTCCTTTAGCCATTAAAGAAGTTGAATTCATAATTTTAAAGTTCCCGATCTTCAGGTCTAGAGGGCTTCACTGGAGAATTCTACCAAACAATAGAGGCAGGATTATCAACAATTTTACACAATTTCTTCCAGAAAATAGATGGGTTATATTTTCCAACTCTTTTTTTTTAACATCTTTATTGGAGTATAATTGCTTTACAATGGTGTGTTAGTTTCTGCTTTATAACAAAGTGAATGAGCTATACATATACATATATCCCCATATCTCCTCCCTCTTGCATCTCCCTCCCACCCTCCCTATACCACCCCCACTAGGTCCCACCCCTCTAGGTGGTCACAAAGCACCTATCTGATCTCCCTGTGCTATGTGGCTGTTTTCCACTAGCTATCTATTTTACATTTGGTAGTATATATAAGTCCATGCCACTCTTCAACTCTTTTCATGTTGCTAAGATTACTCTGATAGGCAAAAAACAAAAAAAAAACAACTCAGCCTAAACCACACACCTTATACAAAAATCAGCTGAAAACAAATCATGGGGCTAAAACATAAGACATAACTTAAAACTTCAAAGAAAACATAAGAGGCAATCATCAGGACCTAGAGTTAGGCAAAAATTCTGAGAACTGACATCAAAAGCATGATTCATTAAAGGAAAAATTAATAATTTTGTCTTCGTCAAGATTTAAAACTTTTGATCTGTGACAGACTCTATTAAGAGGATTAAAAGACAAGCTACAGACGGGGGAAATATTTTTATACCATATATCTGACAGAGGAATTGTATCTAGAATATAAAAAGAACTCACCTAATCGCAACAGTTAAACAACAAACAACTCAATTAGCTATAGGCAAAACTCATGAACAGACATTTTACTGAAGAGTACCCAACAATGGAGGCACTGTTTCATTCACCATTTCATGCCCCCATATCACCTCCCAGTCACCCTCACTCCCAAGGTTACTTTAACTTTTTTCTCTTCATTGTAGATTTTCTTAAATTCCATCAGTTGAATTTAGACACTTTTTTTAAAAAAAAATGTGGAGAAAGAAGTGTAATACAGACACTTCAAGGGTTACAACACCAACTACCAGGAGAGTATTGTCTGTCTGCTTGACTGAGAGCTCAGGGAGTAATGTGGAGTCCATCCTGCAGAGATGGCTAGAGCATTGGGGACCCTTTTCTTCTTAAAGTAACTGAGGTTGGGAAGAGATCAGGAGGCACAGAGGATCAGCTCCACACCAGTAAGCATAGATTTGCACTGACTTTCGTTTTTAAGTGGCCGTCTACTCAGCCTCAAGAAACAAACTTTTAATACCTAAGGCATTAGGCAGCTGGATTCAATCCTACCTTCAAGGACTTAACTCCTATACATTCATCAGCAGGTAGCATATGCTATTGAGTCTCAGAGACTCTTTTTATATCCTGTATCTCAGCCAGTGTGGTATAGTTACAACAGAAAAACTGTTATTTCTGGAAACAGCTATGTGAACACTTTGGTCTCAAGCAGTAGGTGCCGGGGGAATTTTATGTTGCAGTGAAAGAGCAAGTAGAATCAACCAATCTTCAGAATCATTCATTCATCAGGAACTCTGCTAGGTGCTGAGGATACAGTAGTAAGCCAGTCATTATCTCTTGTCACTCAGCCTCATACCAGCCCTTCTTTATCCCGATCTGTAAGCAGGGTAAGGAGGCTACAAACATTATTTCCTAGGCTCCTACTGTCACTTGTAAGAACTAGAGATCAACAGTGGGGGAGCATGGTTAAGAGTTGTAATACTTAGCTAGCACCTGAAACTACAGTATTGTGATGGTTAATTTTGTGTCAACTTGACTGAGCCACAGGATACCCAGATATTTTTTTCATTGAAAAATATCACAACTTTTACTGTAATGTTTTTAAATGTTTTTATTGGAGTATAATTGCTTTACAATGGTGTGTTAGTTTCTGCTTTATAACAAAGTGAATCAGCTATGCATATACATATGTTCCCATATCTCTTCCCTCTTGCATCTTCCCTCCTCCCACCCTCACTATCCCACCCCTCTAGGTGGCCACAAAGCACCGAGCTGATCTCCCTGTGCTATGCGGCTGCTTCCCACTAGCTATATATTTTACGTTTGGTAGTGTATATATGTCCATGCCACTCTCTCACTTCATCCCAGCTTACCCTTCCCCCTCCCCGTATCCTCAAGTCCATTCTCTAGTAGGTCTGCATCTGTATTCCCATCTTGCCCCTAGGTTCTTCATGACCATTTTTTTAAAATTCCATATATATGTGTTAGCATACAGTATTTGTTTTTCTCTTTCTGACTTACTTCACTCTGTATGACAGTCTCTAGGTCCAGCCACCTCACTACAAATAACTCAGTTTTGTTCCTTTTTATGGCTGAGTAATATTCCATTGTATATATGTGCCACATCTTCTTTATCCATTCATCTATTGATGGACATTTCGGTTGCTTCCATGTCCTGGCTATTGTAAATAGAGCTGCAATGAACATTGTGGTACATGACTCTTTTTGAGTTATGGTTTTCTCAGGGTATATGGCCAGTAGTGGGATTGCTGGATCATATGGTAGTTCTATTTGTAGTTTTTTAAGGAACCTCCATACTGTTCTCCATAGTGGCTGTATCAATTTACATTCCCACCAACAGTGTATGAGGGTTCCTTTTTCTCCACGCCCTCTCCAGCGTTTATTGTTTGTAGAAATTTTGATGATGGCCATTCTGAACGGTGTGAGATCATATCTCATTGTAGTTTGATTTGCATTTCTCTAATGATTAATGATGTTGAGCATTCTTTCATGTGTTTGTTGGCAATCTGTATATCTTCTTTGGAGAAATGTCTATTTAGGTCTTCTGCCCATTTTTGGATTGGGTTTTTGTTTTTTTGATTTTGAGCTGCATGAGCTGCTTGTAAATTTTGGAGATTAATCCTTTGTCAGTTGCTTCATTTGCAAATATTTTCTCCCATTCTGAGGGTTGTCTTTTGGTCTTGTTTATGGTTTCCTTTACTGTGCAAAAGCTTTTAAGTTTCATTAGGTCCCATTTGTTTATTTTTGTTTTTATTTCCATTTCTCTAGGAGGTGGATACCCAGATATTTGGTCAAACATTTTTCTGGGTGTGTCTGTGAAGGTGTTTGGGGATGAGATTAACATTTGAATTGGTCGACTTCGAAAAGCAGATCACTCTCCCTAATGTGGATGGTCCTCATCCAATCAGGTGAAGACCTGAATAGAACAAGAAAGGCTGATCCTCTCTGGAGTAAGAGGGAACTCCTCCTGCCTAACTTCATTGAACTGCCTTCAGACTTGTCTTTTCCTGCCTTCAGACTTGACCTGAAACATCATTGGCTCTTCTTGGTTCTCAAGCCTTCTGGCTTTTGGACTGGAGCTACGACATCAGCTTCCCTGGGTCTCCAGCTTGCCAACTGCAGATCTTGGGACTTCTCAACCTCCATAATCATGTGAGTCAATTTCTTATAATAAATCTCTTTATATGTACACCCTATAGCTTCTGTTTGTCTGAAGGACCCAGACTAATATGAGTATGTTCAGGAAGTTCAGAAATCATACAGTAGATTTTTATTGGTTTAAGGATTCGCTTAAACAAAATAAATAACTATATTGTTTACTACTATAATGCAAATAATTTACATTATGATTTGTTAGATTTGTGTCGCCTGAAAACTATGAAGTACCAAGGCTTGGAAATTGGCATAAAAACAGGGACTTAGATCTGCAAAGGATTTTGGATAAGCAAGAGAGAATATATCACAATGGTGAAACCATTAATTGTGAAAAGTGGCCAGAAAACAATGCTATATGAATTCCTGAGTCTTAGAATGATATTGTAAATTTTGTAAATGATATTGTAAATAGTCTTAGAATGATATTGTAAATAGGGAAGAGATTACTGGTGCCAGAAGCCAAGTGAGAAGTGTGAGTAGATTCAAAAGCAAAAGCATATTTCTGTAATAAAGAGAAGTGATACACTAACAAATAAAGTTTGCAGGAAAGTAATCATCCTGAAATACTTTTTTAAAAGCAATTCCATTTGAAATATACATAATAAATACTTCTTTCATAATGCTGACTAAAAATCTTCTGTCACTTGAATTCGTAAGACTGCAATTTTGACTATCAGGAAGAAAAAAAAGATGGTTTACAAAGTATGTTTAAAGAAAAGTAGATAGCCTGAGGAGTTAACTTAATGCTTAAAGTTCTCATCATGAATAATGTAGGAAGAGGTACCACACAGCTTGTTTGGGATTCAATATATAAGAAGACCAAGATGGTCAACACTAAAAATGGAGTTTTGAAACCATAAGTGATACTTGTAAATATCTGATGTGAATCCACTGACCCAGAGAAAGTTTGAACTTAGTAAGTATAAGTCTTGATGTAGTATATGATACAGTTGGGGGGAGGGAGAAAGTTTGTGGGCAGGATAGTGCCAGGAGCTTTAGAGAGCACTTGGTCAGGCCCAAGAGAACCAAAAGGTGAGAACCTTGATGCTGAGCTTTAGAGAATCTATTATTTTATCCTGACGTGATAACTGATTTTCACACTGCCTGCATAGGAACAATTTTCTCCTTCAAAAGTAGCAAAATTAGTGTCAGGGAAACATTAATAAAAGAATGCAATTTGATGGTTGACATATATTCACATTGATTTAATGATAAAGAAGCTGTTCCAGGCATTCATATTAGAATTCCTAGGCTGGTAAAGAAATTTGGATTCCATGTGTCGCAGTAACCCTACCGTAACCCTACTCTGCCCATCCTGTGTGCTTGACAAGACATGCGCTACCACTAACTCAGAACCTAGCACCTCAAAATTAGGCACAAGCACAAATGGTTTTGGTGACAAATTTTTCAGAAATCTAGACGACATCAGATTTTCAGAGCTGTGAAGGTAATCTCACTGGTACAGTGTATGTGTGTGTGGGGGGGGATGGGTGTATAAGAGTTCATGAATCTGACAAACCATGGAGGTTTCATTATAAGCAAGATGAATAGTCAGCACAGCAGCCCCCAAATCACAGCCTTCTACTCATCATAAAGTGCTGGCTGAGGGTAATTAATTAGCCAGTTTGGGAGCCCTTTTAAGTTCAGTAGGTCAGAACAAACCATTTCAGGACCAACCTCTTCCAGACAACTCTCCCATAGCCTCCTAGCAAACAAAAAAAACTTTTCAATCACCTAGAATGTAGAAGATAATTCACCTCAGCCAGTCTCTATTTTCTAACAAACACCTGATGATGTGTGGGAGTAAATAAAGCCCAGCTCACAATTTTCTAGTCAGCAAGGGCTCCAGGGTGGCTCCAGTTCAACGAGGAGTGAGCACCAACTCTGGCATATAAGACATGGGTCATGGAGACAGAATTTTTTTCCCAGCGTGGCTTCTCTGATGTTGAATAAGGTATGAAGTTCGGGTGAAGCCTTTTCCGCATGTATCACACTGATAGGGTTTCTCACCAGTGTGGATTTTTTGGTGCTCAATAAGGCTTCTATTCCTAGTGAAACTTCTCTCACACTCATTACATTTATAAGACACGGGAGTCTCAACATTTTCCCACTGGCTTCCCATCCTCTCCTGACTCTCCCAGGTCTCTCTACGGTCAGGATTCTGAACGTTTTTATCGCCGTGGATCCTCTGATGTCTCAGGAGATGTGAATTGCTCCTAAAGGTTTTCCCGCAGTCATTACACTCGTAGGGCTTCTCCCCGGTGTGAGTTCTCTGGTGTTTGATAAGGTTTGAACTGTGACTGAAGACTGCCACATTCCTCACATATGGTTTCTCCCCAGTGTGGACTCTCTGATGAATGACGAGGGCAGAGCTCCCGAAGAAGGTTTTGCCACACTCCTCACATTCATAGGGTTTCTCCCCAGTGTGGATTCTCCTGTGCTTAGTCAGGCCTGAACTCTGAGCAAAAGTCTTCCCACATTCATGGCAATAGTGCCACCTCCTCCCAGAGGCATTTTCCTGCTTTCTTTGTAACCTGCCCTCCTGTGCACCAGCTTCTGCACATGTAGAAATCTGGGCAGTGTTTTCACCCAGGTGAAGCGTCTGCCAGCCTCCTGTTCTGGATGGTCCTCATCTGGAGGCAGGTCCCTGATCTTAGTCCATATCTCACCACCTGAAATAACAAATGACTAGCAACTGTCAATTATGCCCTGCCACAGGGGAAAGCTTTGTGATGAGTCCCAGGGAGGCAAGAATTATAGAGGTCTATACATGGCAAGGATGAGGAGTTAAGTACAAAAATAAGGATGAAAATAAGAGGGAGAACAGAGTACTGGGGAGGAAGGAGACAAGGATGGGAATGGGTCCATCGGATGAACGATACAAACTGGCAAGGTTGTGAGGACTGTGCTAGGGATACATGCAGTGGCTCTAAGTTCTAAGGACAGTAAGGCAGGCTCGTGCACCTAGGATTAAATACTAAAAGGGTTGCACAGACGGCAACAGTAAGCAAGGCAAGTGAAAGAACTTCTGAAGCATTTATTAAGGAAACAGGGGAAGTGGGGACTCAAAAGTTGATCACCAAACAATGACAAGGGCAGCCATCTCTCCTATTATTCCAGGTAGTGGCAGGATCCCCAAACAAAACTGGCTCCAACCTTCGACACTAGGAGATCTGAGTTGGAGTGCCACCCCTGCGATCTTGTGCACCGCTGCACCATATGCTCATCTCTAAGGCCAGGCTCTGCAGTCCATCTCTGGGTCCCTTCTAGCTCTCACTCTATGGTCCCATAGCCCACTTCCTGAAGATACCCCCTCAGCTCTCCTCTACCATCAGGGCTAGCAACAGGAAGGGAAGGGGAAGAAATAAGCATTTACTGAGCATCTACTATGAGCTGGACCTGTACTAGAGGTTGTAAGTGCTTCATCCCACTTAACCTTACTACAGGGCAGAGGAGAAGGCAAGATCAGAAGGGTTAAGGAACTGGTCAGTAGCAGAGTTTAGAAATGGTGATTCTGATCCAAACGTAGGGGGGTTCGATGGCTTCTAACAGCCTGGTAGGTTCTAATTCACAAAGGCAGTCAAGAAACCTTATGAGAAATCAGTGCCCATCAGTCTTACCCAGGGAGGTCAGGCTGCCACAGTTCTCTTGCTTTTCAGCTCTGTAGAAGTTCACCTGAGCTGAATCCAGCTGTGTCCATTCAGGGGAAAGAGTCAGGGCCACATCTTCCATTTTCAGCGGCCCCTACAACAAGGGGCCAAAGATTCATGCTTGAGTAGAGCCTTCATCAGCTGGAACTGGCTGCTTTGTGAACCCCAGGATGGTGTCAACTGTGCCATCTTGCAGCACAGCAATTCTTGCCCCTGGCTACCACCTGGGACCTAGAAGTTATTCATTTATTTTCATTTTCATTTATTTATCAAACACTTCTATAGCACTTTCTATGTGCCTGGCACTGTTTCCAAGAGCACTAAAACAATTAACTCATTTAATAGAGACAACAACCACCTTAAGGTTGGGACTATTATTAACCCATTTCACTGGTGGGGAAACTGAGGGACAGAGAGTTTAGGAAGTTTGCCCGAGGTCACCCAGCTAATAAGTGGCAATGCTTAGGATGGGAGCTCAGGGAGAGTGAGTCCAGAGCCCATGCTCTTAACCATTACTCTGTGCTCCCTCATTACATATATGTGTGCTTCTATGAAAACTCTTTGAGAATTGGTGCTAAGTTCTTAGAATACTAATATCTTTTCTTACTGAAAACAATGAGGATAATATTTTCTAGCTTACAGGATTTCGGGGACCAGCAAATAAGATCACATTATGTGAAATTACCTAACACAGGACCCTGCACATGTGTCTCTGTTAAATGCAGGCTTCTGTCCAGACATTTATAGTTAAATTACAGTTTTCAAGTTTTACTTTCTCATGTGCAACTCAGAATTCCCCACATCCTCTGTAAGGAATGAAGAGCCTGAGGCTAAGAGACCTGAAATCACTTTTCAGTGTTACAGGGTGCAATAGATCCCAGTGAAGAACCTTGGTCTTTTGGTCACTGGTTAGAAGGCTCTGGCTACACATCCTCTGCAGGAACATTCACAAGGACACAAAATAATGCAAAGAGGAAACAATCTCATAATACAGGCAAGAAGATGCCGGTAAAATCAACCCATTTTCTGTGATCCATGGGTTCCTTTCCAAGTGGTGCACGAACCTGGATGGAAAAAACTATTTTAATTTTTACTAGCCTCCAGGAGAAGTTTAGCATTTCCTTCCACTATAAATGGGAGCAAAAACCACAATATGGAATAAACATATCCCGGACTTTGTCAGCAATAGAAGCTGCAGATGTTTTCACATCACATTACATTACCACCAGGCAAATATTGTCAGAGTCATTCATGCTTAGAGCAACTTTGAAATTGCCAGTTATTAGGCCTGTCCCTAGGTCTTATTATTTAATGCACCAATAAAAAAGCATATATAACTTTATCACAAATTTGTTTAATGTGATTCCTGGTGATATCATTAGCCCCATTTTACAAAGCAGTAAAATGAGGCACAGAGTGGTTAAGATGCTGGCCAAAAGTCACACAGCAAATAAGTGGCAGGAATGAGGCAGGAGTTGAACGAGGCAGTCTGACTCCAAAATCCAGGCTCTTGTCCAGTACCACAGAGTAATTTAAAGACCCTGGTACTGACCTGGTCTCCAGGCGGAGCAAAAATGTAACGACTCCCATTTTCAAGGCTCGTCTGTGAAAGCAACCCAAGAATCCTGTCTTCAGATGCCCTGAGGCACGGACCCTGGCTCCCAGAAACAGCCCTAGACAAGAGATACGGGAGTGGGACCTAGGTGGGGAGCCCTACACCACAGCAGAGCACCCTTCGGTCGGTTCCACACGGCCTCTCCCAGGGTCTCTTCCAGGGACTGCAGGGGACTGGTGAGGGAGGGGCTTCTCTACATACACAGGTAACACAGAAGAACGGTGGATGTGCCAGAGGAGAGCCTGGAAAGGAGACCTAAACCTGCACTGGGATGTGGGTGCCCAGCGGGCATACCCCGCTCACCCCACACTCACCACGTGTCCAAACTAGCAAACCACCGCTACCAGGCCTCTGTAGCTACCTCCACCTCCCAGATAGACACTCAGTCTTTTACTAGCTCCCTGCCCCGTCAGCTCCTCTCCCCTCTGGCTACTGAAGAGGCTTTAGTAAATGACTTTTTCAGTTGTAACAAAGGGAGGAAAGAAAGGTGCAGGTCTCTGTCTATAGTTTGCTACATTTGTGAATTGAAGTGTGAAATAAAATTCATACTTTATGGAAAGACAAGAAAAATTTTAACATAAAAAATTTTCTCTGCCCTTTGGCCTCCTCTCTCCCCTCCACTGTGCATTGTGTACCTGCATGATGCATCGACAGAAGCTGCTCAACCATATAGAGCAACGTTCTCCCAGCACCAAGACAACTCCTTAAAGGATAGCATTCCTTCTTAATCTTGTAAGGGACTGCAATGACTCATGACCCACTACTGGCTAGATTGTATAAACTGTCAATAATATGTCATTTAATGTACAGCCCGCTGTCTCAAAAACTTACACGACTGCTTTGACCTATAATGGGAGAACAGTTCTTGGAGCTTTCTGAGAGGATGTTCCCAGGTTATAATTCTCAGTTTGGCTCAAATAAAATTTCCCATTTCTTTCTTAGATCATCTGACTAATTTTTCATTGATTGTATAGTCAGAAAGAAACTCTGGAAAAACACATAAAAAAATTAATAATAGTGGTTGCCTGTAAGAGGTGAATGGTGTCAACTACAAACTGGCACTAGCCATCTACCTCTACAAGGATTAAATTATGACCTTCAACACCCCCTGAAAGGAGTTCAGGGTAGAGATCAGGAATGAGGCACTCTGTACTCTGGGGAAAACTGGCAGAACAAGTCTTCAGACAGTTAAATATTTTCAGGAGAAGATTTTACGAGCCCAATTCTTGCATCTCCTCATATCTAGAAAAGCACTAAAATCCTTCATGGTGACGTCGCTCCTCATGACTAGTAGCAACCTTCTGCAAAAAGTATGTGCTTGATTGCATGTACTCCCTCTTCACCAAAATCACATATATATTGACCTTCCCCCCCCTACCTCTTTGGAGCAGTTTCTCGGAGCTATCTGAAATGCTGTCTCCCGGCCATTTTGCCCCAAATAAAACTTAACTCATGACTCTCATGTTGTGCATTTTTTTTCCAGTCAACGATGGTTAGAAACTCAGTGAAAAGGAGGACAAGGGTGAGAAGAAGAGTGTTACTCTAAGTATTTTAAATATATTGTAAATTTTAGAGCTGATCGTATTACCTAATTAAAACATTAATTATAAATATTGTTGACTGAGAGAAAAACACATAATGTAAAAGGTGTGAGTTAAGTTTTATTTAGGGACCTGAGGACTAGGGCCTGGGGAACCAGCCTCTCAGTAGTAGGGAAGGTAGAGGAGGAGCCAGTATATATGATTCCCCCCCCCCCCCCCGGGAAATACAAGTAGTCAACATACATTTTGGTAAAAGATCACTGCTAATCACGAAGAATAAGTGTCTCAAGTTAATGATTTTAGTGCTTTTCTATGCACAGGAAGATGCAAGAATCTGGGGGATCATTGAAATTCTTCCTTAGATTTGCATCTTAACTATCCAGAGGCTCCTTTATCCAAAGCCCAGAATCTTCATTCTGTGGGCAACTGCAGTGGGTTGTGACTTAACCCTTTGTATAACTGGATGATGAGCAACACTCCTTGTTCTTTTTTACAGTGCATGACTTTTATAAGGAACATGCTGAATTGTTTAAAGAGAAAGTCCAAGATAATTGAACACTCAAATTATGATGATTAATAAAAGAGTTTAGCAAGCTTGTAGAATTTTTAAAAATTCATATTCACAATTGCATTTCCCATCACCAGCACAAGTTAAAAAATGTAATTTTTAAGACAGCAATTACAGGAGCAAAGAAATACAGTACTTGAATGGAAACATACATGTTTCCATGGAGATATATACCATGGAGATACCGTGTCTGTGTATGGGAGAACTCAAACTCATAAAGTTGTTTGCTGCCTCTTCCATGACGTATGTTCTATGCAGGGCTTTAACTTGTAGTACAATGATCTTCAGACTTTCTGCTCACTCTCAAAAGTCCATCCAGATGCCTCTTCCTCAGACCTCGTTTTTGATTTTTCAGACTTTTTCTTTCCAGGCCCCCACAAACTAGCCATGACATTCATCATTGCCCTGAATGTACGTGACCTTATTTGGAGATAGAGTCACTGTAGATGTAATTAGTTAAGATGAAGTCATACTGGGGTACGTTTGGCCCCTAATCCAGTATGAGTAAAAGAGGGAAATTTGGACACAGAGACAAGCACACAGGAAGAACACCAGGAGAAGATGAAGGCAGAGATCAACAAGCCAAGGAATGCCAAAGATTGCCAGCAAACCACCACAAGCTAGGAGATATACTTGGAAGATTCTTCCCTCACCAGAAGAATCCAGAAGAAACCAATCCTGCTAGCACCTTGATCTGGGACCTCCACAACTGTGAGACAATACGTTTCTGTAGGTTAAGCCACCTAGTTTGTGGTACCATGCCTAGAAAACTAATATTCCTACTGTCAGCCCTGGTCTCCAGCAGACACTCACCACAGACCTCAGTGATGCTGGTACATCTTTCATCAGCATATTCTTATCAGTTTGGTTACTAGAGGATTCTTCATCAACCCCACAGAATGTAGTCAGCTTATGGGCTTTCTAGCTTTACGTGCTGTGTCCAGTCTGGCGTGCACACTTCTCTGAACTGTTTGATCCCTGCCTCCACCTTTTGCAGTAGCAGTTCTGCATTTCTACTTCACTTGCTGTGAACCTTTGCTCCTTTCCCCTAACATTCTATTGTGAACACCTTCAAACATTCAGAAAGTTTGAAAAATTTTACAGTGCATATGATATTTGTCCACAACTGAGATTCTAAAATTATCATCTTACTATATTTGCTTTTCCACATCTCTATTCCCGTATCTATTCATTTTTCTTAATATGTTTATATTTTCTTAATATATCAAAGTAAATTGCAAACATCAAGCAGTATACTTCCCCCTAAATATAATACTTCAGTGTGCATGTCATTAGCTAGATTTCAATATTTGTTTATAGCTCTTTTCTTCTGAGGTAAAATTATGTGTAATAAAATATATTACTTTAATTGTACATTCTTTGAGTTTTCATAAATGCATGTCCCTGTGTAATCCAAACCTCTATCGAGGTTAGAAATAAGTCATTTTATCTGCAATTTGGAAAGACATTTTGATATGATTTAAGGAACAAATGATAAATTTTGAAATAAAGATTATTTATTAAAGAACAGAGAAAATTCAAATTAAAAGGATGTAATGTGAGAAACAAAAGGAATAAAGATATTGAATGAAATAAACAGATTTTTGTTCTGATATAAAGAAGCAAGTTATAACAAAACAAATTTCAGATTACATGAAAACAGTAATTCAATAAGAGGAAAGCTAAATATTAAATAAAATAATAAATCGGCTCTTGGATTGTTCAATAATCTAGTTAATGAAGAACAGTGTATCGCTGAACACAGTGAAAAGAGATTTAAATTTCTTGCACATTTGACATAAAATACTGACACTGACTATGTCTGCTACTGACAATGAGGACATCAAAACAATCTAGTTAATGTGTCATCGATATGAGATTCTCAGATTAGTCCTCAAAAAACTTAAAACATCCTAAAATCTTGTAGCTCAAAATTGAAAGAAATTTGGGCTTCCCTGGTGGTGCAGTGGTTGAGAATCTGCCTGCCAATGCAGGGGACACGGGTTCCAGCCCTGGTCTGGGAAGATACCAGAACGCCACGGAGCAACTAGGCCCGTAAGCCACAACTACTGAGCCTGCGCGTCTGGAGCTTGTGCTCTGAAACACGAGAGGCCGCGACAGTGAGAGGCCCGCGAACCGCGATGAAGAGAGGCCCCCGCTTGCCACAACTAGAGAAAGCCCTCGCACAGAAACGAAGACCCAACACAGCCATAAATAAATAAAGCTTTCATTTAAAAAAAAAAAAAGAAAGAAACTTGATAGAGGTTTACCCAAATAACAAAATGTTTTTTTTAAATTAAGTTTTGGCTGCGTTGGTTCTTCATTGCTGCATGCGGGCTTTTCTCTAGTTGTGGCGAGCGGGGGCTACTCTTCGTTGCGGTGTGCAGGCTTCTCATTGCGGTGGCTTCTCTTGTTGTGGAGCACAGGCTCTAGGCGCGTGGGCTTCAGTAGTTGTGGCTCGCGGGCTTAGTTGCTCTGCGGCATGTGGGATCTTCCCGGACCAGGGCTTGAACCCATGTTCCCTGTATTGGCAGGCGGATTCTCAACCACTGCGCCACCAGGGAAGCCCTAAAACGTTTTTGATGAGTTATGCTAGAGGATAGATTTTGCTACATTATCTTTTCATTCTTTTTAGAAAAATTTAAATTACAAAATTAACATTAAAAGACAGTCTAAGAATATAAAGACACCAATTTAGGAGAAAATTATTATAGAAATGCATCAGGCAGTTAATTAATAAAAATATTTTATTATTTTTCTGACTTTCATGTTTGTGATGCTTTTAAGACTTTAAAATTTGTAATATGTGATTTTCCATTCCAAATCTCCATTTTCATACCTATGTTTCACCCAAATTTTATATATATTAGATCTCGCACTGTCTATATTTCTCTTTTAAGCTTCTTGAGGGTCAAGATCTGTGTTCATTATTATTATATCCAGTCCTTAGAGGAAACCCTTGGCACA
This sequence comes from Phocoena sinus, assembly GCF_008692025.1. Lineage (NCBI taxonomy): Eukaryota > Metazoa > Chordata > Mammalia > Artiodactyla > Phocoenidae > Phocoena > Phocoena sinus. The sequence goes on from NC_045773.1 coordinate 81,991,331, forward strand.
AAGAATGCATTCAAAGAGAATTTGTTAAATGAATGGATAAAAAAATAAATTCAACTTCTTAACATATATTATCTATCCCCTTCTCTCCACTACTTTGGCTACTGCCTTGATTCAGGCCCTCACTATATCTACCCTGGATTCTTGCAGTTGTCTCCTAACTGGTCTACCTGCCTGTAATCTCAAATCCTTCCAGTCTACTCTCCACACTGCTGCCATGGTAACATTTCTAGGGACAAATCTGATCATATTAGCCCAAACTCTCTGGTTAGAGATCCAGGAACAGTAACTGCAGGTGCCCCCTGCTGTATATTCTCTTCTCCAGCCATCGTGATTTGCCCAATTTTCTGGATGACCAAAGTATCTCACCCCATTTCTGATTTTATTCTTTTATTCCATCTCCGGAAATTCCTTTCTCTTGTTCTATTTCCCTTGTATTAAATACAAGGGCAAACTCCTACAGTTTCCTGATCTGCTCCATTAGTTTTCCTCTTTGGCCTAATACATACATTTATCTTCTAAATACTTACACGGCATTTACTATGGTCCAGGGACTATCCTAATCGATTTACAAACATTTACTTCATTTTTATTTCATTTCACATACAAATCAGCTGTATATAGTTACTTGTTTCTGTGCCCGTGTCTCCTTCTAGACTGCGATTCTAGAAAACAGAGGTTGAGAGTTAAAAATGAACAAACAAAAACCCCCAAACACAACTACCACCTCTCCTTTGTGGTGTCAAAGGGACCAGAGCTAGGAGAGCGCCTCAGGAAGCAATGGGCGGTAAGTACCAGACCAGAGGAACTATGAAGTCCCTTTCGGCCCTAACATTTTGCATTGCTATGACCATCTGATTCCCAGATGCCGGGAGCCACTCCGTACAGAAATCTCGCTGGGTTTCCCCGCCTCGGGATGGATTTCTGGTTCCGAGCCTTGTAATGAGGCAGTCATAAAGTGCGTCAACCTCCGCAGCTCCTAGAGAGAACAAGATAGCGGAAAGGGCTGCTCGGCTTCAGCAACGGGGCTCAGAACGATGACGCACTTCCGGCCTTTGTGGTTTGTGGGTTCTACGGGCGCTGCTGCCCTCGCCACGGATCCGAAGCTCCCGGGACCCCGAAGGTGAGTCCCAGGCCCCTCGTCCCGATCCTCCCGCCCCGGGAAGATTAAAGTCGGTGACTTGGGGTAGACCGGGAGGGGACGTCTGCGCGGGAGTGGCCTTGCCATCCTCTCGCCGTCGCCTCGACACAGGGCTAAAGCCCCAGTGGAGTAGAAGGAGGTCCCGCCCCTGCCCAGGCGGGGCTTTGTGGTCTTGAGCGGATGTGGGGAGGTGGAGGAGGAGCGTCCGACTGGGAGTCTCGCTCTCTGTCAAAAGCCCGACTCGGTTATATACCCATCACTTTTATTTAACAAGTGTTAACATTATACAGTATTTATCGGATCTATTTTTTCTTTAAATGTTTCGAAATAAATTGCAAGCATCATGACTTGTCACCTCTAAATAGTTTCGTATGTGCATCTCTGAAAATTAAGGACATTTTACATACATAAATCATAACCCCAGTATCAACACACCCAACTAAACCTAAGCGCATTCCCTAGTATTACCTGACACCTACTTCATATTCAAATTTCCCCTCGTTGTCCTACAAATGTTTTTTGCAGTTGGTTTGTACCAACTAGGATCCAATTAAAGACCATTCGAAGCATGTAGTTAAGTGTCTTAATTTAAAACAGTCCTATCCTTCCCCTCCCTTCTTCCCATCCTATTGCCTGGTTGAAGGACTTGCGAATCGTCCCGTAGAGTATCTTAATTTCCGGATTTGCCTATTTCCTTGTGGTATTTAAGTTGTTCCTCTTTTCCTTGCCTTTGTGATCAGTTTTCCTTTGGAATTTATTTTGCGACACAGGTGGTTTATGATTTTCATTATCTCTTCGTTGTGCTGATATGCTAATATGCTGAAGCTAATAAGAAAAACGCTCGGGAATTCCCTGGCAGTCCAGTGTTTAGCACTCCGCCTTTCCATCGCAGGGGTCGCGGGTTCGATCCCTGGTCAGGGAACTAAGATCCCGCAAACCGCGGGGCGCTGCCGGGGAAAGAAAGGAAAACGCTCTTTACACCACGTCATGTTTTAATTTTTTTAGTTCAGTTAGGGAGATGAGAACACATCAAATTCTGCAATTGTATCACTCTTTTATCATGTATTTGCTGCCTGACATGTAATAGGCACTTAGTAAATATTTTTGAAGTGAATTCCTTTGCGGGTTACAGGTAATGCACTGAATTTAGGATGAGTTGTCCTACTTTCTCCAGGAGTGTACCTTATGCACATCTTCGAGATTATGGCTTTTATTTCATTCTATTATAATTTTATCTCCATGAGTTATAAACTACTGTGTATACCCAGCTCTTAGCACAGCTCCATAAATATCTGTCCAAAGACTGTAGCACTTTTTTCAAACAAAAGTTAAGCTGTTTTGCCTTTCAGTTGTATTTTTCAAAGTTAAATTAATTTGATGAATACATTAACATTATACCTAAGTGGCAGTCTTTTGGATCCAGTGCAATAGCCTCCACCACCACGCTTTCAACTTTTGCCTTTTCTGCTTCCACTCTCTTGCCTCCACCTTCATTCCCTCAGCTCGCCTACCATACAGTAGCAGAGCTTCTTAAAACGTAAACCCAGTCTTGTCACTTACCTTCCTAAAAGCCTTCAGTGGCTTTTCAGTGTAATTAGAATTAAAAAATAAACTCCTGTGCCCTGCATGATCTGCCTTGTCTTACCAGCCTAATTTTTTTTTTCTTTCTTTCTTTGCGGTGTGCGGGCCTCTCACTGCTGTGGCTTCTCCCGTTGCGGAACACAGGCTCCGGACGCGCAGGCTCAGCGGCCATGGCTCACGGGCCCAGCCGCTCCGCGGCATGTGGGATCTTCCCGGACTGGGGCACGAACCCATGTCCCCTACATCGGCAGGCGGACTCTCAACCACTGCGCCACCAGGGAAGCCCCCAGCCTAATTTTTGCCACTCTCCTCTCACATGGCTGTAGGCACTCTGCCTCCTTTCATTGTTTTGACCACACCATGCCCTGCCTCAGGGCTTTTGAACAGTTCTCCCCCTGTCCCCCACCTCTACTCTGCAGGGCTCACTCCTTTTTGTTCTTAAGGGCTCACCTCTCACCATCCTATCTTAATAGGTCCTCCATTTATTTGATAACTCAGTGTCTTCCCCGTTAGAGTGAAAGCTCTAGCAACACAGAGACTGGTTCTCTTTGGAACACAGCCAGAAGCCAGGATAGCAGAGGAAATCAAATAGGAAATCTTTGGTTAATATAAATGGCACTAAATTTACTGACTGTGTTTTAAAAATACAAGAGTCTTAAACCTTTTATAGAATTTAATTTCTTTCAATTGTAGAACTGAAGTCCCTGGTAGAACCAAGGTCTCCCTTTCCTTGCTGGCTGCCACTGTGGGACTGGTCTCAGCTTCTTGAGGCGGCCTGCATTCCTTTACTGGTGGCTCCCTCCATCAGCACGTCAGCAATTGTGTATCTAATCCTTCTCATGCTTCAAATCTCTGACTTCATCTTCTGCTACCAGCCAGAGAAAACTCTGCTGTTAAAGGAGTTATGTAGTAGGTTAGGCCCACCTAGAGATCTCCTAAGGTCAACTGATTGGTACCTTAATTACATCTTAATTACACCTTTTATCATGTAAACTAACAATCTTAAGTGACATGATGACAATCATAGAGGACGGAGATCATGTGGCGATCTTAGAATTCTGCCTACCACAGTTCCACTGTTTGTTTTTCCTGCAGTTGATGGACATTTGGGTTGTTTCTAATTTGGAGCTATTTTGAATAAAGCTGCTCTGAACATTCCTGTAGTTTTAGTTTTTAGTGGACGAAAGCACTTGTTTCTTTGGGGTATATATCCGGGAGTGGAATTACTAGGTCATGGCGTACACATATGTTCAGCTTGTCAAAGAATGATGAGACCATCACTCAATATCTGAAATGAAAAGAGAGCTGGAGAGATCCTGACTAGGAACACCCCACTAGGTACAGAAGAGATTGCTGCTCTTACACAGGCATTTTGAGAAGCATGGAGTTCGGTGGGCTGACATCATCTCTGGGGGCTTGGTTTCATGGGACAAACTGTTGTTGATTAGTTGGCTCTCAGAGCTGTGTTTATTGGAACGAGTCATTACAGATTGGCTGATTTTCAAAAGCTATGGGTTGCCACTAGTTGATGGACTTACAAAAACATGTTCTCTGAAGTGAATTGTTGATTGATTGAACAGACCAGTTCAGGGCTATTTTATTAAATTAATTTTTATTGGAGTATAGTTGCTTTACAATGTTGGGTTAGTTTCTCCTGTGCAGCAAAATGAATCAGCTGTACGTGTACATATATCCCCTCTTTTTTGGATTTCCTTCCCATTTACGTCAGTTCTGGGCTACTTGATACCACAGCTGCAGAACTTTTTTTATTCTCAAGCTTTAAGAGATAGTTCTAAAGAATTTTCCAGAGTGGTTGTACCCATTAAACTATCATATTAATGTATGAGAGTTCCATTTGCTCCAATTCCTTGCTGATTTACCCTTAACTTATAAGATGTGTATTTACTTTTAGAATTTTTTTAAATGAGGTCTGTTCAGTATTTCTGTTCTCCTGACAACAAGGGCCTTAATACACTCTTTCTACTGAACTGACCATCTACCACATCTTGTTATTATAAAGAATTTTAGTTTTATATTCTTCCCCTTTTGTGTAGTAAAACATTCTTATGTAAAAAAATGTAATACGGGTTATCCATTGAAACATTCCACATCATGCCTGCTCCCTCTGGGATGTTTCCCATCCCCAGAGACAGGTAATGTTGCTTGGGTATGCTATATATATATATTTTTTTTCCCTTTTTTAAATACAACTGCTAATATTTTTCACAGTGGTTCTTCACCATGCTTTTTTCACTAAATGTATCTTGCCAGTGCTTTCATATCTGTACATAAAGAGCTGCCTCATTTTTAAAAACTGCATAGTAGTAGTCCAATATATGGATTACTCTAATTTATTTAACCAGTCCCATATTGGTGGACATTAGGTTGTTTCCAACCTTTTGCCTCACAAACAGTGCTACAGTAAATAACCTTTTATGTACATCATTTTACATGTGAATGAATATATTACTTTACAGGAGGTTTTTTTTCCCATAATCATTTAAATTTATTGCCATATTTTGTCAGTTTTTGGACTTATGTTGTTTCCTCTGTTTCATACCTTCTCTCTGAGTTCACTTTTGTTTGCTGAACTACATCCTTCAGTTACTCTCTTAGGAAGGGTTCGTGGGTTGTAAATGGCTTCAGTTTGCTCTATTTATATTTGGCTGGGAGTAAATTCTGTGTTCACAGTCATCTCCCCACTCTGATTGCCTTCTGGACTCCATTAATGAGCACTTTGCTGTGTTTCCTTTGTAGGTAATCTGTCTCTTTTCCTCTGGCAGGTTTTAAGATTGTCTCTTTATCCTCAATAGGCTGCAGTTTCACTATATTATGTCTAGGTGTGCACTCTTGATCTGAGAAGTCAGGCCTTCATTTCTGGAAAATTCTTAATTTTTTTTCTCAACTATTATTTCTCAGTCATTCACTACATTCTCATCTTCTGAAGCTCCTGTATATTAATGTTGTATTTTCTTAACATTTTATATATATAGTATGTATATATATTTATTATATATGTGTATATATATGAAAGAGCAGTTAAGATATATATATATGAAATATTCTCTCTTTCTTCTTAACTGCTCTTCCATATTTTTCATCTCTGCTGCATTCAGAGTAAAGCCTTCAGTATTGTCTTAAAAATCACTGTTGTTCTTCAGCTGTGTCCGTTCTGTTGTTTATCCTCTAATGCATTTTAAATGTCAAAGTTTTTTCTTAAATCCTAAGATTTCTCATTAGTCCTTTTTTATATCTACCCAGTGTTGCATTTTTTGCCTGTTTTGGTTTCATTATCTCATGTATTTCTCAAAATCACTTATTTAAAAAACTCCTCGGACTATAAAATGAACTTTATAGTCCAAGTGAATTTCTATTCTGATTTGTTGATTATTTTTCTTAGGGTTAGAGTTATTCATGCATTTTGGAATTTAGTTTGTAGGTTTATTTTGTGTGGGCAGCTTTCTGTTTTAGATTTCTCTCTCTTCTTCATTCAGCATTATATTTATTATATTTAAGACCCTTTCTGGGACTTACACCCAGTGTTTGAGTGTTGCTGCCCCAAGAAGTTCTTAGGGCGGGCAGACCTAGTATGGGGCCAGCAGCTTCAGGGCTTAGTTACTGCAGATGAGACTGGTCCTGTCCCTTGGCCCCTGGGTCCATAGTTTCTGATAAAGCCGTAGCCTGAGTCAGTAGCCTACAGTCTTTTTTTTTTTCCTATCCCCTTTCATGAGTGTGGAAGTCCACTGAAGCCTCTAGCATCAGAAAATATTTCTTCCAAGATTTTCAACTGTCTACTGAATTTGGCCTGTGAATTCAATGGTTTATTTTGTTGGGTCTATTTCCTCTATAAAAAGAGGATATTCAACTTATTAGTACTGCTTTGCTAATAATACCTGGTAGTTTTTTTTTTTTTTTTTTTTTGCAGTACACAGGCCTCTCACTGTTGTGGCCTCTCCCGTTGCGGAGCACAGGCTCCGGACGCGCAGGCTCAGCAGCCGTGGCTCACGGGCCCAGCCGCTTCGCGGCATGTGGGATCTTCCCGGACCGGGGCACGAACCCGTGTCCCCTGCATCGGCAGGCGGACTCTCAACCACTGCGCCACCAGGGAAGCCCATCCTGGTAGTTTTTTAATGTTTAGCAATTGCTATGGGCCAGGTACCATGCTAAGCTTTTTATATGCATTACCTTATATAATTATCACAGTTCTGTGATAGGGGTGCTTTGGTCAGTCCCATTTTAGAGAGGCCACATGATTTGAACATTAGTCTCTACCTTGCAGTGCTTCTCTAAAGATGATTTAAAAAAACTCAGTCCATTCAGTTTATCAGAGGTGTATCAAGTACAAGAGGCGTCTGGGATCTGTAGCAGGTTGGGACATGGGTGGGAGAGGAGACAGGAGACAAGGGAGGACTAGCTGGTAACATAGGGTAACACATACAGATCCTGGGAGCAGTGATGGCATAGGGGAGAATAGGAAGAGTGCATTTTCTCTGCCTTCTCCCTTCCCTGCCCTTGCCATGGCTTGATGAAAGGAGAAGGGATGTAGATAGGGAGAATTCACTTATTTATCCAGAAAACAGGGATAAAGACAGAGTTCATGGTGGCACAAGATCAGGAGGTAAATCCTAAGTCCACCAACTGTGGGGAGAGCAGCACAGCGAATGCAGAGGCTGCCCCACCTGGGGCTTTGGGTCTGTGAGGGGTTGCCTGTGGTACTCAAGAGAAAAACCTGATCACCATGGTTTCTCAGTAGCGTTCAGGTTCAGAGCCTATAGTCACAGAACAATTTTTGCCACATTTTTAATAATAGTGGAATCCAATGTAAATTCATAAGAACTCTCAGGCTTACAAGTCTTCCTGGACTGAAGACTCAACAAACCTGATACCCAGATGCTGCAGTAAGGAGTAAAAAATTAGAGTTGACGCTGGACGTGGACAAAGAATAAGACCCACAATCTTTGTAACGCTCTCTATTCTTAACACTACAACATAAGTTGATGTGAATATTGTACTAAAGTCTGTCTCTCCCACTGCAAATCCCATAAAGGCAAGGACCAGGTCTGTTCCCTTTCACTGCTTTGACCTAAGTGCCCACACTATGCCAGGCATTTAGTAGGCACATGACATTTGAATGAATGGGATAAATACATTTTCCCCCAATAAAGTATAACTGAGAAACTTTTCTCAGTTCTCTCAGACCTTAATGATTCTATTAAAACAGGACTAAAGGGCTTCCCTGGTGGCGTGGTGGTTGAGAGTCTGCCTGCCGATGCAGGGGACGTGGGTTCGTGCCCCGGTCCAGGAAGATCCCATATGCCCCGGAGCGGCTGGGCTCGTAAGCCATGGCCGCTGAGCCTGCGCCTGTGCTCCGCAACGGGAGAGGCCACAACGGTGAGAGGCCCGTGTACTGCAAAAAAAAAAGAACTAAAGCCATATATAAAACTTAAATTCCACCGCTAAAGTAAACATTGTATCCGTGTAACCACCATTAAACCTGCCAACTTAAACTGCCACAACCCTACAGCATATTCTTACCATTTTCCTCCTGAATCTTACTCAATATTCCTTTAAAATACAGCTCTAACTCTATGACAGTGAAATAAAAACCTTGATGACCCTCGGTTTTCCATATCGTAAAGTCTAAACATCTTAGCCTAGAGTTCAGGGTTGTTCTCTATTCCGATGAAATGCATCTTTCCAACCTTATCTCTTGTCATGCATTTTCTCCCCACACGCTATACTCTGTAGTTCAGCCACCAGGACCCCCTGCCTGTCCTTAGAGTCACTGTGCCGTGTAACCTTAAATACCTTTGATTCTGTTGTCTGCTTGGCCTGTCATGTTGAATCTCCTCCCATCACCCTTTCTCTGCCTGACAACTTTCTGTTCGTTATTTTAGGCCTAATTCAAATGTACTTGCCCCTAAGCCACATTCTTTCACTGCTCCATACCCTGTCAGAATTATGTTTTTCCTGCTCATCACTCCCTAGATATTCAGTTGAAGCCTCTATATAGCACTCATCATTTGATATTATGGCTAGTTTTATATGTCCTGTTCTTCCCCTAAAGCTACCATATATTGACTATGAGACTTTTAAATCACTACAATTTATTTATTTGTTTATTTTCTTAGAATAAGTACTTTATTTGAAATGGCTCAACAATCAGAAAAAATACAGACAGTATTATTTTCCTTCCTGTCTTATTCTGAGTTACCTAGTTCCCTCCCCAGAGGCCACCCCTCTGTATTAGTTTTTCATTGCTATAATAATGTGGTGTAACAATTACAAATCTTTGGCAGCATATAGCAATAAACGTTTATTTAGCACATGAGTCTGGGGTTCAGCTGATAGGGGTAGGGCTTACTTGTATATCTGCAGTCAGCTGTGAATCCTCCAGGCAGCTCTGCAAATCTCAGCTAGGCTCACTTACATGTCTGGGGATTAGCTGGCTGTTAGCTGACCTAGGATGGTCTCATCTGCCCCTCTGGGGTGATTTGGCTCTGTCCTGCATGTTTCTTATCATCTGAAAGCCAGCATATCCTCCTAGTAATTGTAGCAGGCAAGGGCAAGCAAGCCCAATCACACAAGTACTTTTCAAGTCTAGCTTGTATCACACTTGCTAGTAACACACTGGCCAAGTCAAGTCACATGGCTGAGCCCAGAATCACAGTGGGAGGGCACAACAAAGTACATGTCTACAGGGAAGGGTGAAGAATTGGGGTCAGTAATGTATTCTGCCATATGCCTTTTCTTCCAGTTTCTAAACGTACAGAAGTAAAATACTATATATACCTTTTATTAACATAAATGATAGCATAATATTTATTGTTCTTATACTTTGTTTTTTTTCCCCATTACTTTTTAATTTCCATTAAGACATATTTTTCTCATCAGGTACATCCTCCTAAAGAAGGTTAAATCAGGGGATCTTAAATCAGTTACCCCTCTGCCTCAGGCTGGAGTGAGCCCTTCTAAGTTAATCCCAGCATGGCTTCAACAGGGGAACAGGATGGACTTAAGATTGTGAAGGTGGAGGAAGACCCTATCTGGGACCAAGGAACCTACCTTAAGGAGAAGAGCTTTTCTGGCCAGGAGGCCTCCCGCCAACTTTTTAGGCACTTTTGTTACCAAGAGACTCCTGGTCCCCGAGAAGCACTGAGCCGGCTCCGGGAACTCTGTCATCAGTGGCTGAGGCCAGACACACATACCAAGGAGCAAATCCTGGAGCTCCTGGTGCTGGAGCAGTTCCTGACCATCCTGCCCGAGGAGCTCCAGGCCTGGGTGCAGAAGCACCATCCCGAGAGTGGGGAGGAGGCGGTGGCTGCAGTTGAAGATCTGGAACGAGAGCTAAGTGAGCCAGAGAACCAGGTGAGAGGAGGAAGATAGGCTCCTGGACACAGAATATTAAACGAAGGGTGAAGTTTGGTGACCCAGGTTGGTTGGCCATAGCCTCATGTATTAGTTCTCTGTTGCTGGGTAACAAATTACCCGCCTCCCTAAGCTTTAATGGCTTGAAAAAACAAATATTATCTCCCAGTTTCTGAGTCAGGGTTTTGGGAGCCACTTAGGAGGATCTCTCATGAGGTTGCTGTGAAGATGTCAACCAAGACTATAGTCCTCTGAAGACCTGACTACGGCTGGTGGACCCACTTCCAAGATGGCTCACTCCCATGGTTGTTGGTAGGGGGCCTCGGTTCTTCACTGGCTGTTGGTGGGAGGTCTTTACCATATGGGTTTCTCCTTAGGGCTGATTGAGTGTCCTCACAACATGTCAGTTGGCTTCCCCAAGAGACAGACAGAGAAATAGAGAAAGAGAGAATAGGATGAAACCACATCCTTTTTACTACTTAGTCTCAGAAGTTATATACCGTCACTTCTGCCATACATTCTATTCAGTAGAAATGAGTCATTTTAAGTACAGCTCTCACTCAAGGAGAGAGGAATTAATGGAAGGAGCATCAAAGAACTTATAAACATATTTTAAACCACCATATCACGTTGGGCCACTCTTGTTCTCCCCCTTCTGCTTTTGGGTGTGGATTTAAACTCTGGGTCTTCCACTGTGCCATTGCTCTACAAAATGTCTCATATGGTTCCATATGATCTCTTTCATTGAGTATTAGCCTGGATTCCTGTAATCCTCCTCTTATGAACCCAAATATACCTACCTGCCTTCAGGCCACAGACTGTGAACATGGACATTCTGAAGTGCTCTCAGGGGATGCAGTGCATTTGAAGGCCAAGCAGGAATCAACAGCTCTCCAGGTTCAGTCCATGGTGACACAGCTCAAATGTGAATCTTTTGGGCCCCACAAATTTGGAGAACAAGGTAAGGACTTTCACAGGTCCATTCAGGGGATCTCTGGTGGTTCAGTATAGGGTAGTAAAGGCTGTGGACTCTGGCACCAAATTGCCTGGGTTGGAATTTAAGCACTGCCACTTAGAAGCTGTGTGACATTGGGCAGGTCAAGTAACCTTCCTGTGCCTTCAGTTTATGCATTTGTAAAAACGGAGATAATTATAATATGGAGTCAAAGAGTCATTTGAAGATTTAATAAATTAATATACATAAAACACTTAGAACAGTTCCTGCTTCCTAGTAAGCATTCCACAGTGCCTGCTTGAGTACATCCTGTCTGGAAGCCTCGCTTTCTCTGGGTGACCCCCTCCAGCCATTTCAGCAGGTGCTGATGACCCCTTACTCTGTTGGTCTCAATATCTCCATTTAGGTCTTCTTTGGATTCCTAGAATATGTGTGCTTGATATGGATCTTCCTGTTCCCCATCCTGTGGTTATACTCTTTCATAAAGGAAAGAGATGACATTGTTTGATCTATTTATTATTCTAGATGGTGAAACTGTACTTGAAAACCAGGACTTGGCATCGAAACAAGAAGTCTTAAAAGAAACGGGACATTTTGAGAATAGCAGACTCCAAAGAGATGTTCCTTTAGATTCTAAGTACAGAGAAACTTGTAAACGTGTGAGCAAGGTAGAAAAGCAGAGGGGACATCCCACTGGAGAGAGACGTCACAGGTGCAATGAATGTGGGAAAAGTTTTACTCAGAGTTCAGTTCTCATTCAGCACCAGAGAATCCACACTGGGGAGAAGCCATATGAATGTGAAGAATGTGGAAAGACCTTCAGCCAGAGGTCAGGCCTGGTTGAACATCAGCGAAGCCACTCTGGAGAGAAGCCCTATCAATGTAAGGATTGTGGGAAAGCCTTCAGTGCCAGCAATGGCCTCATTAGACACAGAAGGATCCACACAGGGGAAAAACCATATGAATGTGAAGAGTGTGGGAGAGCCTTCCGCCTGAGCTCATACCTTGTTCAGCATCAGAGGATACACACTGGAGAGAAGCGCTATCGCTGTAACGAGTGTGGTAAAGCCTTCAGCCAGAATGCGGGGCTTTTCCAGCACCTCCGAATCCACACTGGTGAGAAACCCTATCAATGCAGTCAGTGCAGTAGAAGCTTTAGTAGGCGAACACTCCTTATAAAGCATCAGAGAAGCCACACTGGAGAGAGACCGTATGAGTGTGATGAGTGTGGGAAAGCCTTCAGTCATCATTGCAACCTCATTAGGCATTTTAGAATCCATACTGTTGCCAAACTGGACTAATCCCATGGACCACCAGGGCCCCTAAATGAGGTGATCTTGGAAAGTAAGATTTTCAAGTGGCTAATTTTGCTCTTATGAAATTTATTTTGCTTTGGAGTGTGTGGCTTTTCTGCAGACCAAGTGCTGCTGTCTCCTGGGTGGATGACTGTTGGCAGTTGCTTGGCAACCTCCTTCTTCCCTATCCGTTGGTTCATTTCTAACAATTTCTCTTAAAGGGACCAAATCTTACCTGGAGATAAATTGGTATGGAGGGCCGTTATTGAGTAATATTTAATATTGAATAACTCTAAATGACTAGCAATTGTGTATACTTTTTTTTAAGATTGGGTACATTCAAAAGATATTCAGAGATGAGCCCTTTTTTTTTGTAAAAGTGACATTTTAAACACAATTAAGATTTGGGGGAATAAGAATCATTCCCATTCCCATAGGAAATCATTGCCACAGTCTCCCCAGGAATTTAATGGATGATTTCTTGGTTGCTTTCATCGGAATGGGTGGCAAACTCATTTATTAAGCAGCATTACCCATGGTGTGAAACCTATAGATTTGATGGTTTAGAAATCCATATCCCATTTTGATATCTAACTCCAAATTCCCAGTGCAGGTCATTACCATATTAAGGTTTCCATTTTTGTTATAAATAACGAATAAGATGATACTTTAAAACCTTTGCAGTGTGCCGGTTTTATTCATAGCCTTTTCTGCCACTGCCTTTTGAAGGCTAGTCAGCAACTTGGAGGGCCATTGCGAGCAGCATCATTGAGACTCTATCAAGAAAAGGAGCCTCTGACCTCGGGCAGCTTGCTGCTTAACTGGGGAGTCCAGCTTTCTCAGGCCATTTACTGTCAGGGTTAAACACACAAATCTGGCACCACACTGTGTAGGTTCATTACCTGCCTTTCCATCTGTGAGCTGTGTGACTTCAGGCAGTTTAATTAAATGCCCCTATGCTACAGTCTCCCTGTCTGTAAGATAGGGGATAAGAGTACCTTTCTCATAGGGAACATAAGAATAAATTAATACAAACTTGTAAAGCACTGAAAACATAACTCTCAATAAACGTGCACTATGATTTACATAAAGAAATAATACCATCTAATGAATGTAGGTGGAATTGTAAGTATCATGCTTGAACGAAATAGAATGTTAAACGCCTCTGCTGACAGTCTCATTATACTTTTCTCCACAGTCAAAATCTGAATCAGAATTTCAAAAGAAAGGAAATAAAAGTTCAACCTAAAAGTATACTGTACTAAATATGTCTTCAAAGTCTATTTTTAAAAAGTTAAGGAAGCCTATATATGTGTGTGTATATGTATATGCATATGTATATATATTTGGTTTTCCTTATAGCTTAGGGACCATAACAACAACCAAAAAACTCTAAAATTCCTTGACCCTTTCATTTGTAAATAGAACAGTGGCTAAATGCAGACTACATAGAATAGTGCTTATTGAATTTGTTTTTTTTGGCTGCACTGCGTGACATGTGGGATCTTAGTTCCCCAGCCAGGAATCAAACCCATGCACCCTGCAGTGGAAGTATGGAGGCTTAACCACTGGACCACCAGGGAAGTCCCTAGAATAGTGCTTACTGAATTTTAGAGTATCTACAAATCACCCGAGATCTTGTTAAAATACAGATTCTAATTCAGAAGGTAGCCCAGGAATCTGCATTTTCAGTACGCTCCCAGTGATGCTGATGCTGTTGGTTCATGGAACACACTTTGAGTATCAAGGCCCCAGACAGTCCTGATGGTCCTTGTAATCAGTTAGAGGTGCCAGCAAATCCATTTCCTTCCCATCCTTCTTCCACCTGCAACCTCTGCCTCAGCATGTTTGCCCCTATACCTGTGCTCCCCACTGCCTACCCCACCCCCAGAGGAGTGAGATGCCCCAGAAGTGCAATGGGCAGGTGGGCTGAGGTGGGTTTGGGAAACCAGGCAGTGTTCTCTGCTCTAGCATAGGCAGATTCAGCCAAATCTTTACTTGGGAAGTCTAAGCAGTTCCTGTAAACGTTTGCTTTAGGAAAAAGCCGCTGCTACAGAGCTTCCGCTCTGCCTCCTCCCTCCCCTTCGTGTGAGCTCCCAGGGTGAGGGGAAAGCAGCTGTTGCATGTTTAGAGCACAGTGCAGACCTGTAGTGCTCCCTGAGCATCTCAGGACACAGGGACAAAGTCTCAGCCGCCGTGTCCTTATCTAGGCTGCTACTACAGACCACACTCACCTTCAACACTGAATTTCAGTTTGGTCTCTCTGAGACTCCAACCCCAGTGCTCAGACAGCCCCTTCCTCTCTCACCTACCCAGAAAGGCAAAGAAAAGCTGACAGAGGAGAAAGCAGCCACAAAAGAGGCCCAAGGAGTGAAGGAGAAAAGCAAAGGGGAGGAGAGGCCTCGAGACGGGAAGGGAGAGACGGGGGAGAAGAGAGGGCCTGATAGGGTAAGCCTGCAGCAAAGAGAAAGTTGAAGGGAGAATTTGGGAATGTTGCAGGTTTTTTTCAGTTTCTCTTTCATCAATCTAGTCCAAAGTGTTATAGGCGCTGATACCACTCCCCTCCATTCAGCCTCATTGACAGTGTCATGAAGGATTTTCAGTGCCTGTGATCAGCGGAGCACCTAGAGAAGAAGGGAAGTTCAGGCAGTGAACAGGGCACTCAGCCACTCAGCAGGGATTTGGGACACAGCAGAGAACCCTGCCTGAGAAAAACAATGAGTATAATACATAAACGATATAGTGTAATATATAGGTGATACAGTGCTTTGGAAACAGAAGAAAGTGGAGCAGGATAAAAGGAGTGAGGTTTCATTATCTAGGGTGGTCAGGGGAGGCTTCGTTAAGAGGCATTTGAGCTAAGATACAGAGCAGATGAGGGAGTCAGCTCAGTGCTACCTGGGAGGGTAATCCAGGAAGTGGGACCAGCTGGTGAAAAGGCCTCAGGGTATAGACTAAAAACCTTTCCCATGGGGTTTCTCAGATGATCCTCACAATCACCCAGAGAAGAGCAAGGCGTGGGTATTTACCATTCACATTTACAGTTGAGTAAACTGAGCTTGGTGACATGAAGTGATTGCCCAACGTCGCATGCCTGGGAGGTGACAGTTGTCTGTATTTGAGACTGACTCTCTGTCTAGTGCTCTTTCCTATTAAGCATCCAGAAACTTTGTTTCCCTACCTGGAAAGTTATTATTCTTCCTTATCTAGAAAACATAGGTGTTGCCACATAAGTAGTTGTCAAGTAATTATTTTGTGTGACTAGCTGTGTCCTGAAAGTATTGGGAGAGGGGGTGGTGCACATACCCTGTTGGTGCACAAGAGGAAGAAATGGATAGACTCCTGGAGGTCAGGTGATGTTAATGTGGGGTGGGAGACACGGGGAGTGAGGGTGGCCAGGTGCAGGCACTCCGCAGGCAGCTAGAGCCTGATGGGAAGGAAGGGCGGGGAAAGCCGCGGGGTGGGAGATTGAGTGTCTTGGTAGCAGGGCGCTGCTGTGGTTTGTCCCTGTCCACTAGTGTTGCTGTGGACGAGTTACTTCACCTCTCTGTGCCCAAGTGGAAAGACAAGAAGGCCAGGCGGGTGTGTGGAGCTCTCAGGGGTAAGGCAATGCAGGCGACCCTTTCTCTGGGTCTCTCGGTGCTGCTCCTCAGATCGCCAAATGAAATTCACTTGTGGGGCAAGTCGGGGGCAGGATGGGGTGGGGCTAGGAAATGGAAGGGAAGAGCCAGGCTTGTATGGAACAGGAACAGGAGGTCCCAGGATTTGGGGGCAGCGGGGGAAGGGGGACAGTTTCCTATTGGCCTCTTTGCACTGGATGGGCCCAAAGCGTGGAGGCCGACAACACGAAACAGCTTCCGAGCGGCCTAAAGAGACAGCGGAAGTGTCAGCTTAGCGGAGCGGAGAGAGGGTCCGCGGTGCTCCTTCGGCCCAAGTCCCAAGGCCCCACCGGCGTTTCAAGAGTCTCGGTCGCGGGTCGGCCGGGTTCAGGTGAGTCCCCGGGCGAGCGGGACGGGCGGGGCGCGGTGCATCGGGCTCCAGGCTAAAATCCAGGAAAGAGGGCGCGCAGTGCGGGGTGCGCCAAGAACCAAGGCCGGCCTTCCAGGAATAGATATACCACGACTACTAATAGATACTTCTGTAGCGCTCACCACGAGCCTGGCACTGTTCTAATCGCTTAACAGGTAGTAACTCATTTAATCGTCAAAAAATGGTGTGTATACGGGAATTCCCTGGCGGTCCAGTGGTTAGGACTCCGCACTTTCACTGCGGAGGGCCTGGGTTCAATCCCTGGTCGGTAAACTAAAATCCCGCAAACCGAGGGGCGTGGCCAAAAAAAAAAATCTATATGATTATTATCAACTCCATGTTAAAGAGGGTGAAACTGAGGCACGGAGAGGTTAAGTCACTCGCTCAAGGTCACACAGCTTGAAGGCCCCCTTTGTGCTCTTGACCCCATTTCAGTAAGAAGCTATAAAGTATTACATCAGTGCTGTCAAGGCTGTACTGGATTCCGTTTTAACTGCTACCCTAGTTAGAATTGAGAGCCCCGTTTCTTTAGCAGTTCTACTGATAGACACTGAGGTTGTGTCCTGTTTTCACTATTAGGAACAACACTGTAGTGCCAGGTCGTGCACTTGCCTCCTTGAGCACAAGTGTTAAGTGCAGAACCATAGCATATGCACGTTTTAAAAGCTTTTTTTTTAATTACAAAGAATTTAAAACGTTGACAAAGACTGAAAGAATAATATGAACCCTTACATGCTCACCCACCTTCAACAGTTAGCAGCTCTTGACCAGTCTTGTATCATGTGTGTCCCCATCCACCCACTCCCTTCCCTTGTTATTTTGAAGCAAAAACATATACTGTTTTACCTGTAAATATTCCAGTATGTATCTCTAACAAATACTTTTTAAAACATAGGCATAATATCTTTATCTCATAAAAGCTTAATAATTATTCCTTATGTCATCACATATCCAGTAAGTGCTTACATTCCAATTTTTATTATCGTATATATATGTTTAGTTAAATATATATATCATATATATATAAATGTTTAGTTGAATCAGGGTCCCCATTATGTCTACAAAATGTGTTTGACTGGTAGGTCTTGTCTATTTTTTTGTTTGTTTTTGGCTGCATTGGGTCTTGGCTGCTACCAGCGGGCTTTCTCTAGCTGCGGCGGGCGGGGCTACTCTTTGTTGCCGTGGGTGGGCTTATTGCGGTGGCTTCTCTTGTTGTGGAGCACGGGCTCTAGACGCGCAGGCTTCACTAGTTGCGGCGCATGGGCTCGGTAGTTGTGGCTTGCGGGCTTAGTTGCTTCACGGCATGTGGGATCTTCCTGGATCAGGGCTCGAACCTGTGTCCCCTGCATTGGCAGGCGGATTCTTAACCAGTGCGCCACTAGGGAAGTCCCTCTTGTCTCTTTTAATTGGATTTCTGCTCCATTTCTTTCTTCCCATTGCATTGTATTTCCTGGGCGTGGGGGTTGTTTATCCTGTAGTTGCCCCCCAGTATGCATTTTGACAAATGCTTCCCTGTGGTGTACTTTCACATCTTTCTCTGTTTCTACTTCCTGGGATTTGGTAGTTCAGTCTGGAGGCTTGAACGTATTCAGGTTCAGCCTTTCTGGCAAGACCACTTAATCATGGTGTTACTTTCTTCCATCAAGAAAGAATGTCTGGTTTCTCTTTGTGATGTTAGCAGCCACTGATGAATAGTGTCTCTATCCACTAATTCATAATTGGTGGCAAAATCACAATATTCTAATTATATCATTCCTTCTTTATTCACTCGAAGAATACTTTTTTTTTGGCTGCGCGGCCTGGCTTGCGGGAGTTTTCAGTTCCCTGACCAGTGATCGAACCCGGGACCTTGGCAGGGAAAGCATGGAGTCCTAACCACTGGACTGTCAGGGAATTCCCTAGAAGAATACATTTATTAAAAGAAACTTTTTCTTATCATCTATTTGGTTACCAAGTGTTATAATTCACATGGAAAAGGCAGGATAAATCCTTGATTGTTTCCTTTTATTTACCAGTTTTCAGAATAGTTAGTTGGTGACCAATCCAGTTTTTTAGAATAAGAGTAATTATGAATTCATGGATGTAAACATCCTTAAAGTGTTTCAATCCACTGCTGTCATTATCTTTACTGATGCTCAAATTTTCCCATCTTCAAGTGGGAAGTTCTTCAAGTTGGCTTCTGACATTAGACCCTCATAGTCAGGAACTTCCTTGCTTTATGGTGACAAGATGTTTCAGGCTTATGTCATATAATTCCTGCCTCAGATCTGTATTCAGCCATTTCTCCAAGGAGCCTTGGTTTCTTCTTGGGGAAACAGAATTTCAAGACCACAAATTGGATGCCAGGGGATGTTCACTGTTTCTAAGCCTTTTTAGTAGAAAGACCTAGGGCATCTATATTTTATTGATACTTCCAATTAAAATTCAGGACTATAGGGTGTTTACTTCTCTTACATTTGTATCTCCTTTTGTGTTAGTTATTTCTATTTCAAAACTTAGTAGTTTAAAACAACACACATTATCTCATAGTTTTCATGTGTCAGGAATCCAGGTATGGCTCAACTGGGTCCTCTGCTTCAGAATCTCTCAAGACTGAAATCAAGGTGTTAAACAGGGCTAGTGTCTCATCAGAAGGCTTGACTGGGGAAGGATCTGCTTCCAAGTTCACATGGTTGTTGACAGGATTCTGTTCCTTGAGGGTTCTTGGACTGAGGGCCTTATTTACTCAGTTACTTGCTGGCTGTTGACAAGAGGGCCATGTAGGCCTCTTTAACATGGCTGCCTTTATATACTTTAAAATTTTTATTGAAGTATAGTTGGTTTATAATGTGTTAATTTTTGCTGTACAGCAAAGTGATTCAGTTATATATATATATATATTCTTTTTCATATTCTTTTCCATTATGGTTTATCAGAGGATATTGAATATAGTTCCCTGTGCTATAAATAGGACTTTGTTTCTGGGTTGTTGTTGTTTATTGTTTTATTTTTATTTATTTATTTTTAGATTTCAGTTCCTATGGATTTTTAAAAAAATTTTTATTTTATATTGGAGTATAGTTGATTAACAATGTTGTGTTGGTTTTAGGTGTACAGCAAAGTGATTCAGTTATACATATACATGTATCTTTTCTTTTTCAAATTCTTTTCCCATTTAGTTTATTACAGAGTATTGAGCAGAGTTCCTTTTGCTATATGGTAGGTCCTTGTTGGTTATCTATTTTAAATATAACAGTGTGTACATGTATATCTCCAAACTCCCAGTCTATCCTTCCCCCCCACCCATCCCCCCGGTAACCATAAGTTCATTCTCTAAGTCTGTGACTCTATTTCCGTTTTATAAATAAGTTCATTTGTATCAATTTTTTTTTAGATTCTGCATATCAGTGATATCACATGATGTTTGTTTTTCTCTGACTTACTTCACTTAGTATGATAATCTACAAGTCTATCCATGTTGCTGCAAATGGCATTATTTCATTCTCTTTAATGGCTGAGTAATATTCCATTGTATATATGTACCACATCTTGTTTATCCATTCATCTGTTGATGGACATTTAGGTTGTTTCCATGACCTGACTATTGTAAATAGTGCTGCAATGAACACTGGGGTGCATGTATCCTTTTGAACCATGTTTTTCTCCAGATATATGCCCAGGATTGGGATTGCAGGATCATATGATAGTTCTATTTTTAGTTTCTTAAGGAACCTCCATACTGTTCTCCACAGTAGCTGTACCAATTTACATTCCCACCAACAGCATAGGAGGGTTCCCTTTTCTCCACACCCTCTCCAGCATTTATTGTTTGTAGACTTTTTGATGATGGCCATTCTGACTGGTGTGAGGTGATATCTCATAGTTTTTTTGGTTTTTTTTTCTGGCCATGCTGTGCAGCTTGCAGGATCTTAGTTCCCCAACCAGGGATGGAACCCGGGCCCCCAGCATTGGAAGCACGGAGTCCTAACCACTGGACCACCAGGGAATTCCCTCGTTGTAGTTTTTTTTTTTTTTTTTTTTTGCGGAATGCGGGCCTCTCACTGTTGTGGCCTCTCCCGTTGCGGAGCACAGGCTCCGGACGCGCAGGCTCAGCGGCCTTGCCTCACGGGCCCAGCCGTTCCGCGGCATGTGGAATCTTCCCGGCCCGAGGCATGAACCCGTGTCCCCTGCATCGGCAGGCGGACTCGCAACCACTGCGCCACCAGGGAAGCCCCGTTGTAGTTTTGATTTGCATTTCTCTAATAATTAGCGATGTTGAGCATCTTTTCAGGTACCCCTTGGCCATCTGTATGTCTTCTTTGGAGAAATGTCTATTTAGGTCTTTTGCCATTTTTTGATTGGGTTGTTGTTTATTTTTTCATATTGAGGCACATGAGCTGTTTGTAAATTTTAGAGATTAATCCCTTGTCTGTCACACTGTTTGCAAATATTTTCTCCCATTCTGTGGGTTGTCATTTCATTTTGTTTATGATTTCCTTTGCTATACACAAGCTTTTGAGTTTAATTAGGTCCCATTTGTTTATTTTTGGTTTTATTTCCATTACTCTAGGAGATAGATCAAAAAAGATATTGCTTTGATTTATATGAAAGAGTGCTCTGCTTATGTTTTCCTCTAAGAGTTTTACAGTATCCAGTCTTACATTTAGGTCTTTAACCCATTTTGAGTTTATTTTTGTCTATGGTGTTTAAGAATGTTCTAATTTTATTTTTTTACATATAGCTGTCCAGTTTTCCCAGAGCCATTTATTGAAGAGACTGACTTTTCTCCATTGTATAGTCTTGCCTCCTTTGTCATAGATTAATTGACCATAGGTGCATGGGTTTATTTCTGGGCTTTCTGTCCTGTTCCAGTGATCTATATTTCTGTTTTTGTGCCAGTACCATACTGTTTTGATGACTGTAGCTTTTTAGTATAGTCTGAAGTCTGGGAGCTTGATTCCTCCAGCTCCATTTTTCTTTCTCAATATTGCTTTGGCTATTCGGGGTCTTTTGTGTCTCCATACAAATTTTAAGATTTTTTTGTTCTAGTTTTGTGAAAAGTGCCATTGATAATTTGATAGGGATTGCACTGAATCTGTAGATTGCCTTGGATAGTAAAGTCATTTCGATAATACTGATTCTTCCAATCAAAGAACATGGTATATCTTTCCATCTATTTGTGTCATCTTCCATTTCTTTCATCAGCGTCTTATAGTTTTCAGAGTACAGGTCTTTTGCCTCCTTAGGTAGGTTTATTCCTAGGTATTTTATCCTTTTTGATGTGATGGCAAATGGGATTGTTTCTTTAATTTGTTTCTGAACTTTCATTGTTATTGTATAGAAATGCGACAGATTTCTGTGTATTAATTTTGTATCCTGCAACTTTACTGAATTCATTGATGAGCTCTAGCAGTTTTCTGGTAGCATCTTTAGGGTTTTCCATGTATAGTATCATGTCATCTGCAAACAGTGACAGTTTTTGTTTTTTCTTTTATTATTATTTGGCTGCATCGGGTCTAGTTGTGGCATGTGGGATCTTTGTTGCAGCATACGGGACCTTTGTTGCAGTATGCGGGATCTATTGTTGTGGTGCGTGGGCTTCTCTAGTTGTGGTGCGCAGGCTTCTCTCTGGTTGTGGTGCACAGGCTCAGTGGTTGTGGTGCATGGGCTCTCTAGTTGCAGCATGTGGGCTTCTCTCTAGTTGTGGCATGCGGGCTTCAGAGCGTGCGGGCTCAGTAGTTGCAGTGTATGGGCTCACTAATCGTGGCATGTGGGCTCTACAGCACGTGAGCTTAGTTGCCCCGCAGCATGTGGGATCTTAGTTCCCTGATCAGGGATTGAACCTGCGTCTCCTGCATTGGAAGGCGGATTCTTAACCACGGGACCACCAGGGAAGTCCCAAATAGTGACAGTTTTACTTATTCTTTTCCAAATTGGAATTCCCTTTATTTCTTTTTCTTCTCTGCCATGGCTAGGACTGCCAAAACTATGTTGCATAATAGCATTGAGAGTGGACATCCTTGTCTTTTTCCTGATCTTAAAGGAAATGCTTTCACCTTTTCACTGTTGAGTATGATGTTAGCTGTAGGTTTATCATTTATGGCCTTAATTATGTTGAAGTATGTTCACTGTATGCCCACTTTCTGGAGAGTTTTTAATCATAATTGGGTGTTGAATTTTGTCAAAAGCTTTTTCTGCATCTATTGAATGATCATATAGTTTTTATTCTTCAATTTGTTGATGTGGTGTATCACACTGATTGATTTGCAGATACTGAAAAATCCTTGCATCCCTAGGATATATCCCAGTTGATCATGGCGTATGATCCATTTGAAGTATTGTTGGATTCAGTTTGCTAGTATTTTGTTGAGCATTTTTGCATCTATGTTCATCAGTGATATTAGCCTGTAATTTTCTTTTCTTCCTTCCTTCCTTCCTTCCTTTGGTATCCTTTTCTGGTTTTGATATCAGGGTGATGGTGGCCTCATAGAATGAGTTTGGGAGTGTTCCTTCCTCTGCAATTTTTGGGAATAGTTTCAGAAGGATAGGTGTTAACTCTTCTCTAAATGTTTGATAGGATTCACCTGTGAAGACGTCTGGTCCTCGACTTTTGTTTGTTAGGTTTTTTTTTTTTTTTTTTTTGGGAGTTTTTTTTTTTTTTAATTTATTTTTGGCTGCATTGGGTCTTTATTGTTGTGCGTGGGCTTTCTCTAGTTGCAGTGAGCAGGGCTACTCTTCCTCGCAGTGCACAGGCTTCTAGTTGCGGTGGCTTCTCTTGTTGTGGAGCATGGGGTCTAGGTGCGAAGGCTTCAGTAGTTGTAGCATGTAGGCTCAGCAGTTGTGGCTCGTGGGCTCTAGAGTGCAGGCTCAGTAGTTGTGGTGCATGGGCTTAGTTGCTCCACGGCCTGTGTGATCTTCCTGGACCAGGGCTCGAACCTGTGTCCCCTGCATTGGCAGGTGGAACCCCAACCACTGCACCACCAGGGAAACCCCTGTTAGGAGTTTTTAAATCATATTTTCAACTTCAGTACTTGTGATTGGTCTGTTCATATTTTCTATTTCTTCTCTTCATATTTTCTGTTTTTTCCTGGTTCAGTCTTGGGAGATTGTACCTTTCTAAAAAATTGTTCATTTCTTCTACGTTTTCCATTTTATCAGCATACAGTTGCTTGTAGTAGTCTCTCATGATCCTTTGTATTCCTCTGGTGTCCGTTGTTGTAACTTCTCCTTTTTCATTTCTAATTTTATTGATTTGAGCCCTCTCTCTCTTTTTCTTGTTGAGTCTGGATAAAGGTTTATCAATTTTGTTTATCTTTTCAAAGAACCAGCTTTTAGTTTCATTGATCTTTTGTGTTGTTTTCTTCATCTCTATTTCATTTATTTCTGCTCTAAGCTTTATGGTTTCTTTCCTTCTACTAACTTTGGGTTTTGTTTGTTGTTCTTTCTCTAGTTCCTTTAGGTGTAAGGTTAGGTTATTTATTTGAGATTTGTCTTGTTTCTTGAGGTAAGATTGTATTGCTATATATTTCCCTTTTAGAACTGCTTTTGCTGCATCCAGTAGGTTTTGGATCATCGTGCTTTCATTTTCATTTGTCTCTAGGTATTTTTTAATTTCCTCTTTGATTTCTTCAGTGATCCATTGGTTGGTTAGTAACATATTGTTTAGCCCCCACATGTTTGTGTTTTTTAGTTATTTTCCTATAGTTGATTTCTAGTCTCATTACATTGTGGTCAGAAAAGTTGCTTGATATGATTTCAATTTTCTTAAATTTACTGAGGCTCTCTTTGTGGCCCAGCATGTGATCAATCCTGGAGAATGTTTAGGTGCACTTGAGAAGAACGTGTATTCTGCTGCTTTTGGATGGAATGCTCTATAAATATCAATTAAGTCCATCTGATCTAATGTGTTATTTAAGGCCTGTGTTTCCTCATTGATTTTCTGTCTGGATGATCTGTCCATGATGAAAGTGGGGTGTTAAACTCCCCACTGTTATTGTGTTTCTGTCTATTTCTCCTTTTATGGCTATTGGTATTTGCCTTATGTATTGAGGTGCTCCTATGTTGGGTGCATATATATTTACAATTGTTCCATCTTCTTCTTGGATTGCTCCCTTGATCATTATGTAGTGTCCTTCTTTGTCTCTTGTAACAGTCTTTATTTTAAAGTCTATTTTGGGGACTTCCCTGGAGGTCCAATGGTTAAAACGCCACACTTCCATTGCAGGGGTCATGGTTTTAATCCCTGGTTGGGCATCTAAGATCCCGCATGCTGCATGGTGCGGGCAAAAAAAAAAAAAAAAGTCTGTTTTGTCTGATATGAGTATTGTTACTCCAGCTTTCTTTTGATTTCCATTTGTATGGAATTCCTTTTTCCATCTGCCCACTTTCAGTCTGTATGTGTCGCTAGATCTGAAGTGGGTCTCTTATAGAGAACATATATATGGGTCTTGTTTTTTTATCCATTCAGTGAGTCTGTTTCTTTTGGTTGGAGCATTTAATCGGCTTGCATTTAAGGTAATTATCAATATGTATGTTCGTATGGCCATTTTGGATTTGCTTTTATAGGTGTTTTTTTTTTCCCTTCCTCTTTTGTTCTCTTCTCTTGTGATTTGATGACTAACTTTAGTGTTGTGTTTGGATTCCTTTTTCTTTTTTGTGTGTGTATCTATAGTAGATTTTTGTTCATGGTTACAATGAAGTTTTGGTATAGCAGACTATATATAAACAAGATTGTTTTAAGTTGCTGTTCTTTTAATTTCAAATGCATTTCTAATATCCTGCATTTGTGCTGTCCTCTTCTCACAGATGCTGGTTTTGATGTCATATTTGTGTGCAGATGATTTCCACCTTTACTGTATGTTTGCCTTTACCAGTGAGCTTCTCTGTTCATAATTTTCTTGTTTCTAGTGGTGGCCTTTTCTTTTCTGCCTAGAGAAGTTCCTTTACCATTTGCTGCAAACCTGGTCTGGTGGTGCTGAATTCTCTTAGCTTTTGCTTGTCTGTAAATCTTTTGATTTCTCTGTCAAATCTGAATTAGAGCCTTGCTGGGTACAGTATTCTTGGTTGTAGGTTCTTCTTCCCTTTCATCACTTTAAATATATTGTGTCATTCCCTTCTGGCCTGCAGAGATACTGCTGAGAAATCAGCTGATAACCTTATGGGAGTTCCCTTGTGTGTTATTTGTTGCTTTTCCCTCATTGCTTTTAATATTTTTTCTTAGTCTTTAATTTTTGTCAATTTGATTACTATGTGTCTCAGCATGTTCCTCCTTGGGTTTATCCTGCCTGGGACTCTCTGCACTTCCTGGACTTGGGTGACTGTTTCCTTTTCCATGTTGAGGAAGTTTTCAGCTATTATCTCTTCAAATATTTTCTCAGATCCTTTCTCTCTCTCTTCTCCCTCTGGGACCCCTGTAATGTGAATGTTGGCACATTTAATGTTGTCCCAGAGTTCTCTCATACTGTTCTTATTTCTTTTCATTCTTTTTTCTTTATTCTGTTCCATGGAAGTGATTTCTACCATTGTCTTCCAGCTCACTTATCTGTTCTTCTGCCTCAGTTATCCTGCTATTGATTCCTTCTAGTGTATTTTTCATTTCAGTTTTTGTATTGTTCACCTCTGTTTGTTCATTCTTTATAGTTCTTATAGGTCTTTGTTAAACATTTCTTGTATCTTCTTGATCTGTGCCTCCATTCTGTTTTGAGATCTTGGATCATCTTTACTCTCATTATTCTGAATTCTTTTTCAGGTAGATTGTCTATCTCCAATTCACTTAGTTTTTCTTCTTGGGTTTTTATCTTGGTCCTTCATCTGGGACATATTCCTCTGCCATCTCATTTTGTCTAACTTTCTGTGATTGTGATTTCCATTCTGCAGGATTGTAGTTCTTCTTGCTTCTGCTCTCTGCTCCCTGGTGGATGAAGCTGTCTAAGAGGCTTGTGCAGGCTTCCTGGTGGGAGGGACTGGTTCCTGCCCACTGGTATGTGGAGCTGGGTCTTGTACCTCTGGTGGGCAGGGCCCTGCCAGGGAGTGTGTTTATCAGGAATCTGTGTGCTCAGGAAGACTTTAAGCAGCCCGTCTACTGATGGGTGGGGTTGTGTTCTTGCCCTGTTGGTTGTCTGGCCTGAGGCATCCCATCACTGGAGCCTACAGGCTGTTGGTTGGGGCCACATCTTGGTGAGAAGATGGTGCCCTCCAGGTGGGCTCATACCAACGAGTACTCCCTAGAACTGCTGCCACCAGTGTCCCTGTCCCTGCAGTGAGCCACAGCTACCCCCTGCCTCTTCAGAAGACCCTCCAATACTAGCAGGTTAAGTCTGGCCCAGTCTTTTATGAGGTCACCGCTTTTTCCCCTGGATCCTGGTGCACACAAGACCCTGTGTGTGCCCTCTAAGAGTGGACTTTCTGTTTCCCCCAGTCCTGTGGAATTCCAGTGATCAAACCCCACTGGCTTTCAAAGCCAGATTCTCTGGGGGCTCCTCCTCCCATTGCCAGACCCCCAGGCTGGGGAGCCTGATGTGAGGCTCAGAGGTTTCACTCCTGTGGGAGAACTTCTGTGGTATAATTAGTTTCCAGTTTGTGGGTCGCCTACCCGGCATGCATGGGACTTGATTTTATCATGATTGTACCCCTCCTACTGTCTTGTTGTGGCTTCTTCTTTATCTTTGGATGTAGGGTATCTTTTTTGTAGGTTCCAGCATTTTTTTATTGATGGTTGTTCAGTAGTTAGTTGTAATTTTGGTGTTTATGTAAGAGGTGAGTTCACGTCCTTCTACTCTGCCGTCTTGTCTCCCAATCAAGATTAGGTTTTCCCCACAACTGAGTTGCAGAGTTTTGAGGACATTGTTGTTTATCTGTTCTATACATAATAGTCTGCATCTGCTAATCCCAAACTCCCAATCCTTCCCTCCATCCCTCCTCCCGCAACCACAAGTCTGTTCTGTATATCTGTGTGTCTGTTTCTGTTTTGTAGATACGTTCATTTGTGTTGTATTTTAGATTCCATATATAAGTGATATCATATGGTATTTCTCTCTTTCTGACTTACTACACTTAGTATGATAATTTCTAGGTCCACGTTGCTGCAAACGGCATTATTTCATTTTTATGGCTCAGTAATATTCCGTTGTATATATATACACCACATCTTCTTTTTCCATTCATCTGTTGATGGACATTTAAGCTATTTCCATGTTTTGGCTCTTGTAAGTAGTGCTACTATGAACATAGGGGTACATGTATCTTTTTGAATTATAGTTTTGTTTGGATATATACCCAGGAGTGGGATTGCTGGATCATATGGCAACTCTAGTTTTTTTGAGGAACCTCCCTACTGTTTTCCATAGTGGCTGCTCCAATTTACATTCCCACTAACAGTGTAGGAGGGTTCCCTTTTCTCCACACCCTCTCCAGCATTTGTTATTTGTAGACTTTTTAATGATGGCCATTCTGACTGGTGTGAGGTGGTACCTCATTGTAGTTTTGATTTGCATTTCTCTGGTAATTAGCAATGATGAGCATTTTTTCATGTGCCTTTTGACTATCTGTATTCTTTGGAGATATGTCTATTCAGATCTTTGGCCCATTTTTTGATTGGGTTGTTTGGATTTTTGTTGTGGTTGTGTTATTCAGTTGTATGAGCTGTTTGTATATTTTGGAAATTAAGCCCTTATCGGTCACATCATTTGCAATATTTTTCTCCCAGTCCATAAGTTGTCATATCGTTTTGTTTAAAACATGATTGCTTGCTTCATCTAAATCCCCAGAGGAGAGCATCAGCTATCAAGCAAAAATCACAGTTTAAAAAAAAAAATTTTTAACCTATTCACAGAGGTTACATCCCCTCAACATTACTGTATTCTATTGGTTAGAAGCAAGCTATTTAAAGGGGGTGAGGGATTATATAAGGCTTTGAATACTGGGAACTGCGATCATTGGAGGACATCTTACAGCCTGCCTACCACACTTTTCTCCCATGTCAAGAATTCTAGCTACCAAGGACAGTGGGATGATAAAATTAAAATATCACATTGGGCTTCCCTGGGGCGCAGTGGTTGAGAGTCCGCCTGCCGATGCAGGGGACACGGGTTCATGCCCTGGTCCGGGAAGATCCCACATGCCGCGGAGCGGCTGGGCCTGTGAGCCGTGGCCACTGAGCCTGCGCGTCCGGAGCCTGTGCTCCGCAACAGAAGAGGCCACAACAGTGAGAGGCCCGCGTACTGCAAAAAAAAAAAAGACATCATTTATGCATTTAAAATTTTAATAGATACTAAAGTAACTCCAGATTGGCTTTGCCAGTTTACATCCCATATCCCATATCCTTGCCAATATTAATCAGACTTTTAAATAGTTGCCAATCTCTTAGGTGTGTAATGGTGTGTTGTTTTTATTTTTAATCTCCAAATACTAATAGAATTATGATCTTTTTATATGCTTATTGGCCACTTGCATTTCTTCCTTTGTGAATTCCTTATTCATATCCTTTGTCCAGCTTCCTTTTGGGCTTTTTAACTTTTCCTTATTGATTGGCAGAAATTCTTTATAGTCTGTATATTAACCCCTTAATTAATATGGATTAGTTAATCCATATTAATATGTGTGTGCAGTTATGTGTGTATACACACACACACACGTGTCATTAAAAAAATAGGACTACCTCTGAAGCCAAGATGCTAAATTGGAGTCCTGCTGAATCCCAAGCTCCAGGCAGAGTGAACCTGCTACTGAATTATCTGGACTATCTGGAGAAGCAAGAGAAGTCCCAGTTGTGGCCATGCCAGTTCCCTCCAGAACAAAAAAGGGCTACAGGAACCAAGGTGGAGAAAAACAGCTTCACATAGAATCAGGAATCTAGCCTGCTAGGAAAGAGTCCTTTACACCAGGAAATCTGCAGATAGCACTTCTGCTACCAGGATTTCCTTGGGCCTTGGCTCTGAGCCATCTCTGAGAGATCTGGAAGTAACAAAGACCTAACCCCTCCCTCCTCCCAGTAGCAGTGACTTCACCAAGATATGTTTATGTCCTCACATGTAAATTTTGGAGGGAGGCAATTTCCAGGGCTCTATTCCAGCCTTTAGGGAACCAGGTTCCTTCTAGCTTATTACTCCATCACTTCCTGAGCAGGTACTGGTGTGTATAGAGCACCTGGGCCAGTTCTGCTCTAGTCTTAGGACTAGAGTCACTCACCATATCCCTTGGGCTCACTGTTTCTTCTCAACTGTGGGGTGGCATTGAGGGTCATGGTGAGAGTGTAGGCCAGACTCAGAGAGGTAATCTGCCCAAGGTCATACAGTTGGAATTCAAAGACTTTCTGGTGCCAAGACCCACATTTATGCTGCTTTAGAAATATTATTTATGCTGCCTTATAAGATACTGCATGGCCAGTGCTGACTTGCTCTTTAGAACTCTGTGGATGTGATTTGGAGAAGGGAATGGTCGGGGGGAGTGGAGGGAGGCTGTGGTGGGCAGCCAGGCAACATCACAGAACTGTGATCTAAATGATAGTAATGGCAGGGGGTGGAGACGTACAACAGATTCAAGAGAGATTAGAGGTGGCTGGTAGAAGGAAGGGATCACAGATGACATCTGCGTTACCTGGGGGGCAGGTATTGAAGTCATTTATTTAATTATGGAACCCTAGAGAAGAACACATTTAGAAGGAGGAGATATTAAGTGCAGCCTTTGATAACTGCCAAGTAGGGGACAGCCAGAGGGCTCTAAAGATCAAGATAGAAAAGAAAGCGAAATAAGAGTTTATTCTGTAAATAATTCCTGCCCACATTAGCAATCAGTATCTGTACTATTCATTTATTATTGAATTTAAACCTGCATTCTATTAATACTCTTGTAAGTAGGTATTTATAGATACCAGACATTCCATTGCTTGAAAGCAGAAACTAACCCACCTTAGTGATATATTGGTACTTCACAAGGAATAACAGATTAATTAAAGGAAATAATGAATATATTTGAGCATCTGAGTGTGAAGTGAATCTGTTACTGTTATGCATGGCTTACACTTGCACCTCAGCATGTGCACAATTTCACGCCTGTTGAAAGAATTCAAGCCTGACTGCCTGCCATTCAGCCACAAGTGGGACAGTAAATGTTCGGGTGTGAAAGGAATGCAAGGTAAGACCCACAGAAATGAGGTGGGGTCCATCTTCTCTTTACCCACTAGACTAATTCATCAATACGAGACTTCAACATGAAAGAGTTCACATCATCCACTTTTTTGAAGTATTTCTCCTTTGGTTATCTATCCTTATGACTTGAATCCTGGACTCATTTAATCTCCTTAGTAGTTTTCAACATGGGCTTTACGTCAACTTTACTGCTATCCTTCCCTTTCTTCTCATAATGATTCTATTGTTACCCTCATTTGCTCCATATTGCCTCAGTTTTCTCGACTCTTTTGGCTTCTACCGCCAACGTCCACAGTCACAATAGGACACACCTTTCATTTCAATATTCAAAGAGACTGCTTCACCCCCGGTTTTCCCTTTACAGAACTCTCCTTCTTCAGCATTCCTGCCTACACACAATCGGATGTGGTTACACCAATGCTCAGGTCTTCAGCCTCTGAAACCTACATTTTGTTTAGATCATCCTGACATCATGGGCTCTGTTCTGATTTTCAACTATGGATTCAGTGCCATTCTATGGTTATTTTTATTTTCCATAGTTTATTACAAGATATTGAATATACTTCCCTGTGCTATACAGTAGGACCTTGTTGTTTACCTACTTTATATACAGTAGTGTGTATCTGCTAATCCCAAACTCCTAATTTACCCCTCCCCCACCCTCTCCCCTTTGGTTCTCCCCATAAGTTTTCTATGTCTATGTGTTTGTTCCTGTTCTGTAAATAAGTTCATTTGTAGCCTATTTTAGATTCCACTTATAAGTGATATCATATTTGTCTTTTTCTGTGTGACTTACTTCACTTAGTATGATAATCTCTAGGTCCATCCGTGTTGCTGTAAATGGCATTATTTCATTCTTTTTTATGGCTGAGTAGTATTTCATTGTATATATGTACCACATCTTCTTCACCATTCATCTGTCAATAGACATTTAGGTTGCTTCTGTGTCTTGGCTATTATAAATAGTGCTGCTATGAATACTGGGGTGCGTGTATATTTTCGAATTAGTTTTTTCTCCAGATATATCCCCAGGAGTGGGATTGCTAGATCACATGGTAGCTATATTTTTAGTTTTTCTAAGGAATCTCCATACTGTTCTCCACAGTGGCTGCACCAATTTACATTCCCACCAACAGTGCAGGAGGGCTCCCTTTTCCCCACATCCTCTCCAACATTTGTTATTTGTAGACTTTTTAATGATGGCCATTCTGACTGGTGTGAGGTGATACCTCATTGTAGTTTTGATTTGCATTTCTCTAATAATTAGCAATGTTGAGCATCTTTTCATTGTAGTTTTGATTTGCATTTCTCTAATAATTAGCAATGTTGAGCATCTTTTCATGTGCCTTTTGGCCATCTGTATGTCGTCTTTGGAGAAATGTCTATTTAGGTCTTCTCATTTTTTGATTGGGTTTTTTGTTGTTGTTATTGATTTGTATGAGCCGTTTGTCTATTTTGGAAATTAAGCCCTTGTCAGTCACATCATTTGCAAATATTTTCTCCCTGTCCATAAGTTGTCTTTTTGCCTTATTGTTCCCTTTGCTGTGCAAAAGCTTGTAAGTTTGAGTAGGTCCCATTTGTTTATTTTTGCTTTTATTTCTATTGCCTTGGGAAACTGACCTAAGAAAACATGGATACGATTTACGTCAGAGAATGTTCTGCCTAGGTCCTCTTCTAGAAGTTTTATGGTGTCATGCCTTATATTTAAGTCTTTAAGCCATTTTATTTTTGTGTATGGTGTGAGGGTGTGTTCTAACTTCATTGATTTACATGCAGTTGTCCAACTCTTCCATCACCACTTGCTGGAAAGTGTCTTTTCTCCATTGTATATTCTTGCCTCCTTTGTTGAAAATTAACTGACCGTAGGTGTAGGTTTATTTCTGGACTCTCTGTTCCATTGATGCATGTGTCTGCTTTTGCGCCAGTATGACACTGTTTTGATTACTGTAGCTTTGTAGTATTGTCTGAAGTCTGGGAGGGTTA
The DNA here is from genome assembly GCF_008692025.1 of Phocoena sinus. Taxonomy (NCBI): domain Eukaryota; kingdom Metazoa; phylum Chordata; class Mammalia; order Artiodactyla; family Phocoenidae; genus Phocoena; species Phocoena sinus. The sequence goes on from NC_045773.1 coordinate 82,023,803, forward strand.
TGCCTCCAACTTTGTTTTTTTTCCTCAGCATTGCTTTGGTAATTCTGGGTCTTTTATGATTCCATATAAATTTGAGGTTTATTTATTCTAGTTCTGTGAAAAGTGTTAATGGGTAATTTGATAGGGATTGCATTAAATTCTGCCTGCATTTTAAAATGGCATTCCTGGGGCTTCCCTCATGGTGCAGTGGTTAAGAATCCACCTGCCAATGCAGGTGACACAGGTTTGAGCCCTGGTCCGGGAAGATCCCACATGCTGTGGAGCAACTAAGCCCATGTGCCACAACTATTGAGCCTGTGCTCCAGAGCCCACAAGCCACAACTACTGAGACCATGTGCCACAACTACTGAAGCCTGTGTGCCTAGAGCCTGTACTCCGCAACAAGAGAAGCCACCGCAATAAGAAGCCCACGCACCATAATGAAGAGTAGCTTCCACTCGCCGCAACTAAAGCAAGTCCCTGTGCGGCAATGAAGACCCAACGCAGCCAAAAAAGAAAAAAAAAAAAAAAAAAAAAAAAGGCATTCCCCAGAGAAAACTACCAGGAAAAAAAGAAAAGGAAGCAGGATTTCATTCTTTAAATGCACAAATTCATCAATTCAATTCAACTAATAAAGGAGTTCCCACGTTTGATATCAAAATTAGACCTAGAAAAAGATACCAATAGATTTCAACATTTTTACAGATCATTAACATTGTTATAACAGTTTTTGAAACTCTACATAGATTTTTTTAAAAGAAATATTAGTCATTTAATTAATAATTTCATTGTATACATACATCAGGTTTGCTTTGGGTACAATCTGATGTAGTTTTGATTTTTCTGTGTCTTACTAATGTCTGCATTGTATCTGTTTTACCTGCCTTAATCTGACATATTTGCATTATGTGCCAAGTAGAAATGGGCAACATCTCTCCGAAAATCCCCGAGTTCTAGAGAGGCACCTGGGTTACAGGCTCTGTGCAGGTGCCATGCATTGCTCATGGCTACATCAATCATGTAGCTCACCAAAACTGAGTACCATTTCTTGCCTCTTATTCTCACCCTATATTTGGAAATGATCTGTTCCATTTTAGCTATGCCTTCCCTGCATTCATCATACAGTTTCACTATGGAAGGCTGACTTATCTGAGGGATCTCCTTGTCATCGGCAAAACAACATATCTCATTGACTGGCTCTATGCCAACAGCATTGGAGCACAGACTGATAATACCATCACCATGCCAATGACACAGAATTATCTCATCATTTTCTTCTACTCGGAAATCGAAATACCCCTTCTGCATTTTCTTCATATGTTCTGCACTCATCAGGGGACATTTTTCAGTCCTGTTCTCACGAATTGTTCCTGTTGCCCTCACCCCTTTCTTCTTCAAGGCTGACATCAATTTGACACTTGTAAAGAAGCTATCAAAACACAGGTGATAGGGATATTGACCTCTCTCTAAAAGAACATCAGCAAAATTCATCACTAGATTTCCACCTAAACCAAGATCAAGATCCTTACCTGCCATCATAGTTGACTCTTCTTGATAGGGCTCAAACCAAACCAGATAACCCTGTGTCGTTGTACCACACCAGACTTTATAGCCAATTCTAATAGGTTTCCCATTCAGGAATTGGTCACTATCAAAGCACTCACACATTGTCTTATCAAAACAATAGTATTCTTCAAGGGGAGCATACAGGAGAAAATTTTTATTCATTTGCTTTATGAGAGGCCTCAATTTTGTAAACTTATCATTTTGATCTAGGTGGCTATTATCTGCAAAATGCAGGTATGAGAAAATCAATTCAAATCTGTCCCTTCTGATTGAATCTCTAACCAGGTTCTGATCAGCATCAGACATTTCCCAATACATTCCCCTTCTGGGACGCCTCACAAGGCCACTCAAAAGCAGGACACCAAGCACACACCTCACTTCCTGAACTGTGACTTCCAAGTTGACATTTTTCTGAGAAGCATAATTATTGGTTTCACTGACAATCAAGTTGAATGTTTCATCATCAAAAAATAACTCAAAGAGCTCCACTGGGTTCAGCTTTTCACTCTTGAGATTCAAAAGTCCAGAATCCAGTGCTGACCAGCTTGGAAAGTTGGGTTTAATGTCCCTTTTAGTCCAGCTCTTCTCTGGGACGCTTGACACCTTTGGTCTTTTTGGAGCAGGCTGAGTCTCAGGCTCGTCATCCTCTTCCACATCTGAATCACCAGAAAATGCGAGGCCTTGGAGCAGTTCACTCACTCGAGCTTTGTCTTTTTTTCTCCCTTTTCGGGTAATGTCTCCTGCAGCATATTCCAGGGATGAGATGTGCATCCGAGCCCACAAGTCAGCAGGGTGACGGTCCTTCAGAGTGTTCAAATGCGCAACTGTTCTTTCAGCAGGAACAGGGGTACTACAAGGGGCCTGGGGTACCCAATCTCTGGGAAAGAAAAAAGAATGTATGCTATAAAAATTCTCAGTCTCATTCACTGATACCGGATAAATCCACTGACGCCTAAGGATTCTTTTGTGGGGAATACTTCCTTCTCACGCCTCATGTTTCCATGGGGAGGGCTTTGGCCAGACTGAACATTTCTGGCCTCTTCCCACTTCCCACTCACTCATGACTTAACTAATTGTTGAATCTGGGAGAAAGAACTGGGCTGTCCTCTTCAGAAGCCAGTTGCAGACATTCCATCTTCCTTTTTCCCCCAAGATGCATCAGGAAGGCCTATGCGCGGGGAGGGTCTGCTGTCACTATGCGGCCACTTAGCTCTGCCTCTGAGTGGCTTTATCAGTCTAGCTTGTCAGTCATAAAGCAGAGGTTTCCAGAATCATCTGTTTTACTCCTGTGTCTCTATCAATTGGTTCTGAATTTGGACAAGGAAATGGGTTGTTATTTACTGAGCCCCCTCACCTCTCACAGAATTTCTGAACATGGAACAACTTAGCCTCCCCTAGTTCTGCATTCATCTGGTGGATGCACTGTTTCTGGGGAGAAACAAAAGAGAAACTCAAACTTATTGCCCTTGGACTGATTTTTATGCAGTTTTCAAGGAAATAGGCTGAAGTTACTAAAATGCAAAGTATTATTTTACATAAACTTCTTTAATTCTAGAAATATGCATGTCATTTACAAATGTCCTGTTGGTACATTAAATTAGGCCAATTTAAGAAGACATAAGGGAGGAAAAAGCAGTGAAGAGAGTATGTTGTAATATAATTTACACTATATATACTTGTTTGCTTAGAGCATTTATCATCCTGGGTGTCTTTAATGTCTGCATGTATGATCCATTCAGTAGATCCATCTTAGAGTTCCCTGACATCTTCAACTTCAGGGGCTCTGCTTGAATCCTGTCACTACACTGAACTTTCCACTGGTGAAAACTGAACTCCAAGAGCTCACTCTGTAGCCAATTCCTTTTCGCTCTAGCCTCCTTGCACTCTTGTCCCACAACACCTGTTCTTCCATCTCACTCTGACTCCTCCGTTTCCTCCTGCTTTTACCTCCCTTCCTATTCTGTCTAGACCTCGTGATCCATCACCACCTTAGTCCTTCTCGTGCCAGGATCATCAATCACCCTGCCCCAGTGTCCTTCTGTAGTGGTGGGCCAGCAAAACTCAGCACCAGATCAACCCCATCCTTAGTCGTCTCTGTTCCTCACCCAGGAGTGAGTAGTGCCAGAGAAATCAAACAACGAGGTAGACTGACACTGCTAAATATGATGGTCTCCAAAACTCACCTAGTTACTCAACACTGCCCAGAAATCCTTCTCATGTCCTCTCGTCCCTTTCTTCCCTGTTCCCCACAACAGGTGTTTCATCACTCTTCTCAAATCTACCAGTCTATCTCCAAACATGACTTCCTTTCCTACTCCAAAAAGGACCCAGAATTTTTCAAGCAGAAACTTGCTCTTTAAAATGATCCTCTGGGACGTCTCTAGTGGACCAGCGGTTAAGACTCTGCGGTCCCAATGCAGGGGGGCCCGGGTTCGATCCCTGGTCGGGGAACTAGATCCCGCATGCCGTAACTAAAAGATCCTGCATGCGGCAATGAAGATCCTGCATGCCACAGCTAAGACCCAGCGCGGCTAAATAAGTAAATAAATAAATAAAATAATAAAATGATCTTCTGTGGCTCCTATAACTCTTCTCTCCTAGTCTTCTCCTGTCCTCTCTAGGCATTTGCATTTTCTTTCTCTGCCTCTCTCTGATCCACCTCCTCTTTAGCTGGTAAATTCCTGCTTACTCATCAGGGCTTGTTTCAAATGTTACCTCTTCTGGGAGGTCTTCTCCAGTATCCACATCTCTGTTGGGTCCTCTCCTGCAAGCTCTATCATAGCTACAGGGCACGTCGTCATACTGCCTTGTGTTGTGTTTTCTCATCTGCTGTACCCTCATGTGACTTATTGAAGGTAGGGTCTCTGTCTTATACATGACTGAACATGAGTGATAAAATGCTTGCTGAATGAGTGGGGAGGTTGCTGGGGGTGCGGGGGGGGGGGGGCGGTACACTCAGTCTCTGACATCATGATGGAGCACCAAACCTAGAACATCCTACCCCTTCAGACTTCTTGTCACGTGAAACAGTAAGGTATCTTGATTCTCGGAGGCACTGTGATGGTTTCAGTTACCTGATGTAAACGTACCTGACAGACACAACAGCAGGTTCCTATTCTCCAGTTATAACTCTGAGCTAAGTCACAGTGTTCTTTCTCTTACTTTAGTGCAGCTTGGCTCGGACTTCACCAGCTTTATGAAAGATCTTACTTCTCTTCTTAGGCTTCAAGACATTTCTCTTTTAACTGAGATTTAGCTCCCTGTTTCCCTAAGATGAACAAATGTCAATAAGGAGAATCCTCATCCCCTGCCCTACTCTTCAGTGTAATTATCGCACGCTGTTTCCTTTTTCTTCTTTCCTCACGTCTCCAAGGAGTTAATGGCCTCACCAGAACCCAACCTTTGCTCATAATCCGGTCCCTCTCTTTCTGCTTTAGGAGCACCTGTGCTAGGCATTCATTCCACAACCAACACTCATTAAGCACCCACTACTATCTGTAATTTGTCCTTCGTCATCAGCTACTCTCCTTTTAATCCTTGCTCAGGATTCTCCTAATGGAGGTCGAAGATACCCTACCTGTCTTCCCAAGTCCTCTTCCAGGTCTGATGATATTTCTTTCTTAACCATCATGGCAACAAACCTTACCTGCAGACCTAACTCTCTTGTCTAAATCCTCTGCTTCTCTATCTTCTTTTCTTTCTGGCTTCAGTATCTGTAGCCCCACGACATAAGGGAGCCAGGGGAAGAGTGATCAGGCAAGGTAAACTGAGTCAGAGAGGATACTTGGAGGCAACCGTGTACCAAATGGAAGTTTTGTATAATTATGATATACTGACAGGTCACCTCCTTGGCGTGCGACCTCCTATGATCACAGAAGTGAGCGTTACTCTTTCTGTATTATTCCAGGGAAGCAGGCTTTTACCAACTGGTTTCTCCAGTTTCATTTCAATTTCTTCTCACATCTGCAGGATTTGTTCTACTTAGGACCATGGACACTCACCTGTTGGGTATTCCTGAGACCTCAGCACCTCGTTCCATTTCTTCAGAAGTTTCTTGCTTTGTGTTAAACAATCCATCTTTAGTTACAACTTCTTCAGCTAAAATAATGTTAATAATTTAAATGTCATTTGTTGCCTGAATCTAGAAAAACAATCTCTAGGGTAAGGAATAGGATGTTCCAAATTAAAACAAACAAAAAATCAACAGGTGTACCAGGAGTGCAGTCACAGCAGTCCTAAACATGTGGCAGAGTATGGGAAGATAGTAAGAAAGGTCAATTTGCAGGGGAGAGTATCTAACAGGGCAAAGCATATTACGTATAGACAGTAGTGCTCACAGAGAGTGAAGAAAACTTCCTCTGAGGTAAAGAAGGGATCAGGCAGAGGTGTTTGTGGAACTTTCAGATATTAAGGGATGTCTGAAAATGACAAATTATATGGGACCCTTGAAAAGGGAAGAAAAAAGGGAGCAGAGGAGGAGATGTTGAGGGAATCACGATCAGAGAAGATAACAGCAAGAATCAGTAGTGAGTAGCAACAGAAGAAGACAAGGGGACTGGGCGGGATTCAGACTGGCAGGGGCCGAGAGAAGTGTGGAAGCAGAGGCCAGAAGAAGGGGAAGGAAGGGTGAGGGCATGTAGGAAATGTGGGTTCACAAGGGCCGAGTCAGGGTTAACGATGGGAAAGGTGAGCACAGCTGGGGACCAGCCAGAGGCCTGTCCTTACGCATCAGACTGATGTTTGTAACCTTCTCCTGAGCTGAGTTTCCATAGAGGTTCCTCTGGGCCAGACTCAGATGTGGCCACTGCTCTGGGACAAGGGCCTGGGCTGCTGCTTCCTCAGTCTTCACTGATGTCTAAAAAGGCAAAAAATGGCCTCTCAGTCTTCACTGTGGTAAGGATAAGGGGTCTAGGTGTGAAGGGTGTTGAATACCACACTGCAGACCAGTCGAACCAAGCCAACCAGCAGGGCCCTGCTCTCTCCGAAGGTCTAAGGGACGACTGTCCTGCCTCTCTCAGCTTCTGGGGGTTGTCAGCAGTCCTGAGTGTTCCTTGGCTGGTAGATGCATCACTCCAGTCTCTGCCTCTGCCGTCACATGGCCTTCTCCCTGTGTGTCTCCCTGCCTTCACATGGCCTTCTTATAAGGACATCGACTGTCGGATGCTGGGCCCACCCTCCTCCAGTAGGACCTCATCTTAACTTGATTACATCTACAAAGAATCTATTTCCAAATCAGATCACAGTCATAGGTACCTGGGGTTAGGACTTCAATATATCTTTTCGGGACACAATACAAGCCATAACTTCATCTTAGGTCTACTTCAATTAATGTTATTTTTCTCTTTCTCTGGCTGGTCTTTCATTATTTGACTCAATGTTAGTTTCATTCTACTGTCTACCCACATCTCTGCCCTTTCATTTTCCTAGCCTTTTGGTCTTCTTATTCCTCCTTAATTCAAACCTAATGATTACACATCAGTGCAAACGTTTAACTACTTTGTTATTTCTTGGTGTGATCATGTCCAAACATTTGCTTTTTTTTTTTTTTTTTTCCGGTACGTGGGCCTCTCACTGTTGTGGCTTCTCCCGTTGCGGAGCACAGGCTCCGGACGCGCAGGCTCAGCGGCCATGGCTCACAGGCCCAGCCGCTCCGTGGCATGTGGGACCTTCCCAGACCGGGGCATGAACCCACTTCCCCTGCATCGGCAGGCAGACTCTCAACCACTGCGCCACTGGGGAAGCCCTACATTTTTGAAATACTTTTTTTTTAATAAACTGCTTTTTGTTTCTCCATTATATAGCATTGCAATATAGCAATAATTATATTGATTTAAATATACATATAGGTAAGTTTTACTTGCTATACATTTCTTTTCAGGAAGGTGGAGTATTTGTTAAGAACAGGAGGCACTGGGTCTGATAGGATTAAGAACAAATTAAAAGTCACAGAGTGGGGCTTCCCTGGTGGCACAGTGGTTGGGAGTCCGCCTGCCGATGCGGGGGCCACACGTTCGTGCCCCGGTCTGGGAAGATCCCACATGCTGCGGAGCGGCTGGGCCCGTGAGCCATGGCCGCTGAGCCTGTGCTGCACAGCGGGAGAGGCCACAACAGTGAGAGGTCCACATACCGCAAAAAAAAAAAAAAAAGTCACAGAGTGAGGAAAGGACTCCATGAAGACCCTGTTCTTGAGGAAACTGACTCAGCAGCAGAGGACTTAAATAGGAGACTTAAATATTTTTTAACTAGTCATTCCTAAATGACTAGGAAAATGATTGGACAAGAGAATAAGGGGGGAAAAAAACCAAGAGTCTATTTTGTGAAGATGTGAAGTTTTGCCTTGGATACACAGAATTTCCATTATCATCACCAAATATTAATTGGGTATGTGCAGAACACTGGGACTATAAGGTAACATGAGGAAGAGTACTGCTTCTCAGACTGGGGAGAGAAACCAGAGACCCCCTCAAAAGATAAAACATCAGTCACTGAGCATCAGATGAGTAGAGGCACTTTCTGAAACCAAGGGCCTAACTCTGCCCCTTATTCTCATACCTTGAGATCTGGATGTGCCTCCTGCATACGGTATGGAATGAGGCCACTGCATAATCTATGTGATCTATGTGAGCTCCCCGGATGAGGCATAAGTGGCCTGTGAAGGCAGAGGGACGGTGCCAGCGGAAGGCTCCAGGGTGAGCAGTGCGAGCCCAGAAAAGGGCGGGGACGGGCGCTCGAGGGAAGCAGGGCTGCGACTGAGGTTCGCACAGCCCGGGCACCATGCTCACCTGGGACCTGGCTGAGTTAAACCCCGGTACTGCTGCCTGGTCTCTGGGATTCTCTTCCTGGGGAGGGGCTGGTCCCTGGGGAGCAGGCCCTGTGGAAGGAGGAGACAAGAGTCCTGAATAAGACACAATGGCTTTTAGGAGAGAGCCCTTTGTGGGCGACCCAGACCCCAACTCTTCTTATGTTTGTTAAACATCCAGGAACTAAGATACAGATCTTATGCTAGAACATCATATCTGCTTTCATTTTTTCAGAATTCTAAAATTCTAAAACTTTAGGGTCCCTACCCACAAAATAAGTGGTGTTTATGAACTCATGAGGTGCTCTACAGTGATGCACTTTCACATTCATAAAGAAAAATTAGAAATCATTGAAGAAAATAAGGAGAGGGAAGGCAGAACTTGGTGATAAAGGAAACATTAACCAGAGAACAAAGAAGAACGAAAAGAAGTGGAGAACAGAGAGAGAAGGCAAAGGGGAAACAGGAAAGCAGATAAGAGGAGATGAAAAGAGAAAATAAAGATACAAAAAACAGAGTTGATAATGGGGGAGGCAACGTATGGGGGGAGGCAGGGGGTAGATGAGAAATCTCTGTACCTTTCTTCCAATTTTGCTTAACATAAAACTGCTCTAAAAAAATAAAGTCATACATGTACACCTGAAACTAACACAACATTGTAAATCAACTGTACATCAATAAAAAAAAGTCACACACAAAAACAGTCATACATACATACATAGAAGAGATGCTAACCCTGAGCTAGGAGAACTTTTGAGAATCTGCCACACTGGAAACTGTGACAATAATTCAGACAGTCATAATGATTGCAAGGTGCCAGGCACTGCACTGTTACTTAAAAAGATTCTTTCCAATTCCTTATCTGTACAATGGGGAGAACACAGTCTACTTTACAAGGTTAATGAAGATTGAGGTAACATAAAAACTCTCTGTAAAAGCCCTCTGTAAGTTGTAAGACCCCACACAAGGTAATGTATCATTATTTTTCAAGACGGCAACAATATAAGGAGCCCAAAATTACTAAATAAAGAGCACAGGGGATAATTCTAACCAAAATATAACACAGAACATAGTACCACTTTTCCTTGCTCCAGACACAGTGGATCACTGTGTAATCTTTCTGTTGCTGTTGTTTCACATCTAGAGCAAATAAGCTTGCTAGGACAATAAAATAGCCTTGCCCCTGATTCACCATTACTACCTTACCTCCCCACAATGCATATATGCCAAACAGCCAACAGCTTAAAAAGCACAGTGTAAAGCAGGTCTGCTGTCAGAGAAAGGGCTAAGCTGAGGAGGGGCAGGATGGCAAGAGAGGATGGAAGGGGGCAAAGGTATCATGCAGTGAGGAAAGAGAGCAACAGCAATGGGAAATTTGAGAGAGCAAAGGTCAGATCAGACTCTGTGTTTGCCTCTTATAATCCTCCTGAGGTGGAAAAGCATTAGGGTTAAGCCTGGGAAGAAGGCGGAGGAATGTTTTCAAACATATTAAAGTTCACTACAAATACCACACTGATCTGTTGCTCTATATCTCTGCCAAAGACAGAACAAGAGAAAATGGGCTTAAGTTGCAATGAATAAAATGATCTCAAGGTCTTTTCTACTTCTCCATCAACGTATCGAAAATTTAACAATGTGTCTGACCCTAAGAATCAAGCACATTTGAGCATTAAGAGACTGGCAAAAATAAAGTACTCAATAGTTTTCATTTTAAATCTAGTGTTCCATGACAGGTGAGAATGAAATACTATATACACACAAATAACACAGTCACTATAAATCATATTTTTGATTTTAAAAAAGGGCTTCAGTGGCACCCAACTTTTTAATGAGAAAGTCCAAACCTCGTGGTTTGAATTTAAACACCCCATAAAATGGCGCCAACTGACCTTCCCATTCCCCCCACCCACTCTTTCCCCTAAACAGACCCCACCATCCTGTCATGCTGGTTGACTTAGTACCCCATTGAAAATACTAGCAGGAGAGGAGGGAATGCAGGTAGCCTGGGAAACTGATCTTCAGTTCATTTGGTCGCAGGTATCCTGGAGAAATGTGCTTGGGTTATGACTAGTAAGCAGGGAGGCCTTTAGCCAGTCTCCAGAATGTTTGGGAGGGCCTTAGAGGGTATAAAAAGCCCTCGAGAATGACAGGGTGTGCTTCCGAAAGGACAACAGAGCAACCCGATTACACACACCACAGCAGTGGCGCATCGCACGGGGACCTAGAGAACCGAAGAAGCCCCCCCTCCGCCCGGTAGATGCTGCTGGAGTCCAGTTCTGAGAGCCAGTTCATGCTCACACGAAAGAATCTTATATCCTATGACCGCTGTTATCTTTCTGTCAATTATCATCACCATTCTGACAAGTACCTCCATTCTTCATTACCCCTCCCCCTCCACAGTCAAAATGAGGTGAAACTGATTTCAGCAGATGCGTGCTCATCATCTCACAGGCAGATGGCAACACTCACCCTATGCCTGCTCCACTGCAACTCCTCAGGTATCAAGGCTCAATGCAAGCTCATGACTCCAGGAAAGCTTTCCCAACCCCAGGGCCGTAAGGCTCCCTACCACGTCTAAACTTCTTCACGTAAAACATTTGGGCTTCATGTCATGGTGGTTTTTAATAACCAAAGAAATAAGACAGAACTATCAATCAAGTAAGTAGGGAAATATCAAGTTCTGTTTATGCTCCAATGGGTAAATATCACAAGTAATCTGAGCCTCATACATTTTCTTTTATCCCCCTTGAATGTTTTAAAATCATTTATTATATGAACCATTTATTCTGCACTTAATATCAAAATATCAGTATTCACATATCACCAATGTGGTGACTGTAAACCAATGTGGTAAATCATGAAGTTGTCTGTGTCATTTTGTATGCCTTTTCTAGGGAAGAGAGTTAATCCTTTTCAATAAATTCTGGGGGAAAATGATAGCATCCCTCACCACAAAGGTTAAAAAACATTGCACTGCGGAGTTCTGAGGTCTCCTTTTTGAATGATCTGTATACTTCTGTGTGTTCTCAAACCATCTGCAAACTGCAGGCCGCAGACTTTGCCTTCTTTACACGGCCTATCTTACTGCACACAGCTGAAATATAACCAGTAGCTGGGATGGATACGGAAAGTGAGAGAGCCGTGCACACAGGAGGGTACACTCCAAGTGCAGGAAGGGGAGAACCTGTTTAAACCTAAAGCTGTATGTAAATTACTGAAAGATTAGAGGCAGGGAGGCTACTGAAGAAAATGTTACCATGGGGAAAAGACAAATTTATGGAAAGCTACCAAGTAAATATTTAAAATATTCACAAGTGTAGAATTAGAAATGTGGAATAGAGATATATAGTAAAGAGAGAATCTTGGTCAGAAGGTCATGTGACTTAACTCTGCCTCTGTTGACCCTGGTCAAGTCACTTAAACTCTGAGTTTTGGTTTTCCTAACTATTAAGGGTGTTGGATAAGAATATCTTAGTCTTCTAACATTTTACAATTCCAAATGTTTTTAAAAGTTTGCTTAGGTATAGGGCTAACAAAAACAACAACAAAACCCACAGATAAACAAGCTTTACTTAGAAGGCCATGCACCTGCCAGCGGCCTGCTCCCAGTGTCCTTACTAAACTCACCCTGCGGCACTCACCACTCACTTCTTGGGTGACCTCTTGGTGGGGCTCTGGGGGTTCACACTTCAAGGTGGTTACCCCAGGCAGTAGCTGGGGCCTCTGACACTCCAAAGAGGTTCCTTGATATTCTGTCACCGGTAGGTGCACATCCTGTCCCTGAGTGTAGACAGAAGCCTGGGGACAAAAGGTTCACTTTGAAAAGGCATCCTGGGGTGGGAGGGAGACGCAAGAGTGAGGAGATATGGGGGTATATATATACATATAGCTGATTCACTTTGTTATACAGCAGCAACTAACACAACATTGAAAAGCAATTATACTCCAATAAAGATATTAAAAAAGAAAAGAAGAGAAAAGGCATCCTGGTGGGAACTGGACCCAACAGCAGTTAGGGATATCCTCAAGGGAACACCAGAGAAGCTCCATTTAATCCTTAAGCAGCAGCAAGTAAGACAGAGTAGCAAGACAGAGACTTGCTTCACTCATTTGGCGAATATGGGCTGAATGCCTACTAAAAGCCAGGCTCTGTTCTATGTGCTGGGGATATAGTGCCAAAGAAGAGACACAAGACAGGCAAAGATCCCTGCCTAGAAAAACAAAACAAAAACCCAGATGGTTGCTTAACTAGTGGGTGGAAGTTCAATGAGAAATAGGATATGTACACTGTCTCAAAACATCTCCCACAAATTTCTTATTAATTACAAAGGGGAAAATGGTAACTTTATAGTAGAGAAATCTGACAGATACCACCTTAACCTCATCAGTAATGCGACAATCCATCACCATGTGCCTCCTGATGTGATGCACTGAGGAGACCACAATGTCACTTCTGTGGTATTCTAGCCAAAATGCACAACCTGGGTCTTATCATGAGAAAATACAAGGCAAACCCAAATTGAGGGGCATTCCAAAAAATAACTGGTCTGTACTCTTCAAAAATGTCATTGTTGGGTTTCCCTGGTGGCGCAGTGGTTGAGAGTCCGCCTGCTGATGCAGGGGACACGGGTTCGTGCCCCGGTCCGGGAAGATCCCACATGCCGTGAAGCCATGGCCGCTGAGCCTGCGCGTCCAGAGCCTGTGCTCCGCAACCGGAGAGGCCACAGCAGTGAGAGGCCCACGTACCGCAAAAAAAAAAAAAAAAAAAAAAAAATCATTGTATGACAAAGGAAGACTGAACAACCTTTCCAGATCTAAGAAGACTGAAGAGACGGCAACTAAATGTAATGTGTGATGCTGGACTGTATCCTGGATTGGGGCAAAACTGTCATAAAGAATCCTACTGGGCTATCATGGATGTATCTAAACAAGGACTACTGTTGAGGTGATAGTATCATAAAAATTTTAATTTCCCAAAACTTGATAGTATGTATTCTGGTTATACAAGAGAATATCTTTCTTCTTCAGAAATACACACCGAAGTGTTTAGAGATAAAGGGGTATGGTATCTCCAACTAACTCCAATCTCAAATGGTTCAAGAAAAAAAATGTGTGAGCCTGTGTGTGTGTGTGTACACATATATGTACATATACAGAGACAGAGAGGGAGCACGTGCTCGCACACGAGAGGGGCACATCCTGTAACAAATGTTAACAACTGGTGAATCTGGGTGAAGAGTACACAGTAGTTCTCTGTACTACTCTCCCAAAACTTCTGTAAGTTGTAAATTACTTCAAAGTAAAAAGTTAAAACTTAACAGACAAATGTTCGCCATTACATCTCCCAGGCCACCATGCACATTCTCTTCCTACCTGCTGTCCTGAATCTCCTGTGTCTTTCTCTAGATTCTCCAGCACTGTCACTGCATCTTCGCCGCTCTCCAGAGGATACACCTGCACCCAGGCCTGGAGCTCCTGGGGCAGGATGGTCAGGAACTGCTCCAGCACCAGCAGCTCCAGGATCTGCTCCTTGGTGTGGGTCTCCGGCCGCAGCCATTGATGGCAAAGTTCTTGGAGCTGGGCCAGAGCCTCCCGGGGCCCGGTTACCTCCTGGTAGCAGAACCGCCGGAAGCGCAGGCGGCAAAGCTCCAGAGTGTGGGAGCTGCTGTCCTGTGAGCTGCACATCTGCTCCCATGTGGGATCTTCCTCCTTCACTTTCACAAGGCTGTCTCCATTCTCAGGAGCGGGGCCTGGCGAAGCTTCATCCATGTTGACCTTAAAGGCTAGAAAAAAGTTCACTTATCTGAGGTCTATGCTCCAGAAATGTTTTTCCAAATGTACATCTGAAGCATAAGAATTGATCAGTAACATAAAAATTATAAGAGCTTCAAAACTCTATGTAACATACTTATATTTTTGTCCCCACTCTAAGTGATGCTCAAAAACTGAGCCTGCTTATCAATATTATCAGTGAAATTAATCAGAAGTCTACCTTGAATCCTAAGGGAGTTGAGCCCAGAGGCAAGGGATGTAAGGTAAGGGACACCAGGGAAGAAGGGTTAACAATAAGAATGCTTGAGCAGCTTATACTTTAGATGGAGGGAAGGGATAATTTGATCCATGGAGGAGCCAGATGGCTGCCTTTATGGACAGATTAATATACTCTTAAAGTTCATCTCTGCATATTTCTCACAGAATACTCCACCTTAAATGTAGGTGAGGTAGACTGTTTCCAAAGCCTCCATCCCCTAAAACCTGTTATGATGAGATTTTGTCACTTTTCTCATCATGAGGTGGAGTGTACTTTTCCTTCCCTTGAGTCTGTGCTGACCTGTGACTTGTTTTAACCAATAGAATATGGCAGAAATGACAATGTAAGAGGAAGTGCTCTTGTAGTGCCAGACACACAGCCATGAGACTTCCATGCTGTGAGAAAGCCCAAGCTAGCCATGCAGAGGTCACGTGGAAGAGAACCACGGAGCCCCAGCTGGGCCTAGTCCCCAGCTGGGCCTAGTCCCCAGCTGACTGACCAGCAGCCACATGAGTAACTCCAGTAATACTGCCCAGTCAACCCATAGAATCATAAGAATAAGCTGAGGTTGTTTTAAGCCACTAAGTTTGGGGCTTTATTTTTTTATGTAACAATAGATAACAAACAGTAGAAATAATTCAACTTCTGTTTCTCTTCTCACCTGTTCCTTTTGTGATCTCAATCAAAATTCAATATGTCTCTATTCTAAGAACACTTAAATCTCAGTCTGGCTCTGACTTGCCTTTCGTATTCCAAACCCACATCTTGGGCCTCTCCTGCACTGTAATTTCGACACATCCCAAACTGAAATCAGAGTCCCCTCAAAGCTGCATGCACTCTGTATTTTTCAGTTTCTACTGGCATCACCACCACCTTCCATGCATTCAGGCTCAAAACCAGCTTACATATATTATATATAATCACCCTGGGTCCAGTCAATTCTTCCTCCACACGCCTCTTGCAGCCACTCCTTCCTTTTTACTCCTGCTTTACGATTTACATTCACTATTACAATAATTTTCTGTGTGGTATTCCTGCCGCACCACACACTCCATCATCACTGGATCGATATTTCCTAAAGCACAATTCGAAGCATATTCGACACACCTGTCCCACCAAAAAGCAGGTTGAACTAAGTTCAAACTCCCCAGGATCTGATCTTAACTGAGTTTGACTTGTGTGTTTGTCACTCGATAAACATTTATCAAGCACGTCATTTTCCAAGCATAACGCTAACCCCATAATAAAACACATAGACCCTACCTCCAAGAAAGCCATCGTCTTCCCAAATGCCTCGTAACACTGCCCGCTGATACTCAGATTTGTTCCAGCAACCTTGTACTTTATGGCCACGACCAGTCTTCTAACGGTATATTCCCAAGGCTCCGTGCAAATGCCACCCCCAAACCTAATGTACAGTCTTCTGTCCTCTGAGCCACTCAGGTGGAGGGTGTTCCCATGGAAAAGTGAGCCCAAACCTGCCTCACCAACCCATTTCCCTCTCCAACCCGCATTACGGATCACACCCCGCACCACCACCACCACCCCTGCCCCTTGAGGACAGGGGTTTATCTTTGCATGACCTCAGCGAGCCCAGGCTTACCTGGTATTCAACAAATACTGGCAGACGTCTTGCCGGAGGCACGTAGATGTACTGGGATGTCGGTAGCCGGGACCTGCGACGGGCCCAGAACGCATCTTACTGCGGTTGCCCCCTAGCTCCTAGCCTTGGCATATAGCGGGCACTCGGTGAGTGAGTGTCTAATTGCTGGTTAACGGACCAAAAGTTCAAGGAACATGCACAACGAAGACATGGCCGACCCAGTGAAAAGCCCCACCGGAGGGCGGAGGCCCGGCTCTCCAGAGTCGGGATGAGCCAGTCGCCTGTCCCCGCAGGGCCCGAGCGTCTGCCGCTTCCGGCCGTCGGGACCCGGGGTCAGATTTCCCCTCCTGCCGCGCGAGCAGCCGAACCTCAGCCCGGCCGGCTCCATGCCTCTCTAGGAATGCGGCCGCACGTCTCACTGGTGCGCCTGGCGGACCCCCGCAGACCCCGCCCGCCCTGCTCAGTTGCTGAGTCCCCACCAGGCCATGGGGATGTTCCCAGCCTGCCCCTCATTTTTGCAATCATTTCAATTAAAAACCAACTCGATGATGAAGACAAAACTGAGTTTCTGTCTTTAGAGTCCTCACAGGCTGCTGGGGGAACAGATTAATAAAGATTACAATACAGCAAGCAGCACAAATTTTAAAAACTTAAACATACAGATCATATATGTACAATTAAAACACAAGGTGCATAGAAACAATAAAATGAAAAGTATCCCACTCCCCAGTTAACCATTGTTAATATTTTGTGTATATCTTCCCAGGACGCTAACAGCCACACAGTAGCACTCATTAAACATCTGTTTAATAAGTATGTATTTTAAACCACCTCTGGCATCACAATATAATTTTGCACCTTATCTTTTTCAGTTAAGAAAGCTTGGAGATCTTTCCATACCACTTTATCTTTTAACAGCTAATTAGTATTCCATTGTATGGGTTAATTTACTTAACTATTCCTACTATATTTTTTCTTTGTTAAGTAGAGAACACCATTGAATATCTTTACATGGTTTTATAAGTATATTTCTAGGGTAAATACTACACACTGAAATTTATTTGTCAAAGGGCATGTGCATTTAAATTTTGATATACAGCTCCCTTATTTAATTTTTAAGGGCACTGCTGTTTAAGAGTAAAAGGAGAATCTAATAGAATAATTCAGCCAAGGTGAACATGGCAGTTCAAAATCAGAATTAACATGTTACTTACCACCCAATTAACATGTGAAAAGACTTTCAATTTTGACAGTAAACCTATTCTTTAAAAACTCTTTAAAAAGCAGACCCAGGGACTTCCCTGGTGGCGCAGTGGTTAAGAACCTGCCTGCCAATGCAGGGGACCCGGAAGATCCCACATGCCGCAGAGCAACTAAGCCCGTACTCCACAACTGCTGAGCCTGCGCTCTAGAGCCTGTGAGCCACAACTACTGAGACCACATGCCACAACTACTGAAGCCCATGTGCCTAGAGCCCATGCTCTGCAACCAGAGAAGCCACCGCAATGAGAAGCCTGCACACCGCAAGGGCAACAAAGAGTAGCCCCCGCTCGCCACAACTAGAGAAAGCCCACGCGCAGCAACGAAGACCAACGCAGCCAATAAGTAATTAATTAATTAAAAAAAAAAAAGCAGACCCAAACAGAAATGGCTGACCAGTAGAAGATACTGCTGCAATACAGTTAGTCTTCCTGGACTTCTGCTCTCTTAAAAGATTTTTAACTGCCTTTTAGGGTGTCTAGGATGTCTTACATTGCAAGCAAAACCCCAGTCAAGATCTGTTATAACATTTGCCCTTTGTTCAATGTTTCTATAGTTTTCAGGAATAAATAAGGAAAACACGTTATTTAAATATATCTGTATCCAAAATTTTGCCCAGGTGGTTATGGATCTGCCCCAGGGTACAGATGAGAACACCAGTTCCTGTGGAACTGTAAGGAAGAATTAGGTTAAGGTGTCAATGAACTTAGAATGCTTATAATACCTATACTATGGAATCATCATGAAAAGAGAAAGCCAGAATAAATTTTCCATATATTTAAGGTATATATCAATTGTTCATACTTTGAATCTTTTAATTATCTTTGCTTTTTAATGAGAATAATAAAGATATTCCATGTTCTTTCCTTAAACTGAACAGAATCAAATAGATTTAAACTATGACATGGAGCTAAATGTTTAGGTACAAACCTCAGCACACCCCTTAAAACTCTTGGAAAAATCCCTGTTATCAACTTAATTTTACTCATAAAGGCAGAATAAAGACACATACCTTTATGGTTTCCTAAGCAATGGAACATGACTGACTTTCCATGAAATTCTTTAATTTCTCAAAAAATTACAGCTGCTTCTCCTGCTGATTTGGTCCTCCTCCAGATAATGGTATTAACTGTTGCTCTGCTCAGCTTGCATCCACTCAGATCCGAGTGGGAAGCGGGCCAAAGACTCCTAAGTGCCAGGCACCTCCCCGGTGGCGCAGTGGTTAAGAATCTGCCTGTCAATGCAGGGGACCCTGGTTTGATCCCTGGTCCAGGAAGATCCCACATGCCGTGGAGCAACTATGCGCACGCCTAGAGCCCATGTTCCGCAGCAAGAGAAGCCACCACAATGAGAAGCTCACCACCACAACAAAGAGTAGCCCTCTCTCCTCAACTAGAGAAAGCCCGCGTGCAGCAATGGAAGACCCCACGCAGCCAAAAATAATAATAAAAAATATATCTATATAAAAGGCCCCCAAGTGTCTATTTCAGCCTTCGCTCTCCCCTTTACTCTTAGTGACAGAAGACTGATTTTCAGCTGGGCATTCTGCAACCCAGAATAAGACACACTTTCCAGCTTCCCTTTTCTAAGATTTGGCGTATGATACAACCACTGAAGTGATTTACAGGAAGGCTGCTTAAAGGGAGCTGACTGACCAGGAGGAGTCTCTTTTGTCCTTCTGCCTTTTGTCCACATTTTGCATGTGATGGCTGGAGCTTCAGCAGCCATCAAGGATGATGACCTTAAGGAATGATGGCATGAAAGGCAGAAGCTGGGTTCCCTAGTGATGTCATGAAACCACCGTACCAGTGCTGGACTGCTGTCTCTGCCTTTTCTACTTAAGAGCAAAACAAACCTTTATTACATCATTCCCACTTTTTTTTGTTGTTTTTAAACTATACTCAGCTGAACAAAAACCTCAGCAAAACATGAGGACTCACCAGTCTTCCCACTCACGTGACAGAGTGAGAAGTACCCCAAGCAGCTACCACCAATCAGCAAGTGATGTTTATCATCCTGGTGATATATTCAGAAGTGGACTTCCCTAAGCTTAATATTCTTCATCATTACCATGACATTTTGGCATTCACAACATGAAGATCATGATCTCTTCCAAGCTGTTTTTTTCTTTTTTTTTCCTTCCCAAGCTGTTTTTCTGATTTGACTTTCAAAATTCCAGAACAAGCAGGATTTTAAAATTCTGTCCTCAGTATTAAAGGAAAAAAGTCCAATTTCTTTCCCCATTTTTTGAAGTTTCTATGCAGCAGCCACTATACTGACACTGGAGTTATGAAGTAAGACAGTTGCTACTTGGATTAATTCAGCCCAGTTCATTCAAATGGCTTATGAAATCTCTTCCATAGTCTAAATAAAACCTTACTCTCTAACTTGAATCAATGAGGTATTATGGCAGGGATGGGGCTGCGAAATGGTAAAATTAGATCATCTTTGCTTTCCAAAATGCTGATTGGGGGTAGGGAAGAAGAGGATAATGCTAGGGGCAGGCAGGGTAATAAAACCAGTGGGCAAAAATGTTTACCATTAACCTGTGCTTTAAGATACCTTTTGAGTGTGATATATTTCCAAACATCATTGGTTTTATTGTATAGGAGTCTGTTGCTGTAGCATATGCAAAAATATCAACCTGCTCTTTTTCTGTTTAAGCCTGTAAATCTGTGGACACTTGATTCATTGCTGACTTAAAGCCCTCACTCAATCATGAGGCTCTCTACTACTTGGAGATGCATAGCTATGCACTTAGCATGCTAAAGGCTCTGAGAAGTCCTGCAGTAAATAATGCTATTTACCTTTGATCCCCCAGGGTCTAGGGTCAAATTACTGTGGCCCAAAGCTGACAACAAGGAAAACGAAGGAAAGAGAGAGGAGGCAGATAGCCTCCAACTTGGTCCCCAAGAGTTCTCTGCCAGGGTTGGCTAGAGCGCCTTTCCTAAAGTGCCGGCTTGCTTGTTAATGTACTGTCTCTGATGGTCCGTAAGGAGAGGACACCTCATCAAGCCAGTTTGTCTTTGTGGTGATATCTCTGATGTTGAAAAAGACCTGACCTCTGTCTGAAGGCTTCTCCACATTCATTACACTCGTATGGTTTTTCCTCGTTGTGGATTCTCACGTGCTGAGTAAGGTGTGAGTTTAGTCGGAAGGCTTTCTGGCATATGGTACACTTGAAAGGTTTTTCTCCAGTGTGAATCCTGTGGTGTCGAATAAGGTCTGAGGTCAAACTGAAGGCTTTCCCACACTCGTTACACTGATGGCTTTTGGAGTGGCTGTGGATTCTCTGACGGTGGGTGAGGAGTAGGGCCTGACTAAAGGTTTTCCCACACTCCTTGCACTCACAGGGCTCCTCCTGACTGTGAATTCTCTGGTGTCGATTAAGGTGAGAGCTGCGCCGAAAGTTCTTTCCACAGTGGATACACAGGTAAGGTTTCTCTCCAGTATGGATTCTGAGATGTTCCAAAAGGCCTGCATTCTGGCTAAAGACTTTTCCACACTCCTTACACTGATAAGGCTTCTCGCCAAGATGGATTTTCTGATGTCTGACAAGGTGTGAACTTCTCTGAAAGGTTTTCCCACACTCATGACACTGATGACCCTTCTCTCTAGAGTGGATTTTCTGATGTCCAGTAAGACTAGAACTCTGACACACTTCAGATTCACAGAGCTTTTCTCCCCTGTGTGAACCTTCATGCTTAATCAGGTCTGAGTGCTGGATGAACCCCTCCCCACATTCTGAGCATTTATAGTCAGTCTTCTCCTTGGCCTTGGCCTGATGCCTATCCAAGTTAGAGTCCTCATAATAAGCCTCTTTGGGTTCAGATATTTTCCCAGATGATTCCACTCCTCCACAGGAGTCTGTCTCCACAACCAGCTTCCCATTCTCAATCCTTGTCTCCTCACCTGAAACATTAAATATATACCACCAGTTACTTGTTTTTTGGTGCTTAGGGAAAGGAATCTACAATTAGGAGGGAAAAAAATTGAATCAAGCCATGTGTGCAAAGTGGAAATGTTGTGGGTGCTGGTGTTTGCATAGAACATACATGGAATGATACATAAGAAACTGTTTAACAGTGGCTGCCTTTGGGGGATTATGGTGAGAGGCAACTTATTTTAAATGGTTTGAGGTTTATCATGTGATACGCACATCTATACATACATACACACAAACAGAAGTTAGCAAGCAAGCAAACTGTCATAAAGGGCATGGCTGTATGTTCCTGATAATGGCCTCATGTGGAAAATTAGAAAGCTAGGTCAACTGAGTACCCTGGGGCCAATAAGAAAGGGCTACCACCAGAAATGAAGAAATAAACTGGAAATGAAGACACGCAGACGTGGTGCCAATTTTATCATGATTAACTGTGTAATCTTAGGTAATTCCTCTGGGCTCAGTCTCCTCACCAATAAATCAAAAACACTGGGCCACAAGGCCTTGAGGGTAATATGAAGTCCACAAAAATGTCTTAGCCTTTCCTGATCTCCTTGGACGGCAGTAACTGCTTTCCTGTGTGGTTCAATGGAGCTATTATGTCTCAGTGCTGTAATAATTTGCTTATATGTCTGGAACATAAGACATATAAGCAAATTATAACAATGTGTGCTGAATAAAACCTTAGCTCAGACACACAGGGAAGAGGGTGAGAGGGAACAGTAGATAGGATAAGTCTTTTAAGTCCAGGAGCCTGAAAGGGGATGCAAAGTCAGAATGAGAGAGTAAAAGGGGAGATGGATGGAGAAAATAGAAGAGGGAGCATCTAAGCAGCACTCATAACAAGCAAATGAGGGTTACCTCGTGTAAGCAAGATAAAGGCAGCAGATCATTTAATGAGTGAGAGTAGATGAGAAAGTGAAGGGTGTGGGAAGGAGACATCAGGGAAAGTAAAAGCACATGTGGGAGAGGGAAGATTAAAAACATGTACTATGTGTAAAGGCCTTTTGCAAGAGGATGAAGTAGGCTCCATGGGGGAGGGAGTGAGAGTTAAGGGATGAGAACAAGAGAGGTTCTTTTCCAGTGATTTTATAATGACATACGCAACTAAAAGGGGAGGCAGGGGCCTCCAAAACTGAAAAACAACCTGAACTTGAATATAAAATAATGGGGCTTCCCTAGTGGTGCAGTGGTTAAGAATCTGCCTGCCAATGCAGGGGACATGGGTTCGAGCCCTGGTCCGGGAAGATCCCACATGCCATGGAGCAACTAAGCCCGTGCACCACAACTACTGAGCCTGCGCTCTAGAGCCCACGAGCCACAACTACTGAGCCTGCACGCCACAACTACTGAAGCCCGCGCACCTAGAGCCCGTGCTCCGCAACAAGAGAAGCCACCGCGATGAGAAGCCCGTGCACCGTAACGAAGAGTAGCCCCCCCCGCCACAACTAGAGAAAGCCCGCATGCAGCAACGAAGACCCAACGCAGCCAAAAGTAAATAAATAAATAAAAGAAGAATATAAAATACCATTTTCAACAGATCTAGAGGGTAAGGAACAGTTTCAAGAATCTACTATTGCTAAATCTACTTTTCATACTTAAACACCCATCACTGATTACACGGCATAAATTCATTTCTGCAATGCTGTTTAGAAAAGGTAGGCCTCTCTCTTTCAGTGACTTTACTCAGAAAGCTTCCAGAAGAAGAGGACTTTTGAAGCAGACTCAGAAATTGAGCAGGGGGAGTAGGTAGTAGGTAAAAGGAGCCTTCAGAATTGAAATCAGCCATTCATCAAACAGACATTTACTGAAGGTCTACTTTAGTCCAGGGACAGTAGCAGACTCAGGAAACAAAACAAAGCCCATGCCCTTTTGGTCTGGTGGGAGAAAAAGAGAAGTAAACCAGCAACTCTAATATAATACGATCAGTTCCGTGGTACGAGAAAACTTGGAGCTCTAGCAGCAGAGGTGGGGAAACTGATCCAGACTTGGAAAAATTAGGGAAGGACAAAGAAAGTGATATCTAAGCTAGGTCCTGAAGGATGAGGAGGAATTAGCCAGGGAGAGTGAGGAAAAAGTATTCCAGACAGAAGAGGAGCAAATGGGAAATGGAATGCAACTCAACATGAGGGGAACACACAGTGTGATCAGGTGGGACAAAGGGCGATTAATTAGCCCAATGTGTCTGGGACTGAGGGGTTTCCCAGCACATGCAACAGCTGGAGCT
Source organism: Phocoena sinus (assembly GCF_008692025.1). Classification (NCBI taxonomy): domain Eukaryota; kingdom Metazoa; phylum Chordata; class Mammalia; order Artiodactyla; family Phocoenidae; genus Phocoena; species Phocoena sinus. The sequence goes on from NC_045773.1 coordinate 82,047,211, forward strand.
AAAAGTCTCAAGCAAATCGGAGCAAGCTGGTGATGCTAGTGGACATGGGGCTGCAAGGTCTGCAAATGCCAGAACATGCCGTGTGAGGCCTTTGTTAAAGGCTATTGGGAGTCACTGAAGGTGGTGGGTTGGTTTTTATGTTTTACTTTTTATTATGGAATTTTTCAAACATCAAAAAAAATTGAAAGAATAACACTACTTAGCTCACTGAAGGGCTTTAACGAGGAGAGCAACGTTAATGAATGTGTTTAAATGACAGAGAATGAACAGGAGGTAATTTAACTTCAGTGGAAGCACTAAAATGACAGACAGTAAAACAAAAAGAGAAGCAGGGCTTGTATCAGACTGGAAAGAGGAGAAAATGAAAGGGATACAAATTAGAAAGAGAAATTTCTATTTCTATGGTAGAGCAAAATAAAATAATTCAGGTAACATTTAGAAGTAAAAGACAGTAGTCGTTTACAATAATTTGAATGTGGTAAGAAAAAATGAGTAATGAATCATGTGGCTGGAATTCTTTGCCTTGGGTAAGAAACTAGCACTCCTTTTTTAATTCACCCCTACAGTAATGGAGAGAAGAGGAAGGTGAACATCTACACAGGAGAAACATTCAGTTTTAACTGAACAAAAAAAAACCCCAGGGCTTCCCTGGTGGTGCAGTGGTTGAGAGTCCGCCTGCCGATGCAGGGGACACAGGTTCGTGCCCTGGTCCAGGAAGTTCCCACATGCCGCGGAGCGGCTGGGCCCGTGAGCCATGGCCGCTGAGCCTGCGTGTCCGGAGCCTGTGCTCCATCCAGCAACAGGAGAGGCCACAATAGTGAGAGGCCCACGTACCGCAAAAAAAAAAAAAAAAACAAAAAAAAAACCCACCCAAACTAGAAACATCCAAAAACAGAAACAAGGATTAGGGGAAAAGGAAATGTCTGGGGTGATGGAAACTTTTATATCTTGATTGTGGTGATCATTAGACAAGTACAATTATTTCATGTTTGTGAAAAGTCATTGGCCTGTACACTTACAAAGAGTGAATTTTACTGCATGTAATTTACACCTCAGTAAACCTGACTCAAAACAAGAACAAGACGCAAAATGCCAAGTGTGCTGAGCAGGGCCTCGGGTGCGGGGGGGACCATGAAGCCCACCACATCTCACATGCAGGAAGATGCAATCTACTTCTTACCCTTCTGTCTCTTGGGCTTGGGAATTTCACCCTCAGGCTGGACCTGCTGCTTCAGCACTCCTTTCAGAGGGGCCGTCTCCTCCATAAGCATTTTCTGTTTCTTTGCCTGGTTTGGGTCCTAGGGATGATTAGGTACACGTGGGTTTAGGAGGAAACTGCTGTTCAGAAAAACACTTCTATGTTAGAAAAGAGAGCAAAGAGAAACCACAGAAGGGCAAAGAAAAGAGGCTGGAGAAGCTGGAGCACATTCAGTTTCCTCCCACCAGAGACAGGTAAGGCTGAGATAAGACCTTCAGCAATGAACAGCCAGACTGAAAAGAAACTGAACCAAAGCTTAGCGATTCTCCCACTGGTGAGCTCATGGCCACCACTCTGGCCAGAGGTCTCAATTCCTGCTTTCCTACAAAAGAGCGTATCTGACCCTTACCACCTGTTGTTCTGTTCCTCTCAGTTCTGGCTGCAAATCCTCCAGTACAACAACCACATCTTCCCCACTCTCTGGGTGATGCTCCCGCACCCGGGCCTGCAGCTCCTCAGGCAGGATGGTCAGGAGCTGCTCCAGCACCAGCAGCTCCAGGATCTGCTCCTTGGTGTGGGCGTCGGGCCGCAGCCACTGTCGGCAGAGCTCCCGGAGCCGGCTCAGCGCTTCTCGAGGTCCTGTGGTCTCTTCATAGCGCAACTGCCTGAACTGGTTGCACAGTGGCTCCTGCCCAAGGCCTGCGCCGTTTCCTTGCAGCTTGGCCCCCTGTTCCCGAGGAGAGCGGTGATCCTCCTTCACTAAGTGAAGTCCCTCCTTCTTCAGATTCAGAGGAGCCGGGGAAGGAGTGGTTACCAATGCTGTTGCCATCCCCAGCTTCAGACTGCTCTCTCTGTTCTAGAGAACTTTCTTTTGACTGCCTCCTCAGGGATACCCCTGAAAATGTAATAACAAGAATCACAGAAACAGTAATAGTATAGTAGTAGTAATGATAATAACAACAATAGCAACACCCCTTTGTTGGGTTTATACATTTCCAATAATTACTATCCTTTTTCTTTTCTCTCTGAAACAACCATACAAAATGAGAAGACTCTGTTTTACAGAAGACTGCCAGCTAACATAGCAGGAATAACAGATTTGAAAAAATCACCATTTTGTAGCCCTTGAGGAAATAACTGTTTCAATCAAGGACCACAAATGGGTGAAATCATTGGGTGAAAGGAGTAGGGGGAAAGGACAAGCTCATAGTCTCAGAGAATCACCATACTGATTGCTTATGAATTACAAGGGGAAGAATGGAGCTATCTGGCAGTCACAAACTTAATCAAATGAAACCTAGTAACACCAACAGCAAGACAACTGAGCTTGTGCCTTATCACTTAGGTGGCATTTTTACTAAAAGTGTTTAACATGAATCTAACAATGAGGAAACTTTCAGATAAATCCAGAATGTCCAGAATGCAGCTTCTCTACAATAGGCATGTACTCTTCCAAACAATCAATGTCGTGAAAATAAAAAGAAGGTGTGGGGAAGGTATTTTTCTAGATTAAAGAGATACAGCAAAATGCAATGTGTGAAATTTGCTCTTAAGTTAAAAAAAAGATACAAATATGTTTTGAAGAATTCAGAAATCTGAATCATATATATATATATATATATATATATATATATATATATATATATACACACACACACACAAACTATGGCCCAGCAGACCAAATAGGGCCCAAAGGCTGTTTTTGTACATAAAACTTTACTGGAATACAGCCAAACCCATTTGTTTAGATAGTGTTTACATCTGCTTTCACAATACACTGCAGGACTGAGTACTTGAACAATGGCGCACTGACCCCTGTGTAGTCAAAAATCCGTATACTACTTACTATTTCTGCCTCAAACACAAAGGAACTGGTAGATGACCAAGGGTAGGAAGCTGAAACAGCTTGGATAGGATCAAGATTCAAACTCTAGTTCTTTTGACTCCACATATTGTGATCTTTAATCAAACACAATTCCCCACACTTAAAGATCTGTAAAATGAAAACACAGGTATTGATACTATTGATATATTTATTGAAAAAATCCGCACATAAGTGGACCCATGCAGTTCAAACCCTTCTGTTCAAGGGTCAACTGTAGTTGCCATAGAGATCGTATCACCTGCAAAGCTCAAAGCATTTACTATCTGGCCCTTTACAGAAAAAGTGTGTAGATCTTAAGAGTTTTCTCAGGTGGTCACGTAAGAGAATATCCTTATTCTCAGGAGATGGTACTAAAACTTATTTTCAAATGTTTTGGGGAGGGGGGATTATGGGGGACGGTGTGTGGAGAGAGAGAGAGAACACAAATGTAGCAGGAAGTTCACAGCTGCTGCTATATGAGGGGTATATTGTATTAATTGTACTACTCTTTCAAATTTTCAGTAGATTTGAAAATTCTCCAAATGTTGAGAGGGGAAAAAAGACACAAAATGAGTAAAACTGCTTGTAGGTTCATTAATTAAAGCAGTTTCAGAATTAACTAAAAGAATATACGGATATTCATAACTCATCTCATTTACAGATTGTCTACAATGTGCCAGACTCGCTTAGTTGCTGAGACACAGAGATAAAAGAACTCCTTGGCCTTTACAGCTCTCTGCTCCGTAAGAAATCTCAAGTGAATCAGCAGGTCAGAAAAGGCTTTCTGAAGCCCCCTGTCCCCACCCCGGCCCCTTGCAGGTCTGCGGGACTAAGCGTCTAGGAGGCGCACTCGTGGCAAGAATCAAGAGCAGGCGGCAGCGAGGATAGGTCCAGGAAAACGGAGAAGTGGAGCAGCCTGTGCAGAATGCAGAGCAAGACCGCCCTTTGGGAGGGGGCGAAGGCCACCAGCCAGCAGGAAATAATAGACAGGGACAGGCTCGCCGACTTGCCCCTAATTTTCCATGGGCCATACCCAAGAGGCAGGTCAACGATGGGATGGGTGGAGATGGAGATGATATGGAAATGTTCATGGAGGAGATGAGAGAAATCAGGAGAAAACTTAGGGAGCTGCAGTTGAGGAACTGTCTGCGTATCCTTATGGGGGAGCTCTCTAATCACCATGACCATCATGATGAATTTTGCCTTATGCCTTGACTCCTGCCATTTTCCACGAGATTAATACTGTGATTCCCATTTTCATTCTCCTTCTCCTTACATTTTCCTGATATGCCTTTACTGATCCGTTTGCTGTGAACCTTATGTAATTTCCATGTGTCAGGTGGGTTCTGTGTTACCAGCTTCTCACTGGAGGTTGCCTGGGCACCCAATCTAAGTTTCTGTCAACAGTAGAGTTTCACCCATTTGCATGGGAAAATGTAAAGCTAATAAAGCAATTAAATAGCAAAAAAAAAAAAAAAAAAAAAAGAAAGAAAGAAAAGGTTTTCTGGAGGTGAGTCCTTCTGACTCTTACAAGACAAGTGAAAGTTAGGCAAGAAAATCGGGAAAGGGTTTTTCAGACAGAAAAGTCTGAGCACAGAACTGCTGGAAAACCTCACATGTTCAGGGTAGTTGTTAGTTACGGCTGGGAAAAGGCTAAGTGGGCTGGAACCCTGGGAAACACCTACATGTAAGGAAGAGAAGTAAGAAGGAACAACTGCAGAGGTAGGGAAACAAGGACAGTAGTATCTAGAAGGCCAAGGGGATCTGTTTCTGTAAGTGTGGAGTGATGGAAAGAACCTGGGTCTCAGACAGGCCTGGGTTCTAGTCTAGCTCTGTCACTTACAGAGCTAGCTACAAAATGAGTTTGTTTACTCATTTGTAAAATGAAGGTAATATCTAATTCACAGAGATGTTTTGAGGTAAATGAGATAATAATTGTAAAGAATAGTAACTAAATAGTGGTACAGCTCTTTTAGAATTTGTTTAGCAGGTTTTCTGGTCCGCACTGGAACATCCCCCCACCCCCAGAAAAAGAATAGCAACTGACTGATTTATAACTGGAATTATAAAGAGGCAGTGTTCGAGAGTGAAATGTTATAGGAAGGTGCGTTCACCTACGAAATGACATATGCACTTAATTAAAAAAAAAAGAGGTCACTGTGACCTCTGTGAAGGCAATTCTGGTCATGGGATAGGGAGGACAGTCACCTTGCCACAGGAGAATGAGAAAATGGCAAGAGTAAGCAAAAATTACTTTCAAAAAATAGGACATTGAAAGGAAGGAGAGAAATAGGACATAAGATAGGAGGGGGTAATGTAGAGGACAGGTATGTCTGTAAGTTCAATTACTATCTTTATGCTGATGACTTCCTTATTTTTCAGCCCAGATACCTCAAGAGTGCCAGATCTATATTTCCTTCTGGCTATCTGGTTTCTGGATACTTTACAAAAGCCTTTCAAACCCAACATGTCAAAACTGAACTCAGAGAATTCCACCATCGTCCTTTGAAACAGGCTCTTGGTATGTGTAGAGAGAGCATTCTTGATTTTGACAACTCTTGAGTGACTCTAGAAATCAGTGACTAGTGTCTGCCAATTGCTGGCACACACTTCTGAACCAATATGCGTGAGGCTCAGTTAGTGGCTGCGGCCAGTTAGGTTCCAAATTCCAAATATATAACAGCTAGCTGAAAAATATCACCCAGCTGTTATATATTCCTGGATGTGTATTAGAGTAGCACTCCCAGCTGATATTTTTCTGTCAAAAATGGACTTATAATTCAAAAAGCCAATCCTGCTGCAGTTGACCCTTGAACAACACAAGTTTGAACTGCGCAGGTCCACTTATACTGATACATGGATTTTTTTTTTCAATAAATAGGCTGAATCTGCAGTTGGCTGAATCTGCGATGTGGCCTTGTGAATACAGAGGACTGACTGTAAAGTTATACTCAGATTTTCGACTGCACTGGGGGTAGGAGCCCTTAACCCCGGCATTGTTCAAGGGGCAATGGAACTCTTAATGAAACTGAAAAAAAAAGTCTGTGAAAGTAATGATTCTTAGACAGAAAATAAAAATGGTTAATTTTATGTGACAACTTGACTGGGCCACCAAGTACCCAGATATTTGGCCAAACATTACTCTCGTGTTTCTGTAAAGGCGTTTTTGGATGAGATTAACATTTAAATCAGTCGACTGAGGAAAGCAGATCGCTCTCATTAATGTGAGTGGGCTTCATCCAATCAGCTGAAGGCCAGAATAGAAAAAAAAAAAAAAAAAAAAAGGCTGACTTTCCCCAAGTAAGAGAGGATTCTCCCTGCCTGACAGCCTTCAAACTGGGACCGGCTTTTTTCCTGCCTTCCTACAGTCTGTTCGCATCATGAGTTCCCAGCTGTAGATGCTTTAAAACATGTCAGCTGTTTTTCCTTTGCTTAAAATTTTCCGACAACTCTTCACGCCAAGAAATGACCAAATTCCTTACACAATACAATGCCCACTTTTTCTACAGGCCTCCTCCCACCCCCCAATCTTTCTGATATCATCTTCTACACACTTCCCCCTTGTTCACTGCGCTCCAACCACTCTGGTCTCCCTGCTATTCCTCGAACATGTTAAAAAAGCTCCCGCTTTAGGGCCTTTGCACTTGCTGTTCCCCCCTGCTTAGAAAATTCGTACCCCCACAGTCCACACAGATCTTTTAACCTCCCTCAGGTTTCTGCTCAAATGTTACCAAGGTTTACCTTTAATAGGTATTTAAAATTGAGCTCAGTGGATGAAAAATATGCAGCAGCAGGTTGTGCCCCAATAACTAGATCCACAGCATCATTCCCCTCCTAGGGCCCAGGATTGACACCTCTAGCCCGCCCCCGCCCCAAGTCCACACGGCGTCTCTGTCGGGTAAGGCTTCCCCGCACTTCCACCCTCAGGGAATCAGTTAATCCCCAGCCCACGGGCTGCAGTTCCTCCCCAAGCTGTGGCACAGTCACCACTCACCGCTCCAACGACCGGCAGGAAGGGCCAAACGCTGTCAAGCCCCGTCTTAGCTCTTTGCTGATCTCCGGCTCTCGCTCCGCGGTTCACTTTAGCGTCGCTCTAGGACTGCGGGAGGACCGCGGCTCGATGGCCTTCTGCTCCCGCCTCACAGGAGGCGGCCAAGCTCCCAAACGTTGGCTGAACGTTCTCCAAGCCCCGAGGCTGAGAGGGGCGTCCCGTTGTGCGCTTACTGTTTTTTCATTTTTTAAGCCGAAATTTATTTTATTCATGTAAAAAACGGGCCAGCTCACTTTACTGTTAGCACAAACAGCTGGCGTTCCACTTTGCTTATTCACGTAATTAAAACACGGCCACATATATTACCATGTCTTCCCAATTTAAAAAGTCATCAAATACAGTGGAAAAAATAAATGTCGAAGTATTTTGAATATTAAATTGAACAATGAACGTATATTTGTATTGAAGGGTTTAAGGTAATAAAAAATTCAGAATTGTTACAAAACGCAAGTTCGTGAGCTGGACGAACAGTGAGGCCAAACCAACCAAAACGTCGGAGTCTGGAACAGAGGAAGGTTTATTGCAGGACCAAGCAAGGAGAACGCGTGGTCCGTGCTCAAAACACCCCCAACTCCCCAAAGGTTTTCAGCAATGCATTTTTTAAAAGCCAGGTGACGGTGGTCAAGCTCCTGCACACTTCTCTGATTGGTTGGTGTTGTGGTAACAGGGCGGTTAACGTTATCAGTTCTTAGGAGCCTGTAGGTCTAGGGGCTCATGATCATCAAGTAGTTAATTTCTTCCATTTGGTGGTAATTTTAGCATCTGTAAAACAACTCAGGAAGAATGCATCAGATACTATTATCTATGTATCTATACTTCAGAGAGGAGCCACAGCAGAGGATATGGGGGAGGTGTCTGTCCTGGGGAGGCCCCATAGGGTCCTGCTCAGTTACAGTCTATTACTATGGGAGAGAATAATCAACGATTATTCTCTGCAATGTATGGGGGTGAGGGGGTGGTGCAGGGGATCATATATCACTACAAAAATAAATTCTGCAGAAGAAAACAAATATTCCCTCTCTTGCCCACCTCATCACAAACTGTATTTTTATAGTCTGTGAACAAAATAAACCCTTTAAAAAACCGGAACAAACTTTGGTTTCATCATTGATAATTTTGAAACAAATATCATACTAACCATGGTTTTATGTCATAATTCATATTGTTTCAAGCCTGAAATTTTCATAACAGGAAAGAAAAAAAAATTCTATCATCAGGAGAGTTATCTTCTCCTTGAGGGTCAGAGCTCGAAAATATCTTTTAAAAGTTAAAGTAGGGCTTCCCTGGTGGCACATGCCGCGGAGCGGCTGGGCCCGTCAGCCATGGCCTCTGAGCCGGCGCGTCCGGAGCCTGTGCTCCGCAACAGGAGAGGCCACAACGGTGAGAGGCCCGCGTACCGCAAAAAAAAAAAAAAAAAGAAAGAAAGAAAAAAGAGAAAAAAAAAATTAAAGTAAAATATATTTACTTAAAAGCTTTTCCTGGGTTTCCCTGGTGGCGCAGTGGTTGCGAGTCCGCCTGTCGATGCAGGAGACACGGGTTCGTGCCCCGGTCCGCAACGATCCCACGTGCCGCGGGGCGGCTGGGCCCGTGAGCCATGGCCGCTGAGCCTGCGCATCCGGAGCCTGTGCTGCGCAACGGGAGAGGCCACAACAGTGAGAGGCCCGCGTACCACACACAAAAAAACAAACTTTTCCTTAGGCTAACAAATCCAGTCAATGCAAATATTTTACTAATTAGAAGTTAATATTCTGTCCTGAAGGGAAAACATACAACTGATTTTTCAAATTTATAAATTAGTGCTTTCCCCAAAAAAAATTATGCAAGGAGTAAACATAAATTTTAATTTTAAAAGGAAGTAAATGTATTCTAATTCATTTACCCCCTTTCAAACTCCCTACCATGGCTGGCTTCTTAAATGTCACTCATATTATCAAGGCTGAGATTATTGGCATTGCGTTGTTTATCCCATGAAAATAAATACACTTAATGTAGCTTGACAAACAAGTTTTTCAACAAAAATTCAAGGTGTGCATTTTTATGTAGTCTGTTTGTATCTTTTGGAAGGGGTAGAGGTAGATAAGGTGAGAACAAATCAAAATGCAATTTTTACCAGGACAGAGCTACATTTCACTAATAATACAAATCAATTTTCGAACTTGAGATTTTCATTTTCCAGGATTATCCTCATTTTTGTAAACAAAACGGCCGTCTATATGTTTCCATCAGGTCCATTCATAGGATATTTAAAATAAAAGCTTCCTTTTCTATATGATCAGAGGCACTGTTGCATTACAGCCATGAGTTACAAGTATCCCAGTAGCATGTAAAATTCTTTGATGGCAGGGATCAAGCCTAACTTGCTGTTTGGTTTGTCCCTAATATCTGCTATAGTGCCTAGCACATAGAAAGCACTTATAAATATCTTCCCTTTGATTTAATAATTCCACTTCTAGATGGCCATTTTTAGATGACCCAAAGGACTTTTGACCCAAAAATTAATTCTATTTCTAGATGAGTATGCTACAGATAATACTCTCATACATCCACAAAGATTTTCACTGCAAGTATTGTATAATACCAAAATACAGAAAACATCTTAAACATTGGATAAAACATGGTTCTTCCATACAATAGAATATTATAAAGTCATTAAAAAGAGATAGATTTACATGCATTGATATAAAATATCTCCAATATATATTGTTTAGTGAAAAAAGCAAGGTATAGATCCATCTGTATAGTGTGGTATGGTTTGTTTCTAAAAATGGAAATATACATATGTAACAAGGCGGCTTTCACCCAACTCTCTTTGGGGAAAATCTCAAGGTAGTGTGGTCCAGTGTCAAGTCACATACTGGGGTAAAAGTGCCCTTCTACATCACTCTGTCCTGCCAGATTCTAGAACTGCACTCCTTCTCCTTCAGCTCTGTGGGGTTACCAGGGTCTTGAGCCTTGAAAAGGGGCTTATCCAAATTAGTTTGGTTAGCGCTGAAGTCTCAGAGTTCAGGAAGATGTCACCGGATGACAACAAAAGCCTTACCACAGAACATGAGTGGAGCTCACTCTAAAAGTCTTTTCCAGCATTGGTGCTAGCCAGTCTCTCAATGCTAACTCTCTTGTCCACCTGGTCCCACCTGATCTGATCTCCTTTTCATGAGCTCCTCCTTTATTCTCATTTTGTTCTTTCTCCTCCTAGTCTAGCTGGTGCCTAATCTACTCTTTGGAATACTCAAGCACTCTGGATCGTTATCTTTTTTATATCTATTTTTATGGATAAATCCTATCACCCCTTCAATCAGGTACTCGGCTTCTAAGTCAAAGCCAAGCTTTTCTTCAAGAAAACTTTGGCTTTCAGCACCTGTACTCTCTATCCTATATTTTTAAAAAAATCATTCAAAACTGTAGTGAGCATTTGTTGGTTGCCTACCCCCCCTTCCCAACATTACTCTGATTTTCACTCAGGTATCCATTCCTTGCCCATGTAGCCCATCAGGGTGACAAAACCTGCAGATTCAGGAGTAGGCCGTTCTATTTCCCTTGCAACAATTCCTTTTGTGAGGAAGGGCATGTGACCTAAGCTAATCTAATTAGGCTGCATCTCAGTATTCTTGTTTGGAATGCCAGGACAAAAATGTTCTCTCTTCATAGGTGGACCAGGAAAATATATAACCAAACTCAGGAGCTTTGGCAGCCTTTTCGTTATTTAAGGGAAACCAGCCTGAAGAGGAAAATGAGCCAATAAACCTCTACTTTTTAACTCAGTGTTAAATGGAAACCAGAAATATACACTCAATTGAATCCTTTGTTCTTTCTGGGGTTCTTCTGGTTCTCCCTGGGGTAAATGAACGGCTCCATGAGGCAATGAAGCCCTCAAAGAGAGAAAAGTCAGAGCAACAGGGAAAAAAACAAAAAACCCTTCAGGTTAATAGATCCAATTTTTAGCCTGCAACATACATGCTTGTATATACACGGAACTTATGGACAGATATAGAAGATTCCAAAAAGAGATTTCTTTGGGGAGAAGGATCAGGGGCTGGGGTAAAAGACTTACATTTTACTGACTTTCCTCCTGTAGTGTTTGAATTGCACATTTTACTTTTAAAATTAAAAATAACAAAAAATAAATTGCTAAAGAGATCTCAAAAAGCAGTTTTTTCTTGAGGAACTTATAGTAGGTACAGCAGCATCATAAAGCCTTTTAATTTTGGTCAGATAAAATTCTTAAAAGCCCAGCTATAGGGGCTTCCCTGGTGGCGCAGTGGTTGAGAGTCCGCCTGCCGATGCAGGGGACGCGGGTTCGTGCGCTGGTCCGGGAAGATCCCACATGCCGCGGAGCGGCTGGGCCCATGAGCCATGGCCGCTGAGCCTGCGCGTCCGGAGCCTGTGCTCCGCAACGGGAGAGGCCACAGCAGTGAGAGGCCCGCGTACCACAAAAAAAAAAAAAAAAAAAAAAAAAAAAAAAAAAAGCCCAGCTATAAAACAAAAGTTCTTATTTGTCATCTTTCCTTTTTGTCTTTCGGTACACCATCTCTCTGAAACTAGCTAGAATCTTAGTCTCTCTTCCGTCTTTCTTCTTGGTTAAAGGATGCAAGGGCTCTCTTCTCATCAGCACTATAGATCTGGTTCTCTTTACGCAGTCGCACAGCCTCCATTCTGCAATGCCTGCTACCACTCATAACATAACCTAAGCATTCAAAAGAAGCAATCTCTTCACTTCTCAGCCCAATTTCACCTCTTCAGGCGATACGCTTTCCAGCTTTTACATACTCAGCCATAGCTGCACCTTCACCTGGAAGCAGAGCATGGCCATAGTTCCTCATCTTGAGAGGTGTGTATTATAGGTGCCTCTGGACCTATTAGAGCCATGTTATCTGCAATCTTTGACTGCTCAATCCAGATATCTTCTGGCAACTCCCCTTCTGAATCCTTACAGCTTTTGACACTGGATTCTTTTTTAGTCTTCTTCGTCTTTTTCTTGGGCTTTTTAGCTCTGTGTTTCTTTTTCTTCTCTTTCTTCTTGGATTTTGTTGCTCTTTTTATCATCATCAGAGCTAGTGTCGTAGTCTGAATTACTGTCGCTATTATCAGAATATTTCCTCTGGACTTTTTCTTTCTTTTCTTATTTTTTTTTAATTAATTAATTTAATTTTTGGCTGCAGTGGGTCTTCATTGCTGTGCACGCAGGTTTTCTCTCCACGGCATGTGGGATCTTCCCAGACCAGGGCTCAAACCCGTGTCCTCTGCATTGGCAGGCAGATTCTTAAGCACTGCGCCACCAGGGAAGCCCTCTTTTCTTATTTTTTGAACGACTGGCCCTTTTCCTTTTTTCTTCAGAGCGGGAACGTGAACTGCTGTTCTTCTTAGTCTTTACCTCTTCATCCTCAACTGGGGTGTGTTCACCAGAATCTGGCTCAGGAAACTCTGGAGACAGCCCCCACACCTCAGGTGCTCCCAACTCCCCAGTCCTTTCTCTCTCTTTCAGCCCCCCCTGACGATAGCTCTCCTCCTTCTCCTCATAGTCTTCCGCCCACTGCCTGTCGCCCGCATACTGGTGGTGATGGTAGCGGTATCGGCCATAGTAGACAGAAGAGGACGAGAAAGCGTAGTTGCGGAGCCCGCTGGGCCGCTCCCGAGATCCAGAGCGGCTAAAGGTACAAGGAGCGCCGACGCCCGACCCACCCCACTGAGGCCTGAGGCCCTCGCGGCCGCGGGAGTGCGAGTGGGATTGGGAACGGCTGCCCCCAGGGGGATGGTCTGGTCTGCGCGGAAGGCAGGCTCCCCGACGAGCTGCGTCGGCGTCTCCTAGAGGCTGGGATGTCCTCGGGGTAGCGCGACCCGGACACTGGCACCATGAGCCACGCTTTCACAAGGGCAGTTACTACGAAGACAGGGACTGACGGCGATTCCCGGCCACGCAAGCGCTCTAGCAACGGTCGGGCGCACGACTTCCGCTTCCGGAGCTTGCCAGAAGAAAACCCAATCAGCATGTGGGCTGTGAGGCCCCTGTTTTGGTTGAGGCTGCGTGGTGGCCTCTTCGCAAGAGCGGATAAAGGGGGCGTGGCCGCGCCTGTTGTCAGGATTTACATTCCCCATCCTGAGCCCCGTGGGAACGTAAAAAGAGGAATTCGCATCAATGAATCCCTCTACTGTTCAAACACTCCCTTCTCTACATGGTTACTTGCTGTTAAGCATCTTGATACCCTCTCTCCTATCATTCTCACTTCCGCCCTCTTTATCTTTACCCCTTGGTGAAGTTTCCCTACTTCTCACGCTCCTCTTGTTAACTCCTTAAAAAGGACCTTGTCCACCATCTTCATGGCAGAGATACGTTTACGTTTATTAATGACTACCAAATCCCACTTGGAAGCAAGACCCAGAACTTATTTTAAAATCAAAGTTTGAGCTCAGCCTGAGTTAAGTGAGGACTGGAGTCATGATTTGTATTCTTAAATTCGCAAAACACAGGGAAGCATCTAACCCAGGCTTGTAGATGTCTCCTTATCTAGTTGAGCTTTTCAGAAACTGTTGTTTGGGAACCACGTTCTGCACACACTTTGTTTACTCTCTAAAATGGCAAACGTTTCATGCAAGATTACTTCCCCTGGATCTTAAATGTGCATAGACATTACCATCATCTTCATTCTCTATAGTTAAGTTGACCTGCTCAGTTAGTTGACAGACTTGGAAAGTGACAGAAAAGTTAAGTCAGAACTTAGGAATGGTGCTTTCCTGATGCTAGGTGTCTAAATGAATAAAATGGAGAAATTAAATAGAACCAAATGAGGTCATTTGATCTAAGTAAAATTTTAGTAATGTGATTGAAGGAGACAAGGACTGGCATGGTGCCCTGCCATAAACTATGCTACCTTAGGAACTGGCAAATAGGAGGGAGTATTAAAAATGAATGGTCACATGTATGGTGAAAATATCACAATGGATAAAGTATTACAGATTCTCTGTAAGTAAAAATGTCATATTATATGTAAAAAAATATTCTTTTGGATAAAATTAAGCCACTTAGTATTAGATGGGGTTTTCAAATATTGATTGATTGATGGAATATCTCTTTCAGATAATATATGGGAAAATTAGTTTTAGAATATAGTTTTGTTCCTTAAGAAAACTATTATCTAGAACAGGGATTAGCAAACTTTTTCTGTAAAAGGCCAATAGTAAATATTTTAGACTTTGTGGACCAAGAGACAAAATTGAGGATATTACATATGCACTTATATAATAAGACAGAAAACAAATTTCCACACATTTTATTAATGAAATATAATTATCTTATTCAAACTATAATAATTGAGTACAATTTTTCGTAATACAGGTCTTCTGATGGGAAGAATGAAAAAAATTTTTTGAGAAAATAACATTTTGCTTAATTGGGGTGCTGCCATTGTAGAGCAAAAGCAGCGCCATAGACAATATGATCACATTTATAAACTAACTCCAGAGTGAATTTTTCTAATGATGACAGAGGCCCAAACATGGAGAGAGAGCTTTTCTCTACATTTCATTTTAAGGGGCTTTTTTCCCATTAAGAAGGAATGCTACCTTTTAAGGAGTACCTTGTTGGTGCTAGAATGTTTCTCTTTATGGTTGAACAGGTATTTCTGCTGATGGGGAGGTTTGGTTGATGCATAATGCAGATACGCAATGCACAGTAGAGGAAAGAGAGGAGGCCAAAGGGCAGAGAAAAAAAATTTTTTTTTTCTTTTGGCCACACCACGCGGCATGCGGGATCTTAGTTTCCCGACCAGGGATCGGACCCAGGCCCCCTGCAGTGGAAATGCAGAGTCTTAACCACTGGACCGCCAGGGAAGTCCCCAGAGAAAATTTTTTATGTTTAAGTTTTCCTTGTCTTGCCATAAAATATGAATTTTATTTCACAAATAATACAAAAGAACAAGCTGGATCAATTTCCAGATTCACTCATTTAATAGGAACTCTGCTAGGGGCTAAGGATGCTCTGGTAAGCCTGTCATTTATCTCACACATATGGCTCAGCCCTTCTATACCCCCTGCTGTAGCGGGTCTGAAAGGCTACAAACTTCATTTCCGAGGATCCCAATGCTGATGGGCAGAATTGGTGAGGAACAGAGGGAAGAAAACGGTTAAAAGTTTTAACACTTTAGTTAATACCTGAAACTATAGTTATTTTCTGACAGCTTGGAAATTATGCAATGTGTTAGCTGTTTAAGAATCCGCTCAGATGAAAGGAATAATCACATGGTTTATTACTATTATACAAATAAGTTACATTAGGGTTGTTCAGATTTTTTTTTCCTAGACCCTTAAAAATCTTGAAGTAGCTTAGAAATTTGAATAAAAATGGGAATTTGGAAAGTTGTGCAGAGGATTTTGGATGACAACCCAATTCCTAATAAACAAAATACATGGAACAGGCAGGAATATATCACAGTATTCAGCCATTAATTGGGAAAGGAGACCAGGAGCACTTGCTATGTTCAAATTCCAAGGTCTTAGATTGATGTGGTAAATAGAAAGGACTTGCTAATGCTACAGACAAAGTGAGAAATGTGGGTAGATGCAGAAATAAAAGGATATTTCTACAATAAAATGTTATGTTAACAAAAAAAGTCCACAGGAAAGTAGTCATCCCCAGATATTTCTGTAGCAGCAACTCCATTTAAAACGTACAAAACAGGTACCACATCTACAGAGCTGACTGAAAAAAGGTTCCTTTGAATTCGTCAGACCCAATTTTAGCTATCACAAGGAGTAACAAAAGATAGACTAAAAAGTGGGTTTAGAGAAAAGTAGACAAATTAAGTTTACTGAGTAAAGTTCTCATTATGAATAATTGAGATGGAACCGCACAGATGATTTGGGACATCACTGTCACACGCTTGTGTCAGGACACTTTTTTTAGAGAGCCTTTACTATTAAACAATTGTCATTCCAATATATAGAGGTTTTGGCTAACAAAGTGTTTAACCTCCATTTCTCTATCAATATTAACGTTTTCAGATTATTTATCCAGCACTTCTTTGTACGAGCAGATCCTCACAAGCCTGTGAGGTAAGTTGGCACTCCTACTATTTTTTTTCCCACTAAAGGAGGAGGAAGAGGGACTTCCCTGGTGGCGCAGTGGTTAAGAATCCGCCTGCCAATGAAGGGGACATGGGAAGATCCCACGTGCCCCGGAGCAACTAAGCCCGTGTGCTACAACTACTGAGCCTATGCTCTAGAGGCCGTCAGCCACTACTACTGAGCCCCTGCACCATAACTGAAGCCCAGGCACCTAGAGCCCATGCTCTGCAACAAGAGAAGCCACCACGATGAGAAGCCCATGCACCGCAACAAAGAGTAGCCCCCGCTCACCCGCAAGTAGAGTAAGCCCGTGCTCAGCAACCAAGACCCAATGCAGCCGGAGAAGGAAAAGAAACAGAATCTTTTGCAGGAATACACACATCTTTACCAAAATTAAGAACCCATCTAGGAGGGCTATTCATCAAAAATCTCTTTTCATTGTAACTGTTCATTCTACCCAAGCAGAAAAAATAGCTATAATTAGTTACTTATTAATGAAAAGGAAGAAGAAAGAAAATGGGGGATTTCAGCATTGTTTCAATTGGAGAAGTGAAGTATTGGATTGGCCAAAAACTTCCAAAACCCCAATGAACTTTTTGGCCAATCCAACAGAATGGCTAATTGACACTAAAATTCCTAAATACAATTTTTAAAAGCATGAAAAGTGACGTTTTATTCCACTTTATATACTGCTTATATCTAACTAAGCAGCTTATTTTGTGGGGTCTAATTTCATCTGAAAATAATTTTTTTGACCATCCTTTTAAATAGGCTAGAGTTAAACCCATTTTATAATTCACTTACTTATAAACACACATTTGTTATATACAAAAGTGGGGTGTCTAAAAGCCTATCAGCAAAGTAACTTTTTAATCTGAAATTACACAATAATGCCAGATAGTTTCCTAAATAATATTTTTATCATAAAATGTCAGTGGCTCCCCAGTGTTACTGAATAAAATTTCAACCCCTTGCTCTGGCACTGAAGGCCGCTACAATGTATGTATCTCTGCAAACTTGCCTTAGTTACTAAATTTGACAAACTCCTTTAGTCTTTTCAGCTAACATGTCACCCTGTCCGTGCAATAGCACACAGCCAGAAGTAACCTTTCCCTCCTCTGAACTTCCACAGCATTCAGTTCACCACTCACAAGTCATTTACCATGGCACTGTCTTATTTTTATGTGCAAGTCTTGTCAATATTACTATACTGAAAGCTTAAGCCCAAGTATGTATGCATGTGTGTGTGTATGCTTTATCGCTTTCATTGTCAGGCATGGTAGGCACTCAAAAGTAGTTTTCTATAATCTTTCCTTCCTCTATGGAGAAGTCTTTTAGGTTTGGAAGGAGCAGAAAGAGTGAAAGGAGGTGCAGTGTTCCTTTGTTAATCTCAATAAATTATACTTATTAAGTGTATAATGTTTTCTGGTTTGTAAAAGGCTTTATATGTATCTCTTTACATGACATAAGAAACAAACACCAAAGAAAAATGAACAATGTTTAAGATCAGGGCTATTAGCAAATATTTAGGAAAAATAAAGATAAGGAGACAAGAGGAAATGGCTAGCTTTGCGGAGGTAACAAAAATACGGTTAATTTAAAAGGAAATTTTAAAAGGCTAGAGAAGATTAACTGGAGGACGTCTACAGGATTTTAGAACACTAAAGTTTTAAATTATACTGCAACAAGGGGATAATGAAGGCAATGAAAGATTGTAGGGAAATGATAAAGGAAGAGCCCCACAGTTTGCAAAGTCCCTAGTCAGCCAGGGGTAGTTCAGAGCAGGAATCCAGCAAGGGTACTTGAGAACAGAAGAAAACGCTATGCTGGGGATGATTTCCTCAGAGGCAGAACCCATTCTTGTTAAAGCTGGAAGCTGGGGACGGGCACTCAGGCACCTACGAAGAAGGTAGGAGTCTCTGAAGAACTTAGCAGAAGGTGATCTGGGTGAAAACAGGAGATATCATGAAATTCTTGAGAGTCTTGACTTCACAGGTTGATACTTTGAATGTTGTGGAATCGTTTTGGTCAGATACCCAGGACTCCCAATGTGTTTCTGAAAAGATACACTTTCTCCTACTGCCCATACTTGGGTCTCTATCAACATTGGCTGCCTCTGACCCAATCTCCCTCTCCCCAACCACAGGGCAGTTTTAAAAACATGAACAATACTTGTTATAAACGTTTGGTGTGAATCCTCTGACCTGGAGGGAGTTTAAGCTTAGCTGGCATGAGCTTTCATGCACACTTGGCTTTAAGTTGGGAGAGAGGGATATGGATGGTGTCTTGGCACTTGGTTAGGCCCAAGATAACCGAAAGGTGAGGAACAAGCTGTTGAGGATCATAGGATTTTTTACCTTAATTTTTAAACTTTTTTGGCTGCACAGCCTGTGGGATTTTAGTTCCCGAACTAAGAATTGAACCTGGGCCCTCAGCAGTGGCAGTGTGAAGTCCTAACCACTGGACAGCCAGGGAATTCTCGCATCATAGGATTTTCGTCAAGATTCATAATAGTTTTGATCTGACTTGGTACATTGATTTTTATTTACCTGAATGTGAAAGGTTTCCCCCTAAAGAGTAGCAAAATTAATATGAACTAATGTAGTTAACGTTGACTATAGACTGGAATTGTACAGATGGAGCAGTCTCACAATGTCTTAATGATAAAGAAGCTGTTTAAGGCATTCTTACTATAACTACTATGCTGGTGAAAAAATATGGATTCCTCCACCCCAACTATGACAATCTTACGTATTTGACAATAAATATACTAGAATCCGAATCTAGATAAATATTCTAGACCCAGAATCTAGAACCTCAGAGAATTAGACTAAGGCCACACAAATGGCCTTAGATAGTCCTCAGAAATCTAGACAACATTAGATTTTCAGAGCTATGAAGGTTGTTTCACTGGTATATTTAATAAATGTTTATAGCACCTGTATGCAAGGCACAACGGGGGTATAAGACATCATTGATCCAACCAACTGGTGAGGAATTCATTATAGGCAAAATGAACAGTCAGAGCAGCAGCCCCCCAAATCAGAGCCATCCACCCAGGAGACGTCATAAAGTGCTGGCCGAGGGTGATTAATTAGCCAGTCTAGAAGCCCATTTAAGTCTAAAAGGTGAGAATCATTTCAGGTCTGACCTCTTCCAGACAACTCTCCCATAGCCTCTTATCAAACAAGTTGTTTTTTTTTTTTCAATCACCTTCTAAGATGTAGAAGATAATTCACCTCAGCCAGTCTCGATTTTCTAACAAACACCTGATGATGTGTGGGAGTAAATAAAGCCCAGCTCACAATTTTCTAGTCAGCAAGGGCTCCACGGTGGCTTCAGTTCAACGAGGAGTGAGCACCAACTCTGGCATATAAGACATGGGTCATGGAGACAGAATTTTTTTCCCAGCGTGGCTTCTCTGATGTTGAATAAGGTATGAAGTTCGGGTGAAGCCTTTTCCGCATGTATCACACTGATAGGGTTTCTCACCAGTGTGGATTTTTTGGTGCTCAATAAGGCTTCTATTCCTAGTGAAACTTCTCTCACACTCATTACATTTATAAGACACGGGAGCCTCAACATTTTCCCACTGGCTTCCCATCCTCCCCTGACTCTCCCAGGTCTCTCCACGGTCAGGATTCTGAACGTTTTTATCGCCGTGGATCCTCTGATGTCTCAGGAGATGTGAATTGCGCCTAAAGGCTTTGCCGCACACGTTGCACTGGTATGGCTTCTCCCCAGTGTGGATCTTGCGATGTTCAAGGAGGCTGCAGCTCTGGCTAAAGGTTTTCCCGCAGTCATCACACTCGTAGGGCTTCTCCCCGGTGTGAGTTCTCTGGTGTTTGATAAGGTTTGAACTGTGACTGAAGACCTTGCCACATTCCTCACACTCATATGGTTTCTCCCCAGTGTGGACTCTCTGATGAATGACGAGGGCAGAGCTCCCGATGAAGGTCTTGCCACACTCCTCACATTCATAGGGTTTCTCCCCAGTGTGGATTCTCCTGTGCTTAGTCAGGCCTGAACTCTGAGCAAAAGTCTTTCCACATTCATGACAATAATGCCGCCTATTCCCTGCAGCACTTTTCTGCTTTCTTTGTAACCTGCCCTCCTGTGCACCAGCTTCTGCACGTGCAGGAATCTGGCCAATGGCTTCACCCAGGTGGCATGGCATCCGCCCAGACTCTTGTCCTGGATGGTCCTCGTCTGGAGGCAGGTCCCTGATCTTCGTCTGCACTGCACCACCTGAACAACAAATGGCCAGCAACTGTCAATTATGTCCTGCCACAGGGGAGAGCTTCGTGATGAGTCCCAGGGAGGCAAGAATTACAGAGGTGTATATATGCCATGGATGAAGATTTAAGTATTAGAATAAAGATGGGAATAAAGGGGGAGAACAGGGGTGCTGGGGAGGGAGACCTGAGAATGAGAATAGGGCCATTGGAAGAAGGGTACAATCTGGGAATGGAGAGATTGGAGGGAAGGTGGTGAGGCCTGAAGACTGTGCTGGGGATAAATGCAGATGCTCTAAGTTCTAAGAAAGTAAGGCAGGGCCATGTGCTTAGGATTAGATACTAAAAGGGCTGAGCAGAAGGTGACAGTAAACAAGGCAAGTGAAAGGATTTCTGAAATGTTCTATGAGAAACAGGGAAAGTAGGAACTCAGAACTCACTGACCACTGGAAGGTGCAGTCATCTCTGGCTGCACCCCAGGCAGAGGCAGGGTCTGCCAAATAAAACTGGCATCAGTGCTGGGAGATCTGAGCTGGAGCCCCCACTGTGCTGCCAGTGAGCTATGTGAACTCAGACAAGCCAGGCAATCTTATGCACCTCTGCACTGCACGCTCATCTCTAAGGCCAGGCTCTGCATTCAATCCCTGGCTCACTTCTAGCTCTCACTCTATGGTCCAATGGCCCACTTCCTGAAGAGATCCCTCAGCTCTCCTGCACTATCAGGGCTAGCAACAGGAAGGGAAGGGGAAGAAATCAGCATTTACTGAGCATTTACTATGAGCTGGACCTGTACTAAGGGCTGTACCTCCTTCATCCCACTTAAACTGAACTGACCAGGACACTGGCAGGACAGATAAAAAAGCAAGGCTCAGAAGAGTTAATAAACTAGTCACACAGCTGGTTAGTAGTTGGGATTCAGAAATGGTGGTTCTAATTCCAAACATAATTCAAACAGTTTCTAACAGCCTAGTAGATTCTAATACACAAAGGAAGCCAGGAAACCTTATAAGAAATCAGTGCCCATTAGTCTTACCCAAGGAGATCAGGCTGCCACAGTTCTCCTGCCTTTCATCTCTGTAGAAGTTCACCTGAGATGAATCCAGCTGTGTCCATCCAGGAGTGAGGGTCAGGGCCACATCTTCCATTTTCAGCAGCCCCTGAAACAGTGAGTAATTCCATGTAATTCCTCTTGTCCAAAATCACTCCCAAAGCTGGGTACATGCAATGAAGGAGCATCCCCTTTACAGGAGCTCTTTACAAAAAAGCAAGTATGGCATACTTATGCCTACTTAACCCTATCTCTAATAACATCTCTGTCAAAAAAATAACCATTAAAGGAAAGAAATACACACATTATCAATACTTTCATATAAACATCTAAACAGTCCAGAAGGTGAAAGGTTTGGAAAAACAAGGGCCAGTGCAGTGAAAGGAGTGGAACCATATCCAAACTTTTCAAAATATTTGTGGTGTGCTTTGGCAAAGTGGGGATGGGGGCTTATTTGTATTAATGATTTTAAAATACAGTGAAATCTAGGTCTGAGGTGAGGAAAAACCAGGGAAAATAGGTTCTACGGAGCCTCAAATACTGAGATCTTCAAGCAGGACATGAAAGACTGGGTAAGAAATTAAAATCCAGGTTAAGTAAAGACTATTCAAATTGTAATATTAAATCTTAGACTAAAAGCACACGCCTTATCTGTTCCTTCAAGTTTAAGTTCCTAGAGGGCAGTGGGCATGACTCTATATCCCTCACTAGCAGCACAGTTTATGATACTTAAAAAAACAAAACTACATCACCATCACAACAAAATCTTCAGTTTGTATTTGCTAAATTTCCCTTGCTGAAGAAGAAAATCTCCTTGATGAAGGAGCTGATCAAACAGATGGCTAGGAAGAGCAGGGAAGCACAGTCTCCAAGCTAGGAGTGAAACAGGAAAATCTTAAGTGAATACCAAAATAATGACAGATGATGATTAGCAACCTTGGGATAAATGAGAATACTCAAACTCCATGTAGATCCAGGATGAGGGTGGAGGAGGCATGGAGAGAAAGGGATCTGATGGGAAGCCCATCAGCAGTGAAGGGTGCTGGGTGCTGGGGGAGGGACAGGGGTTCCACCTCACCTGGGACTCTGGGGCAAGCCTGGCGGCTACCACTTCATCTTCTCTGCAGCGCCCTCCAGAGGCAAGCCTAGGAACCTGAAGAACTAAGAAGGAAAGAAGCTCTGGATGAGATTGACCCTGACATTCAACCTCCCTGGCATTCAGCCTCCGTAAGCCGTGAAGTCCAAGTTCAAAAACTGCATAAATTCCCATAAAGAAGTTTATACAGTGTGTCTTTCCAAAATTCCTGATCCCTGCCAGCTCAAATCCTACGGCCTGAAGAGATGTGATATACTCCACAGATGCACAAAACGATGGGCTGGATCCTTGGTAAGAAGTGGTAGCAACATAAAAACAAAACAAAGCATTCCATCTGAAGAGGCTTTAATCTTGAATTTTGCTGAGAGAGGGAATAAGAGGATTTCTGTGGTTTCTTTTTTTGGCCGCACCACGCGGCATGAGGAACTTCCCTGACCAGGGATTGAACCCGCGCAACCTGCAGTGGAAGCACGGAGTCTTAAGCACTGGACCACCAGGGAAGTCCCAAGGATTTTTATTGTTGTTAAAATTTCTTTAGTAGCTCTTTGGGTGCTTTATTCTTTTCTTTTTTTCTTTTTTTTCTTTTTTGGCTGCATTGGGTCTTCGTTGCTGTGAGCAGGCTTTCTCTAGTTGTGGCGAGCGGGGGCTACTCTTCATTGTGGTGCACAGGCTTCTCGTTGCGGTGGCTTCTCTTGTTGCAGAGTGCGCACGGGCTCTAGGCACATGGGCTTCAGTAGTTGTGGCACGCAGGCTCAGTAGTTGTGGCTTGTGGGCTCTAGAGCGCAGGCTCAGTAGTTGTGGCGCACGGGCTTAGTTGCTCCGTGGCATGTGGGATCTTCCCGGAGCAGGGCTCGAACCCATGTCCCCTGCATCAGCAGGTAGATTCTTAACCACTGCGCCACCAGGGAAGCCCTGGGTGCTTTATTCTTTAGTTCTGAAAGACTAAGAGGAGTCAGATAAGGCTGGGCCCAGAAAAGAGGAAATGGGAGTCTGCCTATATAGAACTTGCTCAGATTTGAGAGAAGTAAAGGGGAAGTTTAGGTTTTCCTATGAAAGGTGAACTCTGCTGGAGACAGGAAACAAGTTAGGTTAGGCTAGGACCTCTGTTCAGAAATAAAGATTTCCTGTTGGCTGGTGTATCCCAGTGTTGTTTGTCTTGGAAATCTGCCCAGATGTTCACAGTACGTGGGGAACACTTGGGAACATATAACAGTTTCCTACTGAGTGATTTTCACCCTGTTCTAAGTGACAGGTTTAGAAGATTTATACTCTTTGGTTTGTAGAAATCCTACAATTCTGGAATATTCTGACTGGCTTTACATATTCTGCCTTATATTCCTCATAGCACTCACCAATATCTGAAATCATATTAATTTATTTGCTATTCTCCTTACTAGAATGTAAGTTCCATTGGAGGAAGAAATCTGTCCTACTGACAATGCTATCCCTGGTACCTACAACACTGGCTACCACGTAGGGAGCCTCCAGAAATATATGTTGAATGAATGGAGATCACTGTGTTGCTACAAAAATCAACTCTTTCCAAACACCAATTTTAATAAAGTCTTATTTACCGTGTCCAGGTTTGGTTAGGAAAGCTTTCCACTATTGTTTGAAATTTCCCTATTAGTCTCAAAGTAAAGTAGATCTGCAAGGGGCATATAAGACACCTATCAGTAGATCTTGTAGGTGATCCTTAAATAAAACTGGTTGAAGTCTGCAGAATTCATACTGCCCAGAAGGTAATACTCACCTCTGTCTGGTAGGGAGTGGGATCCCAGAGATTCATGCTTGAGTGGAGCCTTTCTTGGCTGGAACTGGGTATTTCGTGACCTCTGAGCTGGTGTCAACACTGCCATCTTGCAACAGAACAGTTCTTGCCCCTGTTCACCACCTGGGACCTAGAAGCCATTCATTTATTTATTCATCAGACACTTCTACCACACTCTCTATGTGCTAGTACTTTCTACTTCCCAGGCACTATTTCTAAGAGTTTTGTGAATATTAACTCACTTGATGCAGAGCGCAGCAACCTTATGAGCTAGGTACTTTTATTATCTGTATTTTTGTAATGGGGAAACCGAGGCACAGTGTTTAAGCAACTTGCCCAACGTCACCCAGGTAAAAGCAGAAATGTTAGGATGGGAGCTCAGGCAGAATGAATCCAGCGCCCACGCTCTTAAGCATTACTCTGTGCTCCCTCATTATATATATTTGTGCTTTTATGAAAACTCTTTGGGAATTGGGGCTAAGTTCTCAGAGAATACTAATATGTTTTCTCATCTAAAAAATGAAAATAATAATTTCTAGCTTACAGGGTTTTGGAGACCAGCAAATAAGATCGCAGTGTGTGAAATCACCTAACACAGGGCCTGGTACATGGTATGTCCTCATTAAATAAAAGTTTCCTTCCAGACATTTGTCATTAATTAATTTTCAAGTCACTTTCGTAATAATTAGCTCATGTGCAGCTTAGAATTTCCCATATGTAAAGAATGAAGAGCCTGAAGCTGAGACTTGAAATGCTTCTTCTCTGTTCTTCTCTGTTACAGGGCTAAGGGGCACTAATGCCTACTCAAGAACCTTGGTCTCTGGGTCACAGGTTAGAAGTCTTTGGTCTGGTTATGTACACGCTTTAAGGAACACACAAGGACACAGAATACTGCAAAGGGAAAATAGACTCATACAACATTCAGGAAGATGCAAGTAAAAATGAACCCTGGGGTTTCCAACTTGTTGTCCACCAACTCCCTCCCACGTATTCCATGAATGTGAATAGGAAAAATAACTTTATTTTTACTAGCTTCTAAGCAAAATTTAGCATTTCCTTCAATTATGAATGGAAGCAACAAACCAAGGTGTTATGAGCAGTACACAGGAATCTGTCACCAACTGAAACTGCAGGTATTCTCATACCACATTACAACCAGGTAAATGTCAAAGTCATTCATCGCCACTTTGAAATTATACTAGTTATTAGGCCTGTCTCTAGATGTTAATATTTAGTGCATTAATTTTAAAAAGCACATATATAACTTTATCATACATTTAATGCTTTGCTAACTGTATTTCAATATAATTGAGTTCTTTTAAATCCTTTATATTTTCCCTTATGTATTTAAAATATACTATTATGTGAAGGAGTCCAGGGACTTCACCTTACTGGCAAAGAGGTTCAGGTACAAAAAGAGACTGAGAACTTCTGGATCTTAAAGAAAAGCCCCTCACTCTGATCTGGAGATTTCAGGAAGAAACAGACCACAGCTTTCACAGGCTAAGCCTGTTCTCTCTACCTGCGGCATCGGCTCATCCAACTGCTTCTCCAAATACTCCAAGAGCACCACCACCTCCTCCCCGCTCTCCGGGTGCTGCTTCCGCACCCAGCTCTGCAGGTCCCCCGGTAGGATGGTCAGGAACTGCTCCAGCACCAGCAGCTCCAGGATCTGCTCCTTAGTGTGCACCTCTGGCCGCAGCCACAGTCGGCAGAGCTCCCGGAGCCGGCTCAGAGCCTCGCGGGGCCCCTCAGCCTCCGGGTAGCGGAAGCCTCGGAAGCGCTGGCGGGAGTGCTCGGAGCCCGGAGCTGGGCTGCCTGGGGCGCCCGCCTCAGCAGCCAAGGCTGAGGCTTCCTCCTTCTCCACCTTCACGGTCAGGATCCCGGTCCGGTCCTCTGCAGACTGGGCGTCCAAGGCTGCGCTTTCCTTCGAGTCTCTAGCCATCCTGGACCAAGGCAGTACTTGGGCCTCAGTCTAGCTGGGAGCTGTATTTCTTCGGAAAATTCTTGAAAGGTGGGAAATCACAATTATACTGTAAAACTGCAGTGGTCCCCTTCCGCGTGTCCAGGGGCCCAGGACACCCCTGGGGCGCAACTTCACAGATTGCCCCCTGTAGTCCGTGCCTTTGCAGCGTCCTCCTCTGCACCCCACCCCGAATCCCACAATAAGTAACGCCAAAGGATGTCTTGGTGGAATGAACAGATTCCAGATGCTGGAGAAAAACTGAGGATGGGGCACAGGAAGCCTCGGTGGGAATCAATGCCACTTCCCGGGCTCTCTAGGAAGCACCTCTCGGTGGTTGTCCCCGAGTTAACCCGTTAGCAACCATGCCCCTACCTCCACTCAAGGGAAGCAGTTAGGGGAAGGAGAAGAAAAGGATGACAGGCTCTGTATCATAAGAAATAAGACTAGATCTTTCAGTCCTGTAAGGATGCTGTTGTGCCCCCCCCCATGCTCTGATGTAAAGCTTGATTGACTACAGAGCTGGCATAAGATTGACACTAAAATTCAGTAGAAAGCAGAGCTTCCTCAGAGCACCAGGCAGGAGGACATGCCCTTTCTCTCAGAAACATCGAAGACCACATCACCAGGCACTTGCTTGGAGAAGCAGTGGCTGCCCCTGGCTCTTGCTCCACTCCAGCTGCCATTCTTCCCTCCCTTTCAAGGCTAAACTACTTGAAGGAAAGTCCTCCTATCTCTGACTCTAGTCCTCACCTTAACACACTGTAGGGGGCAAACTGCCAACAAAGCCATTGAGATTGCTCCTGCAAAAGTAACTAGAGATTCTGTCCCTCTTCCCCTCCACACACAACAGCTACCACTTTCTATTTTCCTTGGCTTCCTCTCAGGCAACCAGGATTTCCAGGCTTCCCACTATCAGAAACTCTCTAGTCCCTGGCATCAGGGACCATACTATCTTGGGCTCTCATTCTTCTTGTTTCTTTCCAGCCCTCATTTATGGTCTGGAATAGTGGTTAGATCCGCCGCCTCTCAAGCCAAGTTACCTGGGTATGTAATCTTGGCTGTACCACGTACTAGCTGGGTGACCTTGGTAAATTACTTATCCTCTCTGTGCCCGACTTTCCCAATCTATAAATGGGGATAGTAACAGTAGATAGTGATGGAGGAAATTTTTGCCTGTTGAGGTATGGGGAAGTCATTCTGACTTATATGGCGTACATCTGTTCTAACCATTAAAAAAGAATGCATTTACCATATTGTTCACAATCTCCACTGTGAAGACAGAGATAAATGCCCCCCCCACCCTGCCCATGATGCCAATGCTATTACTCCTTCGAAGATAAGGGTCCCTTCCCAGACACCAAGGTCATGCTGACTTGCTGTGTATGTGCTAATCTGTCTCTTTTGAAACCTTGAAGGAATGCACCCCTGTCATGTTTGATATTTGTTCTTTGTTCTGACAAGATATGAAACTGTGGTTCAGGCATCCAAAATGGAACCCGGTAACCATTGTGCATGTGGTTTCAGAAATGTTCCTGCGTCACTGAGAACCTGAATTTTCTAAACTGTATCAAACTCAAGGACACTACCAGCTGTTCTCAAAACAATATCAGATAGTAGCTGCCAGCTGCAAACTTAAGGTCTCAAGGTCTCCCCTTGTAACTATGTGACCCATTTTGGGCCCCAACCAACCCTTGCTTAGCAAGCACACTTACTTCTTGCCAGCTCCAATCCTAATTTTTAAATTTATTTGGCTGTGTCAGGTCTTAGTTGTGGCATGTGGGATCTTTCGTTGTGGTGCATGTGCAGGCTCAGTAGTTGCAGCATGCAGGCTCTCTAGTTGTGGCACGTGGGCTCTGGAGCACGTGGGCTTAGATGCCCTGTGGCATGTGGGATCTTAGTTCCCTGACCAGGGATCATACCCATGTCCCCTGCATTGGAAGGCAGATTCTTAAACACTGGACCACCAGGGATGTCCCCTCCAATCCTAATTCTTGACAATTTGTGTACAAATTGTTTTTTGCCTACCTAAGCCCCCGCCCCCCATTTTGTAGTCTGACAGAACACAATTCAAGTGCTTCTTGAATCCATGTCTCTTGGGTTACAGTCCTCAGTTTGGCTCAAATGAAACTCTTTTCTATTATTATTATAGATTGTTTATTGATTATTGCATTGATGAAAGGGATGTTGTGAACATTAAGGTGAGTTTTTGTGTAAAATGCTTAGAACAATGCCTGGCCTATAATAAATTAGGCCTACCCTAAAATGGAAGCCCCGAGATTCCTTTGAACCAGGCAGGATTAGATTTTAAGCCAGAAATGACTGCAAAGTTATTTTGGTGGACCAAGATGTCAGTAAGTCCCCTTTCTACCCAATGGAATACAAGTTTGGTAGAAGTTCATTAAATGGAAGAATACCATGCTGATACCTTCCTGAGTTATTTTGTTTGTTTGTTTTTATAAATTTATTTATTTATTTATTTTTGGCTGTGTTGGGTCTTCATTTCTGTGCGAGGTCTTTCTCCAGTTGCAGCGAGCGGGGGCCACTCTTCATCGCGGTCCGTGGGCCTCTCACTGTCGTGGCCTCTAGATGAGGAGCACAGGCTCCAGACGCACAGGCTCAGTAGTTGTGGCTCACGGGCCCAGTTGCTCCGCGGCATATGGGATACTCCCAGACCAGGGCTCGAACCAGTGTCCCCTGCATCAGCAGGCAGACTCTCAACCACTGCGCCACAAGGGAAGCCCCCTTCCTGAGTTTTTATTCCCTAGTTTTTGTTCCCTCTGCAGTTCAAGGGATAACAAAGAGATAAAACTTAATAAAATGAGAGATGTCAAGGCTGTTACAAAGGAAAACTACTAGAAAATATTCTTCTCTTGATGAGCTGCCACACTAGGTACAGGGCACTGCCATGAAGCACTGGCAAAATGAGTGAACCTGAATCTAGTTTCTAGATCTTAATGCCTTTGTATAGGTGAGATACAGAAGCAAGTTAAGCAGTTTTCAAACACCTCAGCACATTAGGATCACTGGGGAGCTTTTAAAACATCCTGATACCTTGGCTGAAACCGAAATCAATTAAATTAGAATGTCAGAGGGTGGGACTCAGGCATGAATGACTTTAAATATTTCCTAGATGATTCCAGTATGCAGTTGAGTTTGAGAATTAATGAGTTAAATGATACTTAAAAGAAGTAATCAACCAAATCCAGAATGTGGGACATTCTATATTCTATAGAACAGAAGATTCAGGTTCTTCAACAAATAAATGGCATCTTTCAAAAGGGCAGGGGAGAAAGGGGAGCTGGCATATATTAAAAGAGACTGAATAGGGGCTTCCCTGGTGGCGCAGTGGTTGAGAATCTGCCTGCTAATGCAGGGGACACCGGTTCGAGCCCTGGTTTGGGAAGATCCCACATGCCGCGGAGCAACTACGCCCGTGAGCCACAACTGCTGAGCCTGCGTATCTGGAGCCTGTGCTCCACATCAAGAGAGGCCGCGCTAGTGAGAGGCCCGTGCACCGCGATGAAGAGTGGCCCCCACTTGCCACAACTAGAGAAAGCCCTCGCACAGAAACGAAGACCCAACACAGCAAAAATAAATTAATTAATTAATAAACTCCTACCCCCAACATCTTCTAAAAAAAAAAAAAGAGAGACTGAATAGATATACCAACCAAATGCAACGGTAAACCTTATTTGGGCCCTAATCAGACCAAAACAACTGTAAAATGGCATATTTGAGACAACTGGGAAAACTATATCACAATGGCATTAAGGAATCACTACCAAGTTAGTTGCCATAATGATACTATGTTCATGTTAAGAAAAAAGTCCTCATTTGTTAGAAATTCATACTGAAATTTGTACTTGTGGGTGAACTGATATAAGGTCTAGATTTGCTTTGAAATACTCAGAAAGAAACAGAGGAAAAAAGAAAATGGTGCAAAGATGAGAGTTGTTGAAGTTGCGTGAGAGGCAGAGGGGGGTTCATTGTAATATTCTCTTTACACTTATATATGTTTGAAATTTTCCGTAGTAATTTTCTTTTAAATTAAACAAAATCCTACCTTCCTTCCAGAATAATTCCATCCAAAAGGTAGGGCCAAAGGAAGTGGGAGAGGAGGTGGCAGCCCAGCCCAGAGTGAGTTCGGAGCCCCAGTGAGTGAGAACAGCGTTCAGAGGGGTGAAGGGAGGAAGCTACAGCAGGAAAATTTACACTGATATATTACAACTACCTACTCCACAGACCCCATTCAAGTTTCACCAACATAAGATCTGAGGTCTGAGCCCATGAGAGGAGCAAGACGACATGGGGAAATTGATTACACACAGGAAGGATTAATCAATTAAGTAAATATACAAGATATTGGGAGCCAGATTCCTCATGTCAGAAAAGGAGTTAGAAAACATGAAAAAGAGAAAGGCCGAAATGAATCCTGTGGTGCTGGATTGGAATTGAAGATATCAGCATGAACTCAATTCCCAATATCTACAGTTACTTATAGAAATAAATATAGATGTAGGCATGCAGGTGTATACGTGTATATACAGTATTTGATAAATAGCACTGCAATGTTTTGATATAAATGGAAAAAAAATAAAATTTGGTTGACAAATAAAAAATTACTTCCAGTTGTTTAAAGACTTAAAAGTCAAAAAGGAAAACTTTCACAATTTTAGAAAAAAATTAGAAGCATTTTTTTATGCTCTTGAATAAAGGAAGATTTCTTTTAAAATACACAAACTGCACAAAATGTGAAGGAAAAATTTCGTAAATTTGACATCATTAAAATTTTAAACTACATCAAAAGATACTGGAAACAAGTAGAAACTACAAACAGAAGACTGACAGAAGATATTTGCAAGCCATATGATCAACAAGGATCAATATACAGACTATACAGAGAGCACTAACAAATAAACAAGAAAAAAGCCAACAATCAAACAGAATAATTGACAAGAACCATACACAGGCAATTCATAGATGTGGAATCTGGAATGACCAACAAACATAAGCAAAGATCCTTAACCTCATTATTTACTAAGAGAAGATAAATTTTAAGCCATTTCATACCCATACCTCAGCAAAATTTTGCAGAGCTTCAATAATATTTGCTAGTAAGAATGTGAAAATTTTTGAACTCTTGTACATAGCTGATGGGTCTGTAAGCCGGTATGCTCACCTTAAAAAGCAATGTCAGGGACTTCCCTGGTGGTCCAGTGGTTAAGACTCTGTGCTCCCAGTGCCGGGGGCATGGGTTAGACCCCTGATCAGGAAACTAAGATCCCACATGGCACGGCCAAAAAAAAAAAAACTATGTCAGTATATACTATATAGTAAAGTTGAAAATGATATACACATGGACTTAACAGTTTTAAATTATTTAACCTGTAGGAGTCTTATACATGAACAATAATGTTAATTGAGTCACTTTTCTGAGCCAGACACTGTTTTAGGTATTCAGGATACAACAGTAACAAAAAAAGGACAAAGATTTCTGCCCTCATGGAGTTTATGTTCCAGTGGGCATTGACAAAAAAATAAACTATGAGAAGAATAAATACATAAATTTTAATAGGACGTCATGAGCACAACGTTTTAGAAAAAGGAATAAAAGAATAAAACAGAATTAGGACAAGACCCTGGTCATTTTTTTACCAGTCTATTCCTCAAGATTGTTTATGTAGCTGGTAATCTTGAAAGATGAGCTAACACATCCCAGTGGTTAATTACCAGGCTTACTTACTGCTTGTTATAAAAGCTGAGAATTTCCTAAATTCAGGCTTCCCTGGATGCAACATAGGCATGTTGTGTGTATAGCATCCACCTGAGCCCATCATGTCACCTCCTTGGGACTTGGGGGCAAGGTCAACTGATGCAAATACGATGATCTCATGCTGCTTGCTATCTATGAATAACAAGTGTTAGGCTTGCTATTGATAAGAAATGGGCTGGGAAAAAAAGAAAAAAAGTAAAAAAAGATCAGGGCCTTATATCCTGGACCCATGCAACAAGACATGTAGGAGCACAAAAGGCCCAAGGAGGACTGCCATGCCTAAGGTTTTTGAGAATTGGAGAAGAATAACAATTACAAGGACTTTTAAATAGTATGGCTATTTGGGGTGGGGGGGAGGTGGGCAGGCATCGATCCATTGGAGAAACACAATGAAATTCTGAAGGCAAAATGTGAAAGGCATTGGGCCTCTTGGAATCATATAAAATCCTTTGTTTCTGACCCAGGAACTCGTATTTTATGCCAGATTCCATGAAACAATCACAGGCTAAGTTAATTAGCTTGTTACTAGAGTAAAATGAAATCCCAGACCCCTAAAATCTGAGAAAATATGTCCAACAGTCTTTGTCGATGTCCTTTTGCACGTATTTGTTCTTGGGTCAAAGACTCTGGTTATGCATATACATCTATCTCATGATTTGGAGCATTACTTATGAATTTTCCTTAGACATATATTCCCTTTCAGTATTATAGTGATAAAGCTTTGCATGCATAATGATTTTTTAATAATTCTAATTCCCTCAAGATATATACATATATTGCTATGGGAGGCTAGCACTCACTCTAGACACATTTTAACTCTTGCACTGCTTTTACCTCTTGAGGAACAGTCACCTGCTGCCAGACAAAATTAAAGGTATTATGGCTAATTTGTAGGCTCCTTAAAAATATTTCAGTTTATTAACTCCTCCCCATGGTCACTTTTAAAGAACCCCTTGAAACTAAAAGATTCACTTCTCTTCTGAAACACAGAGAAATTTAGGGACTGCTCAAGTTCCCCGTCTAATTACTAGCAAAATTAGCACTAGAAGCTTTGTTACCCAGAGCTTCAGTTATCCAGTAAGATTTCTACCCACCTATATTGTTTCTCATGAACTGTACCCCTCACCTACATTATTCATCAGCTGTTGTACAGGTAACAGTGGTGACTCTCCTGGCTTGGGTAGTCCAGAGTCCCATGAATAAGACTGGAATTTCAGTCAGACCTAAGGAAACAGATTCAGGAAAGTAAATAATAGAAGTGGAGGAAGTTGGAAAGTGGCAAATGACATCAAGCACTTGGTTAGGTACTGCCACTGTGAAAGGGTACAGCATGAGCTATGATGAAAGCCAGCCTTTGATGTGATCTCAAAGAGAAGTCTAGTATATTCCTTCTCTCTCCATTTCTCTACCTTGCTCCCGAGGGGATTGGGCAAACCTGGAAACACTGCCTCAGATACCTGCATTTTCTCTACGAGTCAAAGAAAGTTTCCCAAGGGTGAACAGAATGTAGAAGACATCTAGGATTTCCCAAATTGTGGGTTGAGTTCTGAGTTAACTTCTTGCTGTATGAGCTTCAGAGAATCTCCTGGTTACAGCCTTCATCTAGCTCATCTGATAGTAATACCTTTCTGTTCAACAGTTAGTTCTATACCTTAAAAGTGCCCCCAAAGCATTGGCCTCTGATGCATTGGGTATCATCTTGTTAAATATTCAAGGGTAGGATGACCAGCAACTGGTCCGAGTGTGAGGATGTCATCCAGAATGCGAAGAGGAGGTGGTGACTGTGCTGGAGGATCTGGAGAGAGAACTTGGTGAACCAGGAGAGCAGATGAAAAGGTTGATGTGGGACTCTGTGTGTGTGTGTGTGTGTGTGTGTGTATGATACAAAACAAAAGTGGGTGAGTCAGGGCTCTTTCTGAATAGGCTCCACCACCCCTCGAGCAGTGGTTCTTGACTTCATTTAGTTCTCCAACCCTTTTGAAAATATGATGGACATTATGGGTCCTCAGTGTATTAAAATTAATCACTACCATAGTAATGCCCTTTTGAATCTAAATGTTCTTAATTACTCATAGGTCCCAGCTGATCCTCTCGAGAAGGAAAGAAGGAGTTATGTCTCCAAACAGATCAGGAATCCCTGAAATTTGACCTCTGGTCCCATAAGCCACATCCCCTTTAAGAGGCTGGTGAGGGGAAAGGCTGCCTCTGGGGGCTCCCCTTTTCTAGAAAGCCTCAGCTGACTTCACAGGGAGGTGAGCCACTCTGCAGAAGTGAGAGTTTCAGGAAGTCAAATGGACAAGTATGAATTTTTGGTTTTTTAACACATGTTTTTTCTGGTTACACACATTTTTTAAAAAATTGATTGAATGCTAAATTTGTAATTACTCCTTAGTTTATAAGGACAGAGAGACCAGAATCACATGGCAAATAAAAGCATCTCCTGAATTGATTCTCTTTAAACTGTAATTTTTAAAAAATCTTGACTCCATTTTTGATGTTTGATCACTGACAGCTTTCAACCTCTATCTTCCCCTTCCCTTCTGCCCCACATCTGGGCAAGTTTATAAGAAATCCCAGTGCCTCCTCACTTGGCACCTGAAGGAAGTTCAAGCTATGCAAGCCCTTATCTATTTGTGCAATGAGAACTATTTCCTGGACCCATCCCCTAATCACAATAAAAACCAGGGCCACTAACTCTCACTCTCCTTATGCTACTCAAGCCAGTTCTGGACCAGCTTGGGTGCTGCCCTGCTATCTCCAGAGAGTTCCATGATGAGAGTAATAAATTTTTCATACATTCTTGTGTGTGTACATGGCATCATCTCTAGTAACTGGGAAGCGGGGTCCATACCACCTCTGTAGGATCATCACATTCACAGTTCAAAGATAAGTAACACAGAATGTGAAAGGGCCATATAATCCCCCATCCACCCTAGTTACCATGTTGACAGTTTGCTGCATATTTGCCCTGCACAGTCAAATCTTGACACATCCATAACCATTCTGTACCATTCTGGATAAGTTCCTATGCCCATCTTCAGTCCTTTTACCGACTGATGTCCACTGTCTGAACTTTTCCTTCCTTTCTTCATCCCATGTACATGTTCTCTGTCTTTCTGGCCCCTGGCACCACAGATTTCATCTTTCTCATGCCCTTCTCATATTATTCCCTCTTCATATACTTTTCAGATATACACAAACTTCCTACTCTTGCATTTCATTTGGAAGATTTTCTCCCTTACAACAGGTCCCTTCTTTTCACTGGATTATTGTTTCAGATGGAAAGGTCAGGACTGATAAAGGGATAGCAGTTCCAGTTATATGGGAAGGTATGTAGAACACTGAATGAGAGCATTCACCAGGATCCTAAGTGTGAAAAAAACAATGGACATGAGATTAGATCAGAACATCAGCAGACAACTCCAGACCTAAGCAAAGTGTCAGAAGGGAAAAACTCAGGAGATTTAATATGGTCGTTTTTAAAGCATCTTATGGATGATGACCCAATGCTCCGATGTCTTGTACTCAGAATACCGATGACTTTTTGTAACGCTGAAGATGTGATGGGAAAGCACTAAGGGAATTTCAGGTGACTAAGCTCAAATGAGGGAATCTGAGAATACCAGTATGAAGCATGACACTGTAAACAGATTGGAATTTGGAGTCAAAAGCCAAGGGTTTAACTAAGAAGACCCGATGTGAGATGTTAACACTAGAGGAAGTTGGGTGAACAGTATATAAGCACTCTATCTATCTTTGCAACTTTGTTATAAGTCTAAAATTATTCCATAATTTAAAGTTACTAAAAATAAAAGTCCAGGGTTTAAGCCTTGGTGCTGAGGCTTGGGTTTTGTGAATCTTCAATTCCTCATCTGTAAAACAGGATAATGATAATACTCATTTCCCTGTGTGGTTGTTGTGAGGACCAACTGTGGTTAAGTAAGTGGAACCCAGCCAGTGCTGGTCACTATCCCAGGGGAGCATCACGCAGGTGTCAGAGGGAAGCAGTAGGCACAAAAGGTATTTACTATGCAGGTACTGGTCACGGGGAACACCAAAGACCCATTTACTGTAAAACATCAGCAGAGCTCTACGGGATCTTTAGGGGTTAAACACAGATACAGATCTTTCTAGCATGTTGGCTTTAGCAGTGCCATTTATTACATTATTAGAAAAGTTTAGCAGCCATCTCAAAGAGAATAAATAAGAGAGACGGGGGTATTAAGAACAGGAAGGCGCAAAGGAGCCAAAGGGAAAGTAGCAGCTTCAAAAACCCAAACCTGCCTCTTTGAATGTCCCCAGACCAAAATACACTTAGTGGAGACGGAAGAAAGGCGTTTTCTAGTCTCAACCTACCCCGCACGACTTGGCCAGTGATCTGGAAAACTTGCATACAGCTTGGATTAGACCAGCTCTGCCACCACGTGGATCTTCTGATGGCGGATAAGGTTGCAGTGGCGATTAAAGCTTTTCCCACATTTGCTGCAATGGTGAGGTCGCTCCCCTGTGTGGCTTCTCTGATGCTCGATGAGAAATGAACGCCGACCGTAGCTCTTGTTGCACTGGCTGCACTGATAGGGCTTTTCTCCCTTGTGGATTCTCTGATGCTGGATGAGACCGGCACTCTGACTGAAGGCCTTCCCACACTCCTTACAGTGGTACCGTTTCTGAATATTGTGGATTCCTCGGTGATTAAAAAGACCCGAACTCCGACTGAAGGTTTTCCCACACTCATTACATTCGTAGGGTCTTTCTCCAGTGTGAACTCTTTGATGTCGAACAAGACCTGAGCTCTGAGCAAAGCTCTTCCCACATTCTTCACATTTGTGTGGTCCGGCTCCTAAGGGGTTTCCCCAGTGCCTCTCTACCCCACCCTTGCAGTCACCAACTTCTCTGTGTCGCGGATCCTGCTGTGATATCTCCCAGGTCTGTCCGTAAGACATTTTCCCATGTGGTTCCACTCTCTTAGGACAGTCTTTCCTTAGCACCAACTCTCTGTTCTCAGTCTTGGTCATTCCATCTGAAACAAAAAAGACCAGGCAAATGTCACTTGTTCCCTGAGCCTAGTGACAGGAGGGTCACTATGTGCACAGAAATGCAAGGTGCTTCTATTCTGATGTCACTCTACGTCATAGAGTAGGGAGGAGGTTAGAAGCAGAAGGGCCAGTGTGTTAACACCTTCTTCTAGGTAATGAGGGAGGTTTGCCCTCTTTGGAGAAATGCAGCTTGATCCACCCCAACATGGATGGGGCCTGGAGAGAATTTTTTTTATACTTCTTCACGGGAAGAGAAGGGTCAGGATCAGAGTGGCTTCTTTAGAGTCTTCCCTGAGAACTCCCTCCCCTCTGTGAGGCTGGGAGCCTCCAAGTGACCCTTTCCAAGGAAACTGACCTTATGTATACATTCATTCAGTCAGTCATTTATGGAACAAGCGCTGAGCTTCTCCTATTCTAGGTGCTTCAGGTAGTACTTTATGTTTCTAATCCATAACCATCCCAGGTGCATCCCCAGCACAAAGCCTTTGCTCTAGCGCCTCTCTCTTTCTGGAAAGCTCGGACCTCAGATAACAGCAACCCTCACTCTCTCACTTCCTTCAAGTTTTTGCTCAATTCTCACCCTAATTCTTCTATTTAAAACTACAGTCTGTGTGCCCTATCCATAGCAGTCATAACCCCCTTAGGCAGTTCTATTTGTGCTTCATTCCATAACACCACCTCCTAACGTATCATCTGCTTATTTGTATGCTTATTGTCTCCCCCTTGCTACAATCTCATCTCCACGGAAACAGGACCTTTCTGGTTTATTCCCTGAGAAGCAAGCTTGGCACATAGTGGCTGATCAATAAATATTTGCTGAACGAATAAAAGACAAAGGACTGAAATCAGCACTACTACTATGGCCTCAACTGACCGGCCCAGGGACCAGCCCTGAGGCAAAGCCTGCCTGTAGGACTGGTTCATGTTGGACAGTGTCCAATCAACCCAATTAGACCCTCTCTGCTTGGAGGAGTTGAAGGTGAGAATGGAGACAAACACACCCAAACTGTCTAAACGCTAGAGAGCAGCTGCTGTGGAATTCTTAGGGTTCCCCAGGTGTGATTCCCACCTTGCAACCCAGAAAAGCCCAAGGAAAATTGCCCCCAACCCCCTCCTTTAACCAACATCTGGCTTTTTCTCCCACATCTAACTGCACTGTCCCTCACACACCTGGATAGGTACCTCTTAGGACTCCTGTGGGGTGAGACCATGGTTCTTCTCCTCCTTTTAGCTGGGAGATGACAACAGGTTTGCAAAACAGAAATGTGCCTGCAGAGAAGAAATGGGCCACAAGTGAGATCAGTACTGCTGCCCAAACTTCACATTTATATCTGAAATGCACAAAGGAACTGGGTAGACTATAAAAATGAAGACATTTCTCACCTTTTAATAATTATCATTTATACAGCCTTCCATGACTTACAAAGCACTTTCACATACATTATCAAACTAATTCACCACAAACCCCCTGATGCTATTACCCCACTTCTTTAAAGAACTAGGAAAAAGAAAAAACGAACTAGGAAAAAAATAAAAAGGCAGACAGACATATAGCTAGACAGACTCTATATTTAGAAAAAAGTCTGGAAAATATACAGCAATTTGACAAGAGTGGTTACTCCTGGGGAGTTGGACTTAGAGGAGAACTTTTACTTTTTACTATGTAAACTTATGCATTATTCGTATTTTTTTTACTCTCACTAAGAATTCTAAACGAAATTCAAACTCGGTGATATAAAGTAACTTTAAGTGTTGCTTGGCTAAAAAACCAAACAGCTGGAACTTCGATTTGGTCCTTTTAATCCCAAACACTATGTTGCTTTACAAAATAAGCTTGTCCTAAATGTATAACACAGACCTGCATTGATAGTCCTATAGGGAGAATTCTCTGATCTGTAGATGCCCTCTGGATACTCTCCCGTAGCCACTGTAGATGCTTAATAAATATTTGTTGAATGAATGAATGACTAGATGGATGGATGGGGGAATAGACTTACTCAGATGTACCCTGGAAGAAGGGTTCTAGGTGCAGTTTGGAAAGTAGAAGAAAGGAGAAAATAAATGGAAAATGAAAAATCCAAGTTCATGGGGAGAGGAGGAAGAAAGTAGCAAAGGAACTGACTGGAAAGATGCTCATAAAGGGGGAAAATGAAACCAGAAAGAATTTTAATAAGATGAAGTCATGGGAGTCAGAGGAAGGTCTGCAGTGTGCACAGAATTTACTCATCAAATATAATTTTAATTTAAATCAAGAGATGTGTTCCAAAATCCATGATAACTGTATGATTGGTAGGATAAATGAAATGAATAGAAGCAGGAGGCAGAGCAGCAAGAAAAGCTGTGACTTGGATACATATGGAGGTAATCTGAAAATGAAAACAGGAAACCTCTGCTGTAGATGGGTTACCAGAAGGGTAACAAGAAGCCAGAAAGAGGCTGTGATGTTATGTGTGGGAAATTCGACAGAATTTGGAGCCAAATGCTGCAGGGAGAGCTAGAATGGGAAGGCAGCCGACTCAGCCCCAAGTGCCCACTACTATACCCACTGGTGCCCAGTACTGACACCACTAAGGAGATTGCATACAAGGAAATTCCACTGGATTTTCTCATCCAGTTTGCCACCTACTAAGCATATCTCGTATCTTCTGACTGCAAATGTAAACCCAAATTGACAAGGGTGGCACTAGTTTCTGATGAGAACAGTTACTATATATTAAGCATAATGCGTGCCAAGTGTTTTTCACAAATTGTTTGTATTCAACGCTCACAACAATCTTCTGAGGTACATTTTTGTTATAGACTGAACTGTGTTATCCCCACTGCAAATTCATATGTTGAAGCCCTGTTTTTGTTTATTTATTTGTTTAATTTTGGCTGCATTGGGTGTTCGATGCTGCACCCGGGTTTCTCTAGTTGCAGCAAGCAGGGGCTACTCTTCGTTGCGGTGCGCGGGCTTCTCATTGCGGTGGCTTCTCTTGTTGCGGAGCACGGGCTCTAGGAGCGTGGGCTCAGTAGTTGTGGCTCACGGGCTCTAGAGTGCAGGCTCAGTAGTTGTGGCACACGGGCTTAGTTGCTCCGCGGCATGTGGGATCTTCCCAGACCAGGGCTCAAACCCGTGTCTCCTGCACTGGCAGACGGATTCTTAACCACTGCACCACCAGGGAAGCCCTGTTTTTGGAGACAAGGTCTTTAGGGAGATAATTAAGGTAATTAAAGGTGGGGCCATAATCCAATAGGACTGATGTTCTTAGAAGAAGAGGAAGAACTACCAGAGGCTCTCTGACTCTGTCTCTCTCTCCCTCTCTCCACAGGCACATGCAGAGAGGAATGCCCATGTGAGGACACAGCAAGAAGGCCGCTCTCTACAAGCCAGGAAGACAGGTCTCACCAGAAACCAACTCTGATCTTCAACTTCTAGCCTCCAGAACTATGAGAAAAAAAACTTCTGCTGTTTAAGCCACCCAGTCTGTGATATTCTGTTACAGCAGCCTGAGCAGACTAAGACAATACTATTATTAACCCAATTTTGCAGAGGAAAAAACCTTGATCAATCAGTTAAGTAACCTGCCCAGGTACAAGCAGCTTCCAAGAGGCAAAGCCATGATATGAACCTGTCTGTCAAACCTTGAAGCCCATTCTCTAAAGTTGTGCTCCACAGTGATTCCTAAAAGTCTTCCTAATGTACCATGTGCCAGCAGACAAGAGAGCTTCCAGGATGGTACCCAGGGGAAGACTGCATGCAGAGGATCGGGACAAAGACAAGCACACTAGGCACTCGGAAGCACTGAACATTGCTGGTAAAGCGTCCTCTGACCCCCTGGTTTCCCAGCTCTGGTTTTTTGTTGGTTTGTACTTGACCAGGTGGGATATATTCAACACCAGATAAATCCTGTCCCTCACCTGTCTTTCCGATACGGTGGGGCTCCTGAGCAGGGTCACATGTGAGCTGGGGCTCCTTAGGCTGGGACTGAAGGCCCAGTGACATCTGCTCTCCTAGAGACACTGTCTCTTTAGAGAGGACTTCTCGTCGGTGTCTGTAGGCTACCATCTAGAAATAAAGAGACAAGATGTGGCTTCTGAAGAAATTAATT
This sequence comes from Phocoena sinus, assembly GCF_008692025.1. Taxonomy (NCBI): domain Eukaryota; kingdom Metazoa; phylum Chordata; class Mammalia; order Artiodactyla; family Phocoenidae; genus Phocoena; species Phocoena sinus. The sequence goes on from NC_045773.1 coordinate 82,088,397, forward strand.
GTCTAAAGAAACATTTCCCAGAGAGAAGCAGAAAGCTGAGTCTTATTTAATCAGCAAAGTCAAGAGGATACAAAGCAGAGGACACAAAGGTCCTTGGTGACCTACATATACTCTTTCCCTGGCGAATCTCCCTTCCTACCTCATGTTGTGGTTCATCGAGCTCTCTCTCCAGATCCTCCAGCAGAATCACTGCCTCTTCCCCACTCTCTGGACAGTGTTCCTGCACCCAGCCCTGCACCTCCTTGGGCAGGATACACAGGAACTGCTCCAGCACCAGCAGGTCCAGAATCTGCTCCTTCGTGCTCACATGCGGCCTCAACCACTGGTAGCAAAGATCCCGGAGTCGGGTGAGAGCCTCCCTTGGTCCAGGGGTCTCCTGGTAGCAGAGCTGTCGAAAGCGCCTTCGGAAGATCTCCCTTGCCAGTGGATTACTGCGTTTCAGTCCGGATTCCTGCATTTGGAGGTGACTTTCTGCCTCTGCCTTCACGGTCAGTTCTTCCCAAACATCACGAGCTTGAACATCCAGGGATATAACCTCCTTGGAGTCTGTATTCATTTTGGTCTTGAACAGCTTAAAAGGCACCCTCTAGCTGGAGCTATGTTTTAGAAACACCTTTGGAAGTTCCCTCCTAAGCAGTAAAAATCATTGTTTAGGTAGAAAAGTGGCAATAGTTAATGATAAAAAACTGATAATATAAGCAACTGTCGTACACCTAAAGCTCTTCACTGAAAGTAAAGTGACTTGGTAACCAAAGATGAGAATAGTGGAAAATATAAGGTCATAATGTACAAAAAGCATAGGTTTTCAAGTTACCCAGACCTAGGTTTTATTCCAGTTCTAACTTTTACTAATTGTTCGACCTTGTGCCAATTTATCTTGCTTCAATCTCAGTTTTTTAATGTGAAAAAGAAATAGCAATAATACCATACGAGTTTATGGAGGAATTAAGGGCCATACAGATCACTCAGAATGGTTAAAAAGTTCAGACTCACTGTATAAAAATCAAATTAGAGAAAGAATAAATGGAAATATTGCTCTTGCCTTTAAAAATAATTTTTTTAATTTAATTATTTGGCTGCGCCGGGTCTTATTTGCGGCACGGGGGATCATTTAGTTAGGGGGGCGGGATCTAGTTCCCTGACCAGGGATAGAACCCGGGCCCCTGGCATTAGGAGCGCGGAGTCTTACCCACTGGACCACCGGGGAAGTCCCTGTTGTTCTTGTCTTTGACTAAATAAACTAACTTTTATTGAAATCTTTACTTGAGTTTTTTAAATTAATCTTCAAAACAACCATTAAGGCTGCTTTCATTTTTACTAAATTTACAGAAAGGAAAGCTTAGGTCGACTGCAAGTCTTGTGAGCTTTCCACACTGCTCTGCTGCTTCCTAAGAGTAAGAGCCAACACTGTACAACAGTCTACAACATGCTTTCAGATACAAGACCACATTTAATCCTCACAATTACCCTCTGAGGTTTGATTACAATCACTATTTCACTAGATAAGAAATGGGAGCCAGGGGAAGTTAAGTAAGTTTCTTAAGGTCAAATTCTTTGTGCGGACAGTCCTAAGAGTCCACAGAAGCCCAAGAGAAAAGTGTGCTCATATCCAGGCAGTGCCTGAGACCCAGGAGGACTGAGTGTCTCCAAAATGTCAGGAGTGCAGACCAGAAGCTGAATTCCAGCTTGACAGGCCCTGTGGCAGACAGCTAGGGAATCGGAATCTGGGGCTTAGGGGTGGGAGGGGAAGAGCAGGGAGCCCTTATTATGTACCTTTAATTTCTAGGCTCCCCAAGGATTTGTACGCACTCCAAGGTTTGAGAATCAATGAACTAGGGGAAAGGGAATCGGAAAATGTCACATTCTGCACTTGACAAGCAGTCCATTCAACGCCCCTTCATCTGCTTTCAGAACCAAAGAGTGAGAGTGTATAGACACTGGCTCCCCACGAGGAAGGCTGCAAAAAGTCTTTACAAATTTGTCCTTAACTTCCTTGTCCCCGAGGATATTTCCCCAGACTCCAGGCGTTTCCTGCCCTGAGTCCTAATCCTGCTGCCGTTATTCACCGCAGTGACCCTCCCCGAGACCTCTCCCGCGTAACATCCCCCCAGCCCGGGTGACGGACCGGCTCCAGGATCGCGGGGCACGACCACTGCCCCTCCCCCAACTCCGCCCTCCCCGGGGCCGAGGCTCACTTTCCACACCCCTTTCTCAGCCACACCCACCCAACCCCGGTTCCCGGGCCGACTCACCGGACCTGGAAAAGGTGAGGTGGTTGGGGGCTCCCGCCCCGACGCTGGGAGGAGCGCGCCGGGAACAATGGCCCTGCGGGAAAGACACCAGCCCGCCGCGGGGCCCACCGCGCACGGGCACTTCCGGCCGGTCTAGGATTCAGTGTCTCGTTTCCTACCTCCTAAGCGTGCCTCACCTGGAACCAGCCGCCAATTTCCTGGGCGTCCGGTTCGATTTCAACTGTGAATCACATAATCAGAATTCGTTACGTGTGTGGGCCCCAGATAGGTTTTAAACTGAAAACACAGATGAAGCACAAACCGTTAATTATTGAAAATGCTTATTTTTAACACATTTAAAAAATTAATACATTACCTATGACTTTTTAAAAGGCTCAGACAATGCCAAAATTAATAAAGTAAAAGGTGAAATCCCATCCTGTCCCTCCTAAGCCTCAGCTCCCTGAGATAACCGCTGTCACCGTTAGCTTGGAATTTGCATGTATAATTCTCATCTCTGTCTCTCACACACGTTAGATAGATAGATGGATAGACAGGCATTGAGCTATTTTACATTTAGCTTTTCCCCCATCACTTATTTTAACGTTTTCACGTCATGTATCCCAGACATCTTTATCAGTCAGGCAGGTCTAACTCATTTAGTGGCTGCATAATAATAGTACATCAAGTACATGCCTGGCAATTTATTTGACCAGGCCCCGACATATTGATAGAGGTCTTCTTTCCTTCCTACTTTTCTTCCCTCCTTCCTTCCTTTTTTTTGTTTTTTTGTTTGTTTTGGTTTTATATGTTTGTTTGTTTGCTACAAAGTTGTCTGGATTCTTAGTAGTAATATAAAATCAGTCCAAAACCTATTAAATTACCTTTATTAGTACCAAAGAGCATAATTATAAGTACTGTTTGTCATTCATTAATTTTGTTATGCCAAACAGAATGGTGGTAATTCATAGATTAAACTATGTTTTGCTTTGTTTTAATGGAACCTCGTTGTTTATTTATTTTATCACAGTAACAAAAAAGCATCTTGTATGTGAATGGAGTTTCCATGATGCTTTTTTTTTTTTTTTTTTTTTTTTTTTTTTTGCGGTACGCGGGCCTCTCACTGTTGTGGCCTCTCCCGTTGCGGAGCACAGGATCCGGATGCGCAGGCTCAGCGGCCATGGCTCATGGGCCCAGCCGCTCCGAGGCATGTGGGATCTTCCCAGACCGGGGCACGAGCCCGTGTCCTCTGCATCGGCAGGCAGACCCTCAACCACTGCGCCACCAGGGAAGCCCCCATGATGCATTTTAACTCCAAAACTGTAGCTGTGTAAATTTATTTAGTTGTTTTACGCAACCTAGCCATCTGCGGTCATTAAATAAGCTCAAGCTTCACCCTTTACTTCAGCTTCTTCCAAATATCCAATAACTGTGTATTAAGAGCACCAGCATGAAGAAAACTTGTCCCCAATCCTGATCACTTTCTCCAGCATACCTCACTTGCAAAGCCCTCAGTACAACTTTCCTAAAAACTATAAAATGGGAGTAAATGCTCAACTTCTCTTGGGCTTTAAATGTGTTATTCTTTTCCATTTTTGATGCCTATCTGTGACAAGTAAACACAGTTTTCATGCTCTCAAATATCTCACTAACAGTTAATTAGGCTCCTTAACTGGCTTATGTGTGCTTGTTAAGTAGGTCAACTATAGGACTCAGGCCGGTTAGACTCTAGGGTCAAGTGGACAGCACATTGGAGTTCCTTGTGGTCCAGAGAAAGACTGGCTCCCACTTGTCTGTTTGGAGGAAGATTCCCCTATAGCAGTACCTTGATGAGTGTCTTGGTACAGAAGGGATTATTTTTAACTTAGAATTGGGACTTTCTACTCAAAATATTTAAAATGCCATTAGCTCAGAGACAAGAATAAATGCTGACTACATGGCTTACTAAAAAGACTGAGGGTCACCTGAATCTGGAAACAGGCATATTGGGATACTGACTCTTCTGTGTGTTATGTCGTAAGTTCAAGAAAAGAAGAAGGAGGAGGGGAAGGAGGAGGAAATGTTTTGGAGGATTGGTAACACAGAGATTGAGGGAACTAGCTGGTATGTTGTGAGATTCAAGTGTAAAACTATTTGTGTCCCATACAAATCTTCACTAACCCACCATGTAAGAGGTTTCAGTAAGCAAGTGGGTACGCTGATCTGCCCTATGGATGTCAGCAACTGTTTTTTCAGCTCAGTGTTTGATCAAGGAACTTTTGAACATGGTGACCATGACTACCATGATAAAGGATGTGCATACTCTCAAAAAAAGAAAAAAAGGCTTTCTTTCACTAAAGCTAATCAAGACAGCACCACTGTTGAACCACAACAAATCCGAAACCCTAGATATGGTGTAATATCCCAGTGGGAACAGCCAGTCACCTAATGGCAAGTTGATTACATTGGACTCTCTATGACAGAGAGAACAAAATCTTACTTCAAAGCAATAGACACTTGTGTTGGATTTGGGTTGGCTTTCTGTGCCTACCGTGCTTCTGTCAGTACTGACTTGATGAAAGCTCTACGCACACCAGCCCCAAATTAGTTGGACATTAAAGTGAAATGATTTTTCTCTCAATCTCTATTATTAATTGGGTACTTGTGAATCCTTTCCTGTCCTTTAATGATGGCTTGACAGATCCCAAGCTTTCTGGTCAATTTTATGTATTAAAGGTCTCATCCAATTTGTTTCTAATTTAAAATTGTATTATCTATTGAATAAGTTATAGAGCCACAGATTCAAAATACAAAAAGTACAAAAGGGAATACATTGAAACATCTCCGTTTGACTTTTCTCTTCTGTTGAGCTTGACAATGGTATTGCAGTTCTGTAGGAAAATATCCTTATTTTTTAAGATTTTTTTTTTTTTGCTGCACTGTGTGGCATGTGGGGTCTTATTTCCCCAACCAGGGATTCAACCTGTGCCCCCTGCATTGAGAGCACAGAGTCTTAACCATTGGACCACCAGGGAAGTCCCGGAAAATATCCTTATTTTTTAGAGATGGGAACTGAAGTGTTCAAGGGTGGTATATCATGATGTCTATAATTTGCTATCAAATACTTCAGCCAGAGAGTATGTGAGAGAGAGTGCAAATATGGCAAAATGAATACTTATAAATGTAGGTGAGTATATGGTGTTCGTTACACATAAACCTTTGGGAGTAACTGTGTTTCAGAATTCAGCTTTTTTAAGACTATTAAAAATAAAATCCGAGTTCAGTTCACTTCGAGATTTGCCTCAGATGAGTTTTAGTGCCAAATTCATGGGGGGAAAAAGTTTTCAGAATTTTATAGATTTTGGAACTGTGAATAAGGGATCCTGGATATGTACTAGTCTCCCTCTCTCCCTCTCCTTCACCCTCCCCATCTATTTAAACATTTTCAAATTTAAGAACTATTTAATAAAAATTTCCATCCTACTCCTACCCCCCGTCATCTAATTCATTCCCCTAGAAACAGCCAAAACCTTTGATTTCTTCTGTAGGTTTTCAGAAATATTTTATACATATAGAGGCAAATATTTATTTATAATTTATCTCCATTATTTTACACAAATAGTAGAATATTATGCATACAGCTCTCCATTTTGCTTATTTAATTTAACAATATATCTTGGAGTTTTTCCCATAGCCATAGACATAGATTTACCTCTTTATTTTTGACAGTTGTATAATATTTCATTATGTAGATTTTTTATTTTTTTAGGCAGTCCTCTATGGATTAACAATTACATCATTTCCAATTATTTTCTATTTATAAACCATACTAAATTAAATAGTTTCATACATACATCATCTTACCCATGTATGAGTATATCTCTAGGGTAAATTCCTAGACGTAGAATTTCTGAGTCAAAGAATATATGCACTTATGTATATAGACTACTAAATTGCCCTCAAAAGTATTAATAGTTATGAAAATTTGCAGCTCTCTAATAATATCTGAAAGTGATACCACCCCCAATCTTCATCAAATTTTTTGAACTTTGCCAAAAGAAGAAAAATGGTATATTATTGTAGTATTAATTAGCATTTCTTTAAATATGAACAAAATTGAATAAATTAATATTCATGTACACTTTCTTTCTGTGAAGTTTGTGTTCCCTTTTTCCTTTTGTGATGGTCTTTACACTGATTTGCATGATCATTTTATATTAGGGAAATTAGCCCGTTGTGGTAATTAGGAATTTTTCCACTCTAGTTTATGTTCATTTTAGTTACACAGAAATTTAAAATTTTTAAGTAAATTTACTAATCCTTTATGTTTCCTGTGATTTCAAGAAAGGCCTCCCTTGTGCCAAGACTATAAAGGAAAATTTTCATGTGGTTTATTCTAGGAATTTTATGGTTTTATTTTTTTCCTTTTAAAATTTTTGAACCACGTAGAAACGATTCAGTTGTAAACTGTGAGGTGTGGATTACACTTAATTTTTTTTAGAAGTCTACCCAGATGTCCCAGTACCATTTACTGAATGATCTATCTTTTCTCCACTGACTTGAAATGCCATTTTTATCAAATTCTTAAATATTTGTGCCTACTCTTGGATTTTTCTATCCTGTTCATACTACAATGTTTTATTCATTATAGCTTGTAATATGTTTTAAAACCCAAAAGGCCTGTGTCTTCTTTGTTATTCTTTTCTGAATTTTCCTGACTACCAATGCTTGTTTACTTTTCACATAAACTTTAGAAGCTGTTTATCCAATCTGAAAACGAAATTCTATGTTAATTTTTATTGGCATTATATTAAACACCTAGACTAACATGTAGAGAAAATAGATATGCCTTCCTCTCCATATCTTGATTCAGTCAACAATATTTAAAGTTTTCTTACTATTGATCTTGTAATTTGCTCTTAAATTTATTTCTCAACAAAACGAAAAGACAACCTACTGAATGAGAGAAAGCATTTACAAATGATACGACTGATAATGGGTTAATACCCAAAATATATAAACAGCTCATACAACTCAATATCAACAAACAAACAAACAAACAACCTGATTAAAAAATGAGCAGAAGACCAGAAGATACTTTTCCAAAGAAGACATACAGATAGCCAACAGGCACATGAAAATATGCTCAACATCTCTAATCATCAGAGAAATGCAAATCAAAACCACAGTGAAATATCACCTTACACCTGTCAGAATGGCTATCATCAAAAAGTCTGTAAATAACAAATGTTAGAGAGGATGTGGAGAAAGGGGAACCCTCATACACTGTTGGTGGGAATGTGCATTGGTGCAGCCACTATGAAAAACAGTATGGAGGTTCCTCAAAAAATTAAAAATAGAACTGCCATATGATCTAGGAATTCCATTCCTGGGTATGTGTCCAGAGAAAATGGAAACACTAATTCAAAAATATACATGCACACCAATATTCATAGCAGCACTATTTATAATAGCCACGATGTGAAAGCAATCTAAGTGTCAATCAACAGATGAATGGATAAAGAAGATGTGGTATATATACACAATGGAATATTATATTATATTTATATTTATAATATTATCACTTATATGTGGAATCTTAATAAAAAACAAATGAATAAACAAAACTGAAGAAAATTTATTTCTCAACGTTTTATCTCTTTTGTTGCTATTGTAAATGGGGGTCTTTCGTGTTGTGTGTGTGTGTGTGTGAAGGCAATTGATTTCTCTTGTCTATTTTTATAAATATATTTAATTTTATTATCAAATCCTTGGATACCTTCATATAATTTTAACTCTTTCTTTCAAATTCATTTATTTCTCTTGTTAAATGCATTGTCTAGTTCCTCCAGAACAATATAAAATAATAGTAGTGAGAATGGACATTTTTCTAACATGTTGCTAGCTAGCTTCAAAGAGAAGGCATAAAATGTTTCCTCTGAAAAGCAGGATGATGTTGATGTTAGTTAGATATGTTTATCATGTTAAGTAAGGAACTATCTATTCTTTTTATTTAAAAATTTTAATATATCAAAATGGATGTTAACATAATAAAATGCCATCCCCACATGTATTAAATGCATATATGCTGTTTCTCCTTAGATATGCTAATATGGTGAATTGTGTTTAAAGCTCTGAAAATTTTAAACAATGTTCATGCTCATTTCCACTTTGCCATAGTAAATGATTTACTCTAACGTGCTGCTGGATTCTGCTCCTATTTTATTTAGGATTAAGCATAAATAAGAATAAGAATATGTGGTTTTCTTTTTGGTAATCAGTTTTGGTTTCAAGATCATTATTTGGATTGTTCTCCGCCCCCACCGCCTTCCAAGACCGAAAATTCTCTTCTTTATCTATACTCTGGAACAGTTTTAAATGCATTGGAATTATCTGTTCTGTAACTCGTTTATTAAAATTCACCTGTGAAACTTACGTCTGATATTTTTTCGGGGGTAGTTTGTTGACAACTTTATGTCTTCAATTGTAACTGGTCTGCTCGGATTTTCTGTTTCTTCTAAGGTTGTTTCGGTATATTATATTTTCTAGAAATACATATACATTGCAACCAGGTTCTTAAAACTATTCTGCATAGCGTTGATTAGGGTAGTATCTTTTAGTTTTACCTGCATTTGCGGTTACGAACATTCCGGCCACCACGGGCTGTGCCCGGCGACCGACAGCGTTTCAGGAGCTCACCCCAAAGAGAACAGCGAACCTCAGGATTGAAACTGGAGCGGGAGGGGGCACCGCATCGCCGCATAACACACCATTTCGACAGGCTCGCTCTTCCAGCCAGGTTATTTGAAGACTCGCGGGAACTGGAGATGCAAGAGAATGAAGAAACGAAAGAATTGGACTTGGAGCAAAAAAGCGGACTGAGAGCGGAAGGCGGAGGTCGGGGGATTCCGCCGGGGCAGTGGGAGCTCAGGAGCCGCCCGTTCCACCGCAGCCGAGGCCGCTAGTTCATTTCACTTAAATATCACCGTAAACACCGCCAGGTAACTGTCCTGCTGCGTGACGGTTAGCATTATGGGCTTTGAATCTGATGATCGGAGTTCATACCTCGATGCGACGTTTGGATCTAGTTTTGCATTTGCCTCTCGGGTAAGTGACTTGAAGGAGCTCATTTCTCCCCTTTTTTTGAGTAACACTCCTTTCCGACGTAATGATATATTCATTCAGCTTCAAGGAGTGAGAGTTATATTTCAAAGCGAAGGAGTTCTCAAGCCATCATTTAATGCCTCTTTCTGAGATTCCCAAGTGGGCTGAACCCGGGAGAGGTCAGAAATGGGCATTTTCTCTTGGAAGTTTACAAACCCTCGGAGCCGGTGGAAAGGGCGGAAGAGTGACATTTCCTGAGATGGAGACGCCCTCTGGCCTCTGAATTGTCAAGGAAGGGAACCCTCCCTGCCGTCCGCCCTGCCCTGAAGGCCGCTCACGGACGCGCAGCCACCAACTAGGTTTGCCACATTTGTATGTAAAAATTGTTCGTTCTTTATCTGAAATTAAAATTAACTGGGAGTTCTGTTTTACCCGGCAACCCTACCGCCGACCTCCAGCGGGAGGCGCTTTCTTCGCTGCTGGGCGTCCGCGGGAGGAGACCTCGCAACTCGCCGGGATAATTCACGCAAGTCGGCCTTCTGTTCTACCTTCCTCACCACCCACCACGACCCCAACCCTAGCATGGAAAGGCCTCAAAACCCAGCAGCAGGCAGAGAATGCGAGAGCGTAAGTTCCCTCTGCGGGCCGTTCTCCCGCGCCTCGTCTCTTAGGCCCCTTGGATTGGGGTGAAAAGGAGGAAACCTCGGCCACCTTCCTCTCCAAAGTCTCCTGAACAACCAAAGTCGAAGCAACCGGGGAGCAGTTCCTTGAAGCCGAGGCTCAGGAACCTTGTCTAGATTAAAAGGAAGAAAACCTACTTCAATTGAAAAAGAAAAGTGAAGCTGCTGTTATTGGGCTGGGAGGACAGATACAGGTAATGCCAGCTGCAAAGTAAACAGGAAACAATGTTTTCCCCAAGATCATGCAGCAGCTGTAAAATGCCACTACGGCCCCCACTTTGAGTGATAACTGCCTTCTTACGACGCCCCAGACCCGGTCGGCTATGTCCACCTATTACTGGGATAACAGCCCTCTCTTCATTACCATACCCAATCCCTAGCTAATCCGCGCTTCTTCTAATCCCGCCTCAGAAATAGCCACCAACCCAGACCCGCTCCCCTTAGAGCCTCTTCAGAGTCGTCTAAAGTAACTCAATTGTTGATAAAAGAGGTTTCTCTCACTTATCTTGTTGAGAGGTATTTCCCAGTTACCTTGGAGTGTTCTGTTGCTGCATTAATTCATTACACTGATTTTGTCAGGTTTGGTTCTGGTGATCTCTGGCTGGTGTCTTTACACCACATTAGCTTGTCTGTGGGTCCTAGCTCTGTGGGCAGAGTAGGGGTTGTTAGAACGATTAATCCTGGCAGAGCAGGGAAAAATCAAGATAGACACTCATGTTGATGTTGGAATGATGGGAGAAAGGTGCATCCTGGGGAGAAAAGATATTACCAAGATGGACAGAAACTAGGTTAACCATGTTTTGAAATAAAACAAAACAAAACTAGAGTTTCAAACTTTAGCATAAATCAGGATTATCCTAAGAGCTTGTTCAAGCACAAATTGTTGGGTCCCAGCCCTGGAGTTTGTACTTCTAACAAGTTTCCAGGTGACGATGATGCTGTTGCTTGGGAGGAAGTGCACTTTAGAGAACGACTGAACTAGAGTAATCTCATCAGTTGCATATGATCTAATGCTTCAAATCCAGTGATCTAATTTCAGATCTCTGATTTAGACATTTAAAATTTTCATTCTAATAAAACAATCAAATGAGTTCTACCTTAAAACCACACAGCAGCTCAATCTCACCAATATCCCAAATCCACTAAATCTTGAACTTTTAATCAGTCCAGTCTATAAACTGCCACTGATTATCCAGAAAGTCTGTAATAAACCAAAGTCACCAAGCTTATGAGAAATCAGGATTCCTATTTCCTTCCACTGTGGGTGCTTGTGCTTCCATTTAGATGATCTGTGACAATGCTAGTTGAAATAATCCCTCTCACAGGGCTGCAGAAGCAGGTGTGGTCTGGTCTCCTTTCCACTTATTCGGTTGGGGGTGCAAATCAGTACAATCTCTATGGAGGAAATGTGGCAACATCTTACAAATGAATACACCCTAGAACACAGCTTATCTCCTTCTAGACATTTATATTATAGCTATAGACACACATATGCAAAATGTTGTATATATTCAAATATAGATATATTTACCTTTTTTAAAATAAGTAGCATTATACACATTGTCTTGCACTATGCTCTTTTTCATTTAACAATATATCTTGGTTTCATGTACCCCTGTGTTCAAAGCAGCACTATTCACAATAGCCAAGACATGGAAACAACCTAAATGTCCATCGACAGATGAATAGATAAAGAAGATGTGGTACATATACACAATGAATATTGCTCAGCCATTAAAAAAGAATGAAATAATGCCATTTGCAGCAACATGGATGGAACTAGAGATTATCATACTAAGTGAAGTAAGTCAGAAAGATAAAGACAAATACCATATGATATCACCTATATGTGGAATCTAAAATATGACACAAATGAACTTATCTATGAAACAGAAATGGGCTCACAGACATAGAGAACAGACTTGTGGTTGCCAAGGGGAGGGGTGGTTCGGGACGGAAAGATTGGGAGTTTGGGGTTAACAGATGCAAACTATTATATTTAGAATGGATGACAACAAGGTCCTACTGTATAGCACAGGGAGCTATACTCAAATCCCGTGATAAATCACGATGGAAAAGAACATATATATAAAAAGAATGTGTGTGTGTGTGTGTGTGTGTGTGTGTGTGTGTGTATCTGAATCACTTTGCTGTACAGCAGAAATTAACACAATATTGTAAATCAACTATACTTCAATTAAAAAATAATATATCTTGGAGAGCTTAATATTATACGTGCATTCTTTTTTTCTGGATGACACATGAAGGCCAGTATTGGTGACAAAACTTTGGTGTATAGATTTTTATAGTTTTTGAATCATGTGAACGTAGTACTTACTCCAGAATGGCAATAAATAAATTAAAAAATGAAGAAATACATTATTCTTTTTTTTTCCTCCCAAGGTCTAATATGGAAGTCACATGTAGAAACTACACATTACTAACATTTTTGGGGGGGCGGGGGTGTGCATCGCGCGCGGCATGCGGACAGGATCTTACTTCCCTGACCAGGGATCAAACCCCTGCCCCCTGCAGGGGAAGTGCAGTCTTAACCGCTGGACCACCAGGGGAGTCCTATATTTTTATTACCTTTTCTCAGGAAGAAATATTTAGCCCTAACTGAGAATGTTGTATAGCGTGTGCTTTTTAGTTTTGTCATATCTCTAAGAGATACATACTCTTCCTTGTCAAAGACTGGGATACCTAGACAATAATGGTTCCTTTTAAAGTTAAAAGATAATAGACAAAAATTGCATAGAGATAAAATCAGCCCGATAATGCCTTAAATAACCCATAATTTTGTGTACATTACTCTATAGACAATTTTATCAGCTCCTCTAAATTTATTAGGTTTTTTCCGTGGTCCTCAATTAATTCTTCAATTATTTCCTCAATGGGGAATCCCTGCTAAGCAAAACTTGTAATGGAATGAACATTTTGTGGGAGAATGAAACATGAATCAAGCATATCAGTTAACAAAGTTCACAGCCAGGAAAATGCTACTGAGGAAGTAGAGAATTGGGGGGATTAGAAGGAATTACTCAAGTGAGTGATGAGTAAAGAATTAACTCACCAAAAAGAAACATTTCACTCTTCTTAGGCACAGCAAACCGACGAGGATGGGATTCGAACCCACGCGTGCAGAGCACAATGGATTAGCAGTCCATCGCCTTAACCACTCGGCCACCTCGTCACATGCAAGTCTCTTTTATTCAACTTCTTCCTGCAGTACTTCCAGGCGTTTTATAGCAATGCATCTGATCGCTCTTTTCCTGGATTAATCGTCACAACCACAGTGTGAGTCAGGTGTCAAAGTAAATGTCACAACCACCACAAAACTGATGCACAACACTTGGACTGGTGAATTTACTTGGCAAACACCTGATAACAGATGGAACTAGGCCTGACACACGTTGTTGGACGCAAGCCAACCCTGGCTGGCCGACTCAGCTCTGCGTGCCGGGGAGACACACACCCGGACGTTCACAGGGTCCCTCCGCCGCTGCATTCCGCATTCGAGGGACTGATTTCCCCACCACCTGATCAGAAATCTCGGGATTCCCGTTTTCTGAGTGGTACAAGAATCCCGGCTCTGCGATTCCTTTCCATTTGCGCCCGCCTGGAGACGCCCTCATTTGTCTTTTGTTATCCACTTTAGGACTTGGTATTGATCAGTCTATGAAAAATCAGCAACGCATGAGAATGTGTTTTGGAAAAAAGTAGACAAGAGAAAGAGCCCCAGTGGGAAGATACTTGTATCATAGCGCAAGAGCGGCTTAGTTTGACTACTATTAACGCTGGGAAGGGCCGGTGAGGTGGGTAATCCCTGATGCAGGAGGCAGGGTGCAGTTCCTGGTTGTGGCTCTTTCCTAAGCCCCACTAGGGAGGCCGGACTGAGTAACCCCTAACGTCCCCTGCAGCTCTGACAACCTCTGTGATAAAGTGACCATCAAGAATCCCGGGGGCCCAGGTTCGATCCCTGGTGGGGGAAATAAGATCCCACAAGCCGCACGGCGCGGCAAAAAAAACAAAAACAAAAGCAAAAAACCTCTTCCACTCGTGAGAGTTTGTGTACTTTTAAATATTTAGTGCAGAATTTTGGAGGTTGAATTGTTCTTTTCTACAAAAATATTATTGCCTTTTTCCTCTCTACGAAATCTCTTAGCTCTGTTCTCAGTTTTGTTGGGAGGGACTCTTCTCTCTCATCCCAGTTCACCGAATTTCAAAATATCTTCGATCAGCACGAAACTTTTAGAGGTACTTCATCCGCAATACTGAATGAAACAATACTTGTTCCTTTGAGTATTGTTACACTTTGAGTCATCCGCTACCACTCACACTTACTTTTCAGAGACTCAAAGGCAAGCTCATTTCACACCAGTGACTTCAGAACTGTTCCTAGGGGAAGACTCGGGTGGGGCTGGATTTCTGCTATTAACTAAGAGCTTCGGTGAAGTTTGACTTAGACCACTCTCGCTACAGCAAGAGGACAGGGAATGTATTTGTTTTGGTCTTAATACACCAGTGTCCGTGTAAACAAACGATAACTATTGTTAACAGATTTAATATCAAATCTAAGCCTTAGAATTAAGGCTCCTAGAAAGGATATTTTCAATTAATTAAACTTTTGGATTAATAATCCTACTTTTAAAAAAACCATAAAGGTTACGATGAGTATTAAATTAGTTAACACCAGTGAAATGCTTAGAAAATTGTCTTGCACGTGGATGGATCTACAGACTGTCATACAGAGTGAAGTAAGTCAGAAAAAGAAAAACAAATATCGTATATTAATGCATATATGTGGAACCTAGAAAAATGGTACAGATGAACCGGTCTGCAGGGCAGAAATAGAGACAGAGATGTAGAGAAGAAACGTATGGACACCAAGGGGGGAAAGCGGTGGGGGCGGGGCGGGGGTTGTGATGAACTGAGAGATTGGGATTGACATGTATATAGTGATGTGTATAAAATGGATGACTAATAAGAACCTGCTGTATAAAAAACTAAATAAAATAAAATTCAAAAAAGAATTGTCTTGCAAATAGTAATTGCTGTGTAAATCATTTGATATTATGGTAGTTGTTTTTATTACTAACAAAATAAATAATACACTAATAATTAATTACATGAAATTGTATTCAACACGAAAAGAAAACCCAGTAGGGGGGAAAAACAAAACAAACAAACCCATGTACGGTCGGAATTCCGTGGCTGTCCAGTGGTTAGTACTCAGCGCTTTCACTGCCATGGCCAGGGTCCCATCCTGCAAGCCTGGCGCGGCAAAACAAACAAACAAAAAACCCCAAAACACTTATGGTCAATTCACAAAAGGAAACCAAATGGTTAATATATGTACCTGAGGATGCTCCACCTAACTCATGTAAGGATGTACCATTTAAAGCAATAATATATCATTCTCGTTCCCCTACTCCCACTTTAGATTTCTGAAATACTGTCCATGCAAGCGTAAATCGGCCCAATCAGACTGAAGGACAATTGCATAAGAACTATTAAAATTTACGAAGTTCATATCTTTCCTTTCTTCTTTCCCTCCCTTCCTCCCTCCTTTCCTTCCTTCTTCCTTCCTTCCTCCCTTCCTTCCTTCCTTCCTTCCTCCCTCCCTCCCTCCCTCCCTCCCTTCCTCCCTTCCTGAAACCCAATAGTCAACCTACTAGCAGAGAATTATGCTGGAGAAATGCCAACGCTAGCGTGAAAATTATGTATACACACACATTATATATATACAGTGGAGCACTACTTTTTAGTTAAACTATTAAAAGCTATCCAATGTCCACCAAATGTAATATTGAGTTAAATAACTTATGAAAAGCAAAACGTTAGAGCAGTATGTGTTCATTAATAAGACTAATACATATCTACATGTAGTAACTTACAAATAAATATTTTCCCACTAAGTTTTTTTTTAAAGGCAAGTTGCAGAACAGCATGCATAGTATTTTTGTGTGTTTTAGATGATAGACTGAGAGAGTAGATATTTAATATCAGTGAAGGCCATTTAGCTTTAACCTCAATTTTATGAAGCCCCCACACTTAGACTTTTCATGTTGTCTTCAAAGGAGTATTATGTATGTATGTGTATATCTATACATATATTATATAAACAAATGTTTGTTTCTTTTTTGAGTTAACTGAAGGGTCTTAAACATATCTCAATATCTTCAAACCTTATTTGGCATTTCTTTATTTTTTATATACTGGTAATGAAGATGACATGAACCTTTTGCAAATTCTGGAAGGCTCTGATTGATATAAAATTAAAATATCTTGAAGGATGTATACAAATTGTAAACTAGTATCAGAAACTTTAAACTTTTCTATGTTAAAACATTTTTCAAGATTTTTTTCTTTACCACGAGTACATGTTATTTAGTAATTTACTTTTTTAAGTAAAGAAAAATTTAAGCAAGTTTTTTTTTAAAGACAGAAGAGTGGTGAACAGAGCCAAATCCTACTCATAAATGGAGATACTAATTAAGAAATGACCACTAGGGACTTCCCTGGTGGTGCAGTGGTTAAGAATCCGCCTGCCAGTGCAGGGGACATGGGTTCGAGCCCTGGTCCGGGAAGATCCCACATGCCGCGGAGCAACTAAGCC
Source organism: Phocoena sinus (assembly GCF_008692025.1). Lineage (NCBI taxonomy): Eukaryota > Metazoa > Chordata > Mammalia > Artiodactyla > Phocoenidae > Phocoena > Phocoena sinus. Next base: position 82,105,010 of record NC_045773.1, read on the forward strand.
CGTTTGCCACAACTACTGAGGCTGACCTCTGAGCCCGTGAGCCACAACTGGAGCCCACGTGCCACAACTACTGAAGCCCACATGCCTAGAGCCCGTGCTCCCTAACAAGAGAAGCCACCACAATGAGAAGCCCGCGCACTGAAACGAAGAGTAGCCCCCGCTCGCCACAACTAGAGAAAGCTCGCGCGCAGCAACGAAGACACAACACAACCAAAAATAAATAAATAATTTTTTTAAAAAAAGAAAGAAATGACCACTAGATTTAACAACAATTTTTACATATGATAAGGTAGAGTGTCATCATAATATCTTTACAGGTCAAGGCTACACTACTTGTAAGAGGTCTGATTCCACAGACTACTTCAGCATAGCACAATGAAAGCATCCTTTTCATTGTGTTCCATAGCGTAGTGATTGTAATAGCTGTTTTTGTACCTCAAGCTCCTTCCTGGGCTTTCCTCCTACCAAAGCTTCATAATCTCACGTCTTACTTCTCACCAAACTACAGAGGATTGGAGCTTTATGTCCCCACCTTTTCTCAGAGGGATTTGGTTTCACTTTCCATTTCCACAGGTAGAGTATACAATTTCCAGAAAAAGATATTTGACTACAAACCTCTCTGAAGCAGAGTCTGAACAGAATTCCCATTTGGTGCCCTGCATTAGCCCCTTTCCCTCATAACCTGCTTATCCTCCTGATCCTTCAGCTCTGAGGACCTTCAGATCTCATTGTCCTCTGTGCCTGTTATTCTATTTTTACTCTCCTTCCCTACATGTACAGATTGGGCCAAATCACTGAGTGGTCTGGGGACTTACTGTTGGAGCTTGGAGCCTCTCTGTTTAGATCATTTTTTTTTTTTTTTTTTTTTTTTTTTTTTTATGCGTTACGCGGGCCTCTCACTGCTGTGGCCTCTCCCGTTGCGGAGGACTGGCTCCGGACGCGCAGGCTCAGCGGCCATGGCTCACGGGCCCAGCCGCTCCGCGGCATGTGGGATCTTCCCAGACCGGGGCACGAACCCGTGTCCCCTGCATCGGCAGGCGGACCCTCAACCACTGCGCCACCAGGGAAGCCCCTAGATCATTTTTAACAATCTATAGTAGCAGCAAGTCTGCCAGGAAACAAATTTGTACTTTTTTAAAAAAAATTTATTTATTTTTTGCTGCTTTGGGTCTCCATTGCTGTGTGTGGGCTTTCTCTAGTTGCAGCGAGTGGGGGCTACTCTTTGTTGCAGTGCATGGGCTTCTCACTGTGGTGGCTTCTCTTGTTGTGGAGCACAGGCTCCAGGCATGAAGGCTTCAGTAGTTGTGGCACGCGGGTTCAGTAGTTGTGGCTCGCGGGCTCTAGAGCACAGGCTCAGTAGTTGCAGCACACAGGTTTAGTTGCTCCACGGAATGTGGGATCTTCCCGGACCAGGGCTTGAACCCATGTCCCCTGCATTGGCAGGTGGATTCTTAACCACTGCGCCACCAGAGAAGTCCACAAATTTGTACTTTAAGCATGATAAAATCACACCATCCACCATCTATGTACCCATTCTCTCAACAATTATTTAACAAATGTCTCTTCTATTCCAGGCACTGTGTCATGCACAGTGTGCACTGTCTAGGGGGGAGGACAGATATTTAGACAAAAAAGAACACAAAAAGGTATATGATCACAAATTTTGTTAAGGGATATGAAAACATAGAGTGTCATGAGAAAAACCATGGGGGGAGAATTAACACTAACTGGGAAATTAGGAAATGTGTCTCTTAAATAGATATCCTTTAGATAAATAGGTGACAGGATAAAATTCAAGAGAAATGTAGGAGACAAGGAGGCAGAAAGTGAAGCAAAGGGTATTCCAGGCAGAGTGAAAAATATGTGTGAAGTTTCCAAAACAGGAAGAACTGGGAAAATTAGGAAAATTGAGAGAAGGTCAGTGTGACCTGCACAGAAGCAAGCAAAGGAGACAGTGGGGAAATGGCCCTGGAGAGGTTGGCCAAATCAATACAGGCCTTGAACACCATGTTCAGGATTTGAAATTTTTACCCAAATTGCAATGGGAACATATTGGAGCTTAAAAGTAGAGGAAGAATGTGATCTGTTTAATATTTTTGAAAGATCATTCTGGATGCTCTGGAGAGAACAGGTTGAATAGATTTGAGCAGATCCATTGGGCAGCCATGGCAGCAGTCAGCATGAAAGATGGTTGGTGGCTTGGGCTAAAAGAATGACTACAGGGGGCTTCCCTGGTGGCACAGTGGTTGAGAGTCCGCCTGCCGATGCAGGGGATGGGGGTTCGTGCCCCGGTCCGGGAAGATCCCACATGCCGCGGAGCGGCTGGGCCCGTGAACCATGGCCGCTGAGCCTGCGCGTCCGGAGCCTGTGCTCCGCAACGGGAGAGGCCGCAGCGGTGAGAGGCCCGCGTACCGAAAAATAAAAAAAAAATTAAAAAAAAAAAAAAAAAAAAAAAAAAAGAATGACTACAGGAATGGAGAGAGGTAGATGAATCCAAGATATATTTTGGAGATAAAATTGTCGGGACCTGATGATGATTTGGATACACACTGTGAGGGACAGGTAGGGTGACTAACTACTGCTGGATTCTGGAACTTTTTTGTTTCAGCACTGAAAGCCCTGCCTCTCTGGGAGCCCCCTCAGCCCCAAGCAAACCCAAACATCTGGTAACAGGGAAGGACAAAGGATGATTCTCATGCTTCTGACTTGAGTAATGGAGCAAATGGAGAAAGTGTATATTGAAACTGGGAGGATTGGGGGAGTAACAGGTATTGTGGGAATGATAATTTAGCTTTTCTGTGTTAAGACTGGACATAACCTCATTAAGCCAGATGTCTGAAGTAGAATATTTTTTCCTTCATATTAGAGTCAGCTGATGAATTTTGATTTTTAAAGGAATGTAAAAAAAAATCAGATTTATATCCATAATGAGTAACTTCTTTCCTCTTTCAAGATTTTAACTACAAATGGTAAAGATTCTGGAATTTTTTCTTTCTTGCTATAAAACTAATTCACAGGAAATTATTTGGTGATTCCTTGGTTTATTTCCCATTTTTAAATGATTCTATTCTATTCTTTCCTTTATCCTTTTATTTAAAGATTTTTTTTGATGTGGACCATTTTTATTAAGTCTTTATTGAATCTTTGTTACAATATTGCTTCTGTTTTATGTTTTGGTTTTTTGGCCACAAGGCCTGTGGGATCTTTGCTCCCAGGGATCAAACCTGCAACCCCTACATTAGAAGGTGAAGTCTTAATCACTGGACCACCAGGGAAGCCCTGTCCATTCATTTAAATACTGCAAGGTTAAATTGTACAGATTAATTTATTCAAAAGAAAAGGGAAGCCTACAAACAAACAAAAATTTCCTCCAAAAGAAAAAAACCCTAAAAAAAAAAGAAGATAAAAAACTTTTAAGAAAACCTCCAATCTTGCAAAAGCTTTGACAGCCAATTTGTTTGAATCCACATTAATTGGAATAAAAATAATTGTTTAGTTGATGTCTTCTTAGCAAAAGTGAAATTCTTAGCAAATGTGAAAAAAGACTTAAGGTCAGTCTTGAAAACTGAAGATCCTAAGTGCAAACTTCTATAGAGTGTGTTTTGACTAAAACAATGTCTTAGGTTAAAAATAAGGAGAAATATAAAACCTAAGTAAAGGAGACTTTTAGGAGACAATTGCAAGGCATTCAAGTAGAGCTGAGAAGGGAAGATACCCCACACTGCCAAAAACATGAATATTTAGGTGGCTCGGTTCTTAAACAATGTTGCTGATTAAGTGCAAATCAATAAGGATAAAATCAATATTTAACACTGATCCTTAGAAGGAAAATTATTTTGCTGACCATGTAAAGCAAAACTCACCCCACCAACTTTGTGCAATGGAATTGTTCTCTTAAGCCTTTAAGATCATTCTAAGAAAATTAACACACTGATCAAAATAAAATAGGACAAAACAAAGGAATCTGAAGAAGCCATTTCCCCCCTGCTAGCCATCCCCATTAAATAAGAAGGGCATATATTTAGAAATTCTATCTCTCTTACATATTGAAGTCCTTATGGATAAAATTATATGATGCCTGGATTTTCTTTAAAATACAGGAGAAAAAGGTCGGGAAATATAAATAAATAAATAAATAATATATATACATATATATATATAGGGAGAGAGATTGGCAAAAATATTGTTAATTCTTGCAGTTGGGTGATGAATACATTAGGCTACGTCATATCATTTTCTTTATTTTGTGTATTTAAATGTCCATACTAAAAGTTATAATATGTTTAACTTCACTTTATTGCATAAATATGCCCGATGTCATGGTCCCTGCAAGGAAGAATTAAAGCAGTGGTCAGGGAGAGTACAAGTAAATAAGCAAAGACATATATATATAACTACTGACAAGAGAAGGTGAGGGAGGGGTTAATACCCTATTTGTCGGAAACTCCTTATCGAGAACCTAAAGGCATGCAGGTAAAACTGCAAAATTGAAAAGCGTCGCCGTCCACGGGTTGACAGCTGCATGAGAAGTGCTCACCCGCCCGCAGACCGCAAACCTTTCCACCCGACGGTGAAGATCCCTCGCCAGCAACGCCCCCGCGCTCTAAGCTTTAGCTTTTACTTTATTCCCTGGAAAGCGCAGACGGTTGTGGAGCACAAGCTGGTGGCGATGCTGCTAAACCGGACATGCTCCTTGTGGGGGGAGGTGGGGACCTCTCTGGAGGTTTACAAAATTCCTGGTTTCTGTCTTCTAAAGTCTTTTATAGCTGGGTAATAATAATAATAATAATGGCAAACTCCTACACAGAGCCTACTTTGCCTAGCACACTCCTAAGTGCTTTACATGCATTAATTAAGGGAATCCCATAGGAGATGCAAACTATTATATATAGAATGGGTAAACAACAAGGTCCTACTGTATAGCATAAGGAACTATATTCAATACCCTGTGATAAAATGGAAAAAAGTGTATGTGTGTGTGTGTGCAGCTGTATCACTTTGCTGTACACCAGAAATTAACACATTGTAAATCAACTATACTTCAATAAAATAAATTTTAAAAAATTTAAGGCAATCCCAGCACTGTCCTGTTAAGGTGGGTGCCTGCCAAGGGCCTCACGCAGAGTTGCCGGGATGCGGTTTAAACGGGGCAGTCCGTCTCCATAGCCCATGCTGTTAACTACCACGCAGTATTTCAAACGCGAAAATGGCAAATTATTTTCCCCTAAAATTCAATGGAGACGCGATCGTGTTTGATTGAGTGGTTTGTTTTAGGCTTGAGAGGGAAGGGAGAAGGGGAAACCAGTGGTGTCAAAAGTCTTAAAGAGAAACAGAACGCTGGGAAAACCAGAAGCCATTCTTAGGACTTAATTTGCCAAATAACAAACCAAAAGCCGGGAGACAAAATCTGCTCAATGCGGAGGTGAAGGCTTCCCTCGATTTTTCTGGAGATTTTTGAAGGATATTGCTCTGGGCTTCAGTTCTCTAGACGGAGAAAGCTGTGATTGTAACTAGGTCTATAACGCGCTCCGCTTGGCTCTTCTTGCCCTGGTCACAATCCCCACTTCTATTCAAATCAGTTGCCCAGAGCCGAACCTTTCCCATCTGAAGGAGAATCCCAGCTAATATTTCAAAACTGCGCCTCTTTGCATCCTGAAGGGAACTGGGGACCAGGTACTGACCACCCTCTCCGAGAAGTATGTGTCCCCAGGCGCACGGAGAAGAAAAGTCAGGGAGGATAACGTGAATTGCAGGGAATTTCGGAGGCGGTGACGTGATTGCAGCCTTTCTCACTCCCGCTGGGATGTGCACTTGAGTTTCTGAAATCAGTCTAGGTTGTGAAATCCCAGGAAAGCAGCCCGATCCCTCCCTTTGGCTGTACCCCTCCCGTTCTTTCTGTAGGTATAGTGTTAATAGAGTATCTTGGAATTTCGAAATAGTCAAAGCCGGGAGAGAGGGGACGATAGGGTGGATAACGACCAGGAAAAGGATCCAACAATTCCCCGTGTTAACATCTGGATCCTAGCAGGGCCATCATTTTCATCCACCCAACTAGCTTTCGGAGGTTCCCAAGACCACAGACCTTTCTTTCAAATTGCCCTCCTTCCCTGTTTCCAGGAGACCAGATATAGGGAAAATCTGGTGGGGAGCGTGGCTGACTTTTCCTCTTACCCGGGAATGCTAATGAGCTGGATGCCGGAAGAGCTTCGTGGAAATTTGTCCAGTGCAGGAGCACTCCCTGGGTATTGCCTGGACCTTGAGATTAAGACCCCTATCTTTCTGCCAAGTTTCTCTGTAGTTGAAGGAATTGCTTTGCCAGAGTCTCTGATGAATCAGTGCTCACTTGTTTTTTTAATTTAAGTATAGTTGATGTACAATATTATGTAAGTTACAGGTGTACAATATAGTGATTCAAAAATTTTAAAGGTTATACTCCATTTATAGTTATTATAAAATATTGGCTATATTACATGTGCTGTACAATATATCATTGTAACTTCTTTTTTTTTTTTTTTTTTTTTGCAGTACGCGGGCCTCTCACTGTTGGGGCCTCTCCCGTTGTGGAGCACAGGCTCCGGACGCACAGGCCCAGCGGCCATGGCTCATGGGCCCAGCCATGTGGGATCTTCCCGGACCAGGGCATGAACCCGTGTCCCCTGCATCGGCAGGCAGACTCTCAACCACTGTGCTACCAGGGAAGCCCTGTAACTTCTTTTTTACATGATAGTTTGTACCTCTTAATCCTACCGCTACATTACCCCTCCTCCCTTCACTCTCCCCACTGGTAACCACTAGTTTTTTCTCTGTATCTGTGTTCCTTTTGTTATATTCACTAGTTTATTTTTTAGATTCCACATGTAAGTGATATACAGTGTCTTTCTCTGATTTATTTCACTTAGCATAATACCCTTCCAAGTCCATCCATATTGCTGCAAGTGGCATTATTTCATTGTTTTTTATGGATGAATAATATTCCATTGTATATATATACCACATCTTTATCCATTCATTTGTTGATGGATACTTAGGTTGCTTCCATCTCTTGGCAATTGTAAATAATGCAGCTATGAACACTGGGGTGCATGGTATCCTTTCGATTTAGTGTTTTAATTTTTTTCAGGTATATAAGCAGGAGTGGAATTGCTGGGTCATATGGTAGGCTGACTTTCCCACAGTCTCTGATGAATCAATACTATTCAGTTGTTTACTTCCCTACACTTATTTTTTAAATGGATATTTCTCATTTTTAAAAGAAATTACAAACTTTCCTGAAATTCTACCTTTAACATCACTTTTAAGAGAATACAAAGCTCTCATGTTCCTAAAGAATAGAATCTCAAAAAAACCTCTTTCCATTTTCTGGAAGTGACTAGTTGTCCTTATTGAGGGTCTTCAGAATGCCTTACAAGATTTTACTGTCTGTGGGTAAGGCTGTGCCTTATAAAGGACTTGTTTTGGTTAATAACCCAGTGCTGAAGGCTGGGAACCAATATTTTCACTGAGATAAGAATCCCTGGGCTTCCCTGGTGGCGCAGTGGTTGAGAGTCCGCCTGCCGATGCAGGGGACACAGGTTCGTGCCCCAGTCCGGGAAGATCCCACATGCCGCGGAGCGGCTAGGCCCATGAGCCATGACCACTGAGCCTGTGCATCCGGAGCCTGTGCTCCGCAACGGGAGAGGCCACAACAGTGTGAGGCCCACATACGGCAAAAAAAAAAAAAAAAAAAGAAAAGAAAAAAAAAAATCCCTTATAAGAAGTTACTTTAAACTTTGACACTGTACCACACAATCCAGAGCAATCTACAGATTCAGTGCAAGCCCTATCAAAATTCCAATGGTATTTTTCACAGAAATAGAACAAACAATCCTAAAATTCATATGGAACCACAAAAGACGCCAAATAGCGAAAGCAATGTTGAGAAAGAAGCTGGAAGCAACACACTTCCTGATTTCAAACTATATTACAAAACTATAATAATCAAAACATGGTATGGTATTGGCATACATCAGATACACAGATCAATGGAACAGAACAGAGTCCAAAAATAAACCCATGCATATATGATCAATTAATTTACAACAAAGGATCCAAGAATATACAATGGGGAAAGACAGTCCCTTCAATAGTGTTAAGGAAACTGGACCACCACATGCAAAAGAATGAAACTGGGCCACTATCTTACACCATACACAAAAATTAAGTAAAAATGGATTAAAGACTGAATATAAGACCTGAAACCATAAGACTCCTAGAAAAAACATAGGGGGTAGTCTCCTTGATCCTGGTCTTGGTGATGATTTTTTGGATTTGACACCAAAAGCAGAGGCAACAAATGTAAAAGAAAAAAAAAGTGAGGCTACATGAAATTAAAAAGCTTCTGCACAGCAAAGGAAACCATCAACAAAATGAAAAGGCAACCTACCTACCAAATGGGAGAAAATATCTGCAAAATCACTTATCTGATAGGGGGTTAATATCCAAGATGTATAAACAACTTATACAACTCAAAAGGAAAAAAAAGAAAAGATTAAAAAATGGGCAGAGGATCTGCATAGACATTTTCCCAAAGAAGACATACAGATGGTCAATAGGTACATGAAAAGGAGCTCTATGTCACCAATCATCAGGGAAAAGCAAGTTAAAACCACAAGGAGATATTACCTCACACCTGTTAGAATGGCAATTATCAAAAAGACAAGAAATAAGTGTTGGTAAGGATGCGGCGAAAAGGAAATGCTTGTACGCTGTTGGTGGGAATGTAAATAGGTGCAGCCATTATGGAAAACAGTATTGAGATTACTCAAAAAATAGAACATGATCCGGCAATTCCATTCCTTGGTATTTATCCAAAGGGAACAAAAACGCAAACTCAAAAAGATATCTGCACCAGCCTGCAATGCTCCTCCCGCCCCTGTTCACTGCAGCATTATTTACAATAGCCAACACATGAAAGCAACATAAGTGTCCATCAATAGATGAATGGATAAAGAAAATGTTGTGTGTGTGTATACAGTTCAGCCATAAAAAAGAAAATCTTGCCATTTGCAACAACTTGAGGACATTATGCTGAGTGAAATAAGTCAGAGAAAGACAAATACCATACGATCTCATATGTGGAATCTAAAACAAGAACAAACCAAACTCACAGATACAGAGAATAGATTGGTGGTTGCCAGAGTTGGGAGAGAGGGTAGGGGTGAAATGGGTGAAGGGTGTCAAAAGGTACAATCCTCAAGTTATAAAATAAATGTCATGGGGATGTAATGTACAGCATGGTGACTATAGTTTATACTGTACTGTATATTTGAAAGTTGCTAAGAGAGTAGATCTTAAAGTGTTCTCATCAAAAGAAAAAAAATTTAACTGTATATGTTGATGGATATTAACTAGACTTATTGTGGTGATTCACAGTATGTACAAATATTGAATTGTTTTGTTGTAGATCTGAAGCTAATATGTTATGTCAATTACATCTCAAAAAAGTGTTGGACTTGTGGCGATTCACACTTGAGTTGGGTTTTTTTTTTGCGGTACGTGGGCCTCTCACTGTTGTGGCCTCTCCCGTTGCGGAGCACAGGCTCCGGACACGCAGGCTCAGCGGCCATGGCTCACGGGCCCAGCCGCTCCGCGGTATGTGGGATCTTCCCGGACCGGGGCACGAACCCGTGTCCCCTGCATCGGCAGGCGGGCTCTCAACCACGGGGCCACCAGGGAAGCCCTTGAGTTGGGTTTTAAGGACTGACACAACGTTTAATAACTTTTGATGCTCCCATATTTGCCATTTCTTTTAAGAAAACATTGTATTTGTATGGATAGGCTGGAACCTGGAGATAGTTAAATATCACTGGCCTGTAAGAGAAACGCCACTTCTATTCACCATGGAAATGAGAGGTGAAAACTATAAAAAGAGGGCTTCCCTGGTGGCGCAGTGGTTGAGTCCGCCTGCCGATGCAGGGGACACAGATTTGTGCCCCGGTCCGGGAAGATCCCACATGCCGTGGAGCGGCTGGGCCCATGAGCCATGGCCGCTGAGCCTGTGAGCCACGGCCACTGAGCCTGCGCGTCTGGAACCTGTGCTCTGCAACGGGAGAGGCCACAACAGTGAGAGGCCCGCGTAGCGCCAAAAAAAAAAAAAAAAAACAAAAAAAACACCTATAAAAAGAGACAATGGGAAGCATTCTCTATGACCAGGAAAGTTTCAAGAGTCTTATATTCAGAGGATCAGAGGCAGTAGAGCAGAAAAGAAAAGCGAAAGAATGACAAATTAGCAGACTAGATAGCCTAAGGGAGACTTAAATTCACCAAAATTTTTTTACCACAGCTGGGCCAGAGTTTCTATTGACAGGGAATTATGTTGCCCTATAAATACTGTAATTCTAGTAGAAGTCAGAAGCAGTCACAAAAATGAGGAAATATTCTTCCAGTACTTGAAAACTATCATCAGCTTCAGCAAAGTCCCTCACTACATTGACTGAGGGATATTGGCAGTGCTGAAGCTGAAAGAGGTTTCAGTTGTATAAATATACTTTGTAGGAGATGGAAAATGCTGGAATGAAAGGCTTGCTTTCCCCTCTTCTCTTTTGTCCTCTGTTGTGAGCTCAAGGAGCTGTGTTCACAATCAAAATGTATGCTTTGTGCTTTAGCCATGATGGCCACACTAGATTTTTTTTTTTTTTTTTTTTTTTTTTTTTTTTTTGCGTTACGCCGGCCTCTCAATGCTGTGGCCTCTCCCGCCGCGGAGCACAGGCTCCGGACGCGCAGGCCCAGCGGCCATGGCTCACGGGCCCAGCCGCTCCGCGGCATGTGGGATCTTCCCGGACCGGGGCACGAACCCGCGTCCCCTGCATCGGCAGGCGGACTCTCAACCACTGCGCCACCAGGGAAGCCCCACACTAGATTTTGATGTACTGGGGACCCAAACCTCTATGCTCGCCATATCACTTAGAATATAACATGTCCTTTTTCACCAGGAAATGCTAGTTCTGGGGGTGGGGATCAGGAAGGGTGTGCAGGCCATCCACGTATGGTCAAGAGGCTTGGTTAGGTAGCCAAGGTGGGAGGGAAACAGAGACAACTCATCTCACACATTCTAAGCTCTCGGATAGTCCTGTGACCTCAACTGGTACTAAAAGAAGCAATTTCAACATTAGACTAGGCTAAGACTAGTTAGAAATCAGAATGATTTGAAAAAGCAAAACATATTCATGAATTCAGTATAAAAATATATTTTTTACAGCTGCCCTTGTACCTTTTCATTGTATTAAATGACACTGCATTTAACAAAGGTAATCACAGGTAAATTTCTTGTTGTTTATTTTTCCAAAATCTCAACTTTTCCAGCATTTATGACCTTTAAACAACTTTTCAATGTGTTATCTCTGACATTCTTTAAATAAGGAAGTTCAAGAAACATTTTATCTCAATTAAAAAAAATTCTGAATTCTACTTGAAGTTGTCACCAAACACCTTGGCAAGGAGTCATTTTAGTGGATTCTCTGGTGCTTAATCAGAACTGAGCTTCTACTGCAGGCTTCACCTCATTCACCACTGCTGGGGCTTAATAGGATGTGGCCTCTCTGATGTTGGATCAGCATTGCTCTCTGCTTGTATGCCTTTCCACACTACTTACATGTATAGGATTTTTCCTCAGAGTGGACTCTATTATGTTTATTGAGATTTGACTTACAGCTGAAGGCTCGCCCACATTCAGAACATTTGAAAGGTTTCTCTACTGTGTGGATTTTGAGATGATGACTAAGACCTGTCTTCTGACTGAAGGCTTTGCCACACTCTTTACATTGATAAGGCTTCTCCTTGTTGTGAATCCCCTGATGTTCAATAAGATGCTCTCGCCTTGTGAAGGCCTTGCCACACTCAGGACATTGGTAGGTCTTATCCCCAGTGTGGATTCTTTTGTGGTTTCTTAGGCCAGTTAACTGCGTGAAGGTCTTCCCACATATATCACACGTATATTTTCTTGGTTTAGGAGGGTTTCCGTGCTTCCCTCCTAACTTGTGTTTGTTGAGGCCTGAGTGTTGACTGAAGGCTTCACCACGCTCATCACATTTATAGGGCTTCTCCCCAGTGTGAATTCTCTGATGTATGACCAGGGTTGAGTTCACTCTAAAGGTTTTTCCACACTCGGCACATTCATAGGGTTTTTCCCCTGAGTGAATTCTGTGATGTATTATAAGTTCTGAGCTCCGGCTAAAGGCTCGTCCACATACAGGACATTCAAAAGGTTTCTCTCCAGTGTGGATTCTCCGGTGTTGGTTAAGTCCTGCATACTGAGCGAAGGCTTTTCCACATACTTTACATTCATAGAGTTTTTCTTTACTGTGAATTTGCTGATGCTCAGTAAGATTTGAACGCTGCCTGAAGGTTTTCCCACATTCATTACATTCATAAGCCTTCTCTTTGTTGTAGAATTGCCTATGTTCAGTGAGGTCTGCACTATGGCAGAAGGTTTTCCCACAGTATATACATTCAAAAGGTTTCTTTCCAGTGTGGAGGCTTTGATGCTTTGTAAGAACTGATCTCTGACTAAAAAATTTGCCACATTTATTACATTGATGGGGCTTTTCTCCAGTGTGGATTTTGAGATGTTGGGAGAGGCCTGCTTTATTTTTTTTTTTTTTTTTTTTTTTTTTTTTTTTTATTTTTTTTGAGGCCTGCTTTCTGACTGAAGCCTTTGCCACACTCTTTACACTGATAAGGTCTTCCCTTGCTTTGAAGTCCCTGATGCTGGGTAAGTTCTACACGTCTGATGAAGGCCTTTCCATATTCTGTACTGGAATATGGTTTCTTCCCAATGTGGATCCTCCTATGCAGCTGAAGGCCTCTTATCCAAGTGAAGGTTTTCCTACATTCATCACATTCATATGTTTTTTCACCGGTGGCATCCCCATCCTGCAACTCCAAACTTCCACTAGGCTCACTGTCTCCTCTGTATGTGGCATGCTGACACACAGTTTCATGATGTCCATCAGACCCCTCCCTACACCATAATATTTCTTCATAAGGTTCCTGCTTCACTTCTAATGTCAGGTTCTCAGTCCTCACACCACTATCTGAAACAACACATCATATAATTTGAGGAGAAAAGGCAACTCAAAATTAAGAAACAGACAGGTAGGAGGGTTAATCTTTATTTTAGATTTAACAGAGGATTTTATATCTTTTCTTTATTTAGTGTCAGGGGTTCAGAGAAACAGGTCAGCCAAGTAGAAGGAATGGGAGTAATACAGGTGTGGGAGTGAGAAAGAATAAAGCATGGCCAAGTTACCAATAGAGTATGGTAAAATTGATAGGATGTCACTTCTGTGATTACCTAAGATTGTAAGTTCCACCTACTATGAGATTTTCTCTATTGACACTCTCCCTTGCTGGTTTGCTGGCTTTGATGAAGAAAGCCACCATATGAAGAAGCCCATGTGGCAAGGAACTGAAGGTGGGTTATGGCTAGTAGCCAGCAAGGAAATGAGGCCCTGTGTCTGTGTGAGTGACTGACAGAGAACTGAGTCCTGCCACCATCCATGTGAGGGTGGAAGTGGATCCTTCAGTCACAACTCAGATGAGATCCCATCTTTGGCATTTTGACTGCAACCTTGTGAGAGACTCAGAAGTGGAGGGCCCAGGTAAGCCATACCCAGACTCTTGACCCATAGAAACTATGAGACAATAAACGTGTGTTGTTTAACTGCTAGGTTTGTGGTAATTCATTAAGCAGCAATTGATAACTAATGTACCACTACTACAAAAATACAAAGCTTCCTAACTATAAGAACTACTACAATTTAAAAAAGAGGAGGGAAAACAAACCACACACTTAAAATCATATGCATGTATATGTATATCCATACATACATGAACACACACAGATAAGTATTTATGCATATGTGTGTATATATGTTTATACTTATTATCAATAAACGCAAATGGCTTAACTATTAAAAGAAAAAATTTAGGGAATTCCCTGGTGGTTCAGTGGCTAGGACTTGACGCTTTCACTACCCGGGTTTGATCCCTGGTTGGCAAACTAAGATCCTGCAAGCAGCAAAGTGTGGCCAGAAAAAAAAAAAAAGAAAAAGAAAAAAATAGATTTGGTCACAGAGCAAAACCCAACTCTATTATATATACAAGAAACACATCTAAAATAAAATGATAGAGAAAAGTTATGAATAAAGGATGAACAAGAGAAAATTAAGCAAATGCAAATAAAAGAAAGAAGGCATCATGATCTCAGTTTCAGAAAAAAGGAGAGATTCAGGCCAAAAGCATGAAATTAGACAAAGAAGAGAACTTTATAATGCTAAATATACAATTTACAGTGACAATGGAACAGATATGTCTAATTATGCAGAAAACAACAGAGGAGCAACTTTCCTAGAGCAGAAATTATAGATGACATAAAGAGACAAAACAAATAACAGACTTTAATCATCCTTTCTCTGTCTAAAAAAACACCAAATGGGCAAAAAAATAAAGATACGGAAGATTTACAAAATGAAATCAACAAAATTAAATCTTATGGATAAATATGTATATCAAGCTCTGTATCCTGAAAATAGAACATCTTTTCAGATGTGCAGTGACCTTTAATGAAAACTATTTTTTGGGTCATGGAAAACCATAATAAAGTCCCAAAGGTGTAAAAACAACACAAACATTCTCTGATTACAATAGAATAAATCTAAAATTAATAACAAAATCAGAAAATAAGCCCTTCCATCTGAAAATTTTAAAATTTCCAATTATTGGTCCAAAGGCAAAATAAAAGCATACATTTCCGATTTTCTAGAAAACAACAAAAACACTACATTTCAAAACATTTGGGATTCATCAAAACCTGTGTTCAATGAAATATCTGTAGCATCAAATATTTATATTAGTAACAGATATATAGATCAATCCAGCTCAAAAGTTAAAAAATAAAAAGGACAACTAATTAACCAAGATAACTTGCTCATTTAGGAACACTTTACTGGCTTTTCTCCCTTCTGTGTCTCATTCCCCTTCCTTATGCTTCCTGGGAACACCTCTGATACAAATTACTACAATGTAAAATAAATAAATTTAAAAAACAAGTGAGAACATAAGGAAGGAATTAACAAAAATAAATGCAGAAACAAAATACAATATAGAAAAATAATGGAACATTGTAGTGGTAGAACAAAATTGAATACACCATTGTGAACTCATATTTTTTAGAAAAAAAAATGTACTTCTAGGTCTACACATAAAATGTGCTAGAAATATTGTTACCCTAGTGGTAAAGAACTCCCCTAGCACCCAGATTTTATACCTCAGTAGCATTCTCCATTAAGAAGAAGCAAGGCTCGTTCAGAAAGGGTTGATACCAAATCTGGGTCTAGGGAAAGTACAAGGTGAGCCTGGAACAATTAATTTTGTTCAGAAAGCAAGGATTCAAAATTCATAGGGTCATGGCAAAAAGAGACAGAGGCAAGATGTGAGACATCCATACAAGGCAAAGATGTGTCAGTCTGAGCATTAAAAAGAGTAATAACTGGTAGATTGAAACACACTGACTCAATGAAAATTACTAAGTCCATAATGATACTAACACAGAGAAAGTCCTAAAATCTCACGTTGCCATTTGAGGTACCTATTAAACCATTCCTTGAATATGAAAATTGGTAAATAAAGGGGGAAAACTAAGCGTCAATCTTGACTGTCTAATATGAAGTCAAGTCAATCTAATCAACAAATAGATGATTTGACCATTTCTTTACTATAAAGAAGAATGCCAGTTAATAATGTAGAAGGAATGAAAGAATTATAAAATCATTCTGTAACCCTTAATAAAATGGTTGACCCACACAAGAATTCTCAAATATTTTGTATTTTGTTGATAGGAAACTGGCCATTCACAAACTGCCAAAGTGACACCACACCATTACAAGGGGAAAAATTAGCTGTTCAATGGAGGGATCATCCTGTCATCATCCTAAGCCAGCCAGGGATTTTATAATCCCAGACAGGTATTCATGTCTACTTACCTAATATTAATTCTAGCCAAAAATGTTTAACTTGAGTCTTTCAATCTTTTTTCCAGTTTATGGAAATCCAGGGTACAGGGGCAGCAAAATAAATGATACAATGAGGAAGCAACCAGAAAAATACAGAGGGTAGGAGACTGGCCTGGGCTCATCAAAAAGTCTGGGCTGTGAGAGGGAAAATGGGACAGTGAAAGTGTTCTAAAGTAAAAAAGAATTAAAAGGCATAACAACCAGATGTGTTATGTGACCCTGGCTTCTAACCTGGTTTGCAAAAATCAGCTTTAAAGACATTTTGGAAAAAAATGGACCAGTTTGAATTTGGATTGAGTTTAGATAACATTAAGATGTATTGACAGGGAAAAGGGAAGATTATTAACTGAGCAAAATAGATTATAAAATAGCACATAGAAATGATCCGTTTTTGGTGAAAGGAATGTGTGTATGTGTGTATACACACATGTGCACATAAAAGATATACAGATATAAAATAAAAAGTCATCAATCGTAATCTCTGGGTGATAAGAATATCATGCTTTGCTTTCTTATTTTGCAACTCTGTATTTTCTAACTTTCTACAATGCATATATACTTCTCTGGTAGTAATAAGAGGTAACTTTCAAAAAAGTCAATGTAGTTTTACAATGTTAATATCCTATCAGGGTCTATTTATGTACGCATCAAAATACTTGAAAGTAACATTTGCTATAGACAATCTGCAGAAAATTCAACTGTGGATGTTTAAAACCGACATACTGCTGAGGTTGCTCTGAGATGACTTATCACCTGTTAATCATTATTACCTAAAATGTCAGCTCTGCCACTCTTTAACAACTCTCATCACAAGGAATTAACAAGTCACACTCCACAAAAAAACCAAAGGGGAGTTCATTTCAGTCCAAATTCCCTAGAGAAATTCTTGCCTCACCTCCTTCCTCTGATGCGTGGGGCTCAGGTCCTTTGCCCTTGAACTGGACTGCTGGAGGTTGAACTCTGGTACATGAAGATTCTTCATCTAGTGTCTTAAGTGTCACTGTCTGCAAAAGGATCTTCTGTTCCAGAGCACAGGCTGAAAGCTAGAGACAAGCAGCACTCATTAGGCCTGTAAGGATATCATGAATTTAACAGGGACAAAACCTCAGGGAGGGGTCCCCAAGAAACATCCCCCGAGAAAGACTAGGAGGAAGAAGCTAGGAACCAGGTTCTAGGGCGCTGAGAGGCAGCCAGAAAGGTAAGCAAAGTAAAGTTTGATCAAATATTGTTTCTGTCACTTCATTTATTGGCTATGTGTCCTTGGCTAAGTTACACAACCTCTCCGAACTTAGTTTTCATGTGTGATACCACCTACGTCTTTGCTGCTGCGAACGATGAATGACCAGTAAAGGAGCACGATGCCTTCAGTATCTTTACTCACCATCCCCGAATCTGCTGTTTCCCACCCTTCCCCTTCTTCCCCTCCTGACTGCCTTAGCAAGAAGCTCAGTTCCCTGCTGAATGCTAGGTTTCCCACTGTTCTCTCAGAGCCTCCACACTTGAGAAAGTTTTGCTCCCAGTTCCCCGCAACCACATCATATTAGTCTCTTCCTATGTGTACATTTCTCTTTCTTTCCAGATTCTCCAGCATGGTCACCACCTCTTCCCCACTCTCTGGATGATGTTCCTGCAGCTGGGCCTAGAGCTCCTGGGGCAGGATGGAGAGGAACTGCTCCAGCACCAGCAGCTCCAGGATCTGCTCCTTGGTATGTGTCTCTGGCCTAAGCCACTGATGGCAGAGCTCCGGGAGCCGGCTCAGTGCTTCTTGGGGACCAGTGGAATCCTGGTAGCAGAAGTGTCTAAACTGCTGCCTGAAGATCTCCCAGGCAGGAGGCTGGTTCTCTGGAAGGCTGAGACCCTGATTCCTGAGGTGGTCTTCCTCCAACTTCACTTTCACCATCACAGGCCCCTGCTGACCGCATGGGGATTGGAACAGCTGGCCAGCAGACTTTCTTGTGTCCACGGCCATCATTCCTGGCTTCTGCTGGAGTTTCAACTGGAGGCTTCTGAGGGCACCCTGGGGAATAAGAATTAAGTGATAAAGGGATACACGGCATATACTTCGAAGAACGCACACAATAAAGAAGACCTGTAACCAGGGTAACTAATTTTATTAATTCACTGAATCCACAAATATTTTTTAGAGGCCTACCTTGTACAGAAACTGTTCTAGGTGTTTGAGACGCATTAGCGTACAAAGATCCCTGCCATCATGGAGTGTTCATTCTAGTAGGAAATCAATAAATACAACAAATATGAAAAGTGTAGAGTATGTTACGGAGATAAGTAAAAATATATAATTGCTGGTGTGTGTGTGTGGAATGAAGGCTGATAAGTAAAAATATATAATTGCTGGGGGGGTGTGTGTGGAATGAAGGCTTGCACTTAACGGAGGAAGGTTCCTCCAAATCCGGCATTAAATACATGTATGTGGCCCCTAACCTAAAGCAAATTTTCAAGTTATCACTTGGCACCGTTTTTCCATACTTGAATACATATGACCCAACCTGTGGGAGAGGAAAAGTTACTAGTCACAACCAGAAAATTATTGATGCTTCCGTGTTAATCTGGCAAAACTGAGAGCGAAATCCCACTTCGCTTCACACAGTGCTGGCGGCCTTGGTTTAGTCAGAGCTTCGGAATTACGGTTCCCAAGAAGGGGGTCGCCAGTCCCGGGACAGGGTCCCGTCTTGGGGGCCTTGGGGCCGGCCTTTCCGGAGCCTCCCAGACAGACGTCTGCTCCCAGCCGCGCAGCCCCGAACCTCCCCGGGCACAGGGTGTCCTCCAGCCGGAACCAGGGCCGGTGTTAGCTGCCCCACGCGGCTCAACGCGTCCGGGGCTTCGCAAGGACGAATCCGATATCGAGGCGGAGGGACGCCCCCATAACCTCACCTGACAGGGACGCAGAAGTTCGGCTCCCGGAACCGGACGCTCCGGCGCAACGGCTTCCGGCGTCTCCCGGAGGTCACGCCCCCGAGCGCGCGCCCGCGACCCGCCTCCGCCCACGTGCGCAGCGTCTCCGAGTTACCCTGCGGTCGGGTACGCTGCGTGTTCAGTTAGAGCGGTTCGGGACTAAAGGCGGTGAAAGCAGTAACTGTGCTTTGACAGTTAAACCCAGTTCCTGGATCTCTGAAATTAAAAATAAAAGTTTCGAACACCCGCCTCTTGCCAACCCGATAGGATCTCTTAACTGAAAATGTAGGGGAGGAGTGCTAGATGACAACAGAGAAGAAAAATGATTGCTCTCTTCCATAAAGAGCGTTCCCGGGAAGTAGGCCGTTGGCGGTCAGCATCGCTACCTGTTTGTCTCCCCTCTGCCCTTCTCCTGGGTGCTTTCATCTCCTCTGCTCCTAGAACCCTCTCCTCAGGAAGGAACACGATAGCTAGCCTTTAGGATCTCGTGAATATACTGAAACCAGGAAGAAACACAGAAAACAGTGATGGTCGAAAAGTGGGAGCTGTTAAGGCAAAGAGCTTGGGCCAGAAGGCGGTGGAAATTTGCGAGAATGCATGACCCTAAGAGCAGAAAAGGATTAAATGATGGAAGAGGTTCTACTGTGGAAGAGTTGGAAGAGGGGGCGATCAAAGTAGGTGAGCTCACTGCTCTGAGGGAGGTTCCTCAGTGAGTTGCTGCTTTAGTCAGTCAGCAACACAGGGTTGGGAATAATAAAGGGAGTGGCAGACACAAAAAGGAGAATCAACATACGAAGTGGGGTGCTGGAATTTTGAAAAACCAGCCAGAACTGTAAAGTTGTCCTTGTCCCACTGTGCAGAGACCGTGGTGTATTGGGAACAGATTCCTCATGGCTATTACCACAGGAAAGCAAGACTCTCAGAACACTGGCCCTACAGAAACAATGTTGCTCACTTTGGAGTTTCTCTTGTGCTGAGGCAGATATTCCCCATCCTTCACAGTGCAGGACATGCATATCTTAAAACAATCTAGCTCTCTCTCAATTCTTTTTCCTCTCTCAATTTTTCTTTTTTATTTTTTTTGTTTTGTTTTGGTTTTGTTTGCGTTGGGTCTTCATTGCGGTGCATGGGCTTCTCGTTGCAGTGGCTTCTCCTGTTGCAGAGCACCGGCTCTAGGAGTGTGGGCTTCAGTAGTTGTGGCGCACGGGCTTAGATGCTCCACAGCATGTGGGATCTTCCCGGACCAGGGATCGAACCTGTGTCCCCTGCATTGGCAGGCGGATTCTTAACAACTGTGCCACCAGGGAAGTCCCTCTCTCTCAATTCTTGATACCTTAGAGAAAATTCAAAATCCCTTCACCTAGAAAGAGGAGAAAGGTCACCAGTGTTGTGATACTGAAGGGATTATTACTGAGTAGAAAAGGGGAAAGCAAGCTATTTTGAAAGCACCTGGAATGAGCTTAATGGTCAGATCTTAGAAAGCCACATTGAAGATGCTACATTTCAAGGCAAATACCAAGGACAATACCACAAAGCAACCACAACTTCCTGAGGAAACTGGAGAGTTGACCACTGCTCACATGTGTAGGAACTGAAGCCTCTGAACCCCACACCCAGGACCTTCAGTTCACAGAAGGGCTGGCACCTTGGGGATGTAGAGAGCTGAATGACAGAGCAGAGTCCAGAGCAAAACCAGCCCTGCCTTGTAAACATCCCTCACATTTCTTCCCTTCCTCGTCCAAAGTGGCTAAACATCTGTCAAATTATACTTACTAGGAATTATATCAAAAATCCAATAAGTGAGATCAGATAGTATAGGACAGTGGTTAAGAGCTTATAATTTGGGGTCACTGAATTCAGGTTTCTGTGCTGCAGTGCCCCTTGAGCAAGTCACTTAGCTTCTCTAAATCTGTTTCCAATTAGGGGACAGTAAGAAAACTAAGAGCACTGGGCATCAAGAGGATTAAACGAGATCACACAAGGGAAAACCACGAGCAGAGTTTTTGATAGAGTACACACTATGGATAGCTTTATCATTTGTGAAAAACTCTGAGTCTTAAGAGTCTAAGGAGAAATGACTAATATATCCATCCCATTTACTGTGTTTATGTATAAAGTACACACTTTTACTGAGCCTGCCCACAAGGGGTCAGTTGTTCTGCAGAAGATATAAAATGGGCAAATTAATGTCCTCCTTGGGCCTGAACCATATACCAAAAAAATTACATAATCTTTATAATCCAGAGGCCTATTATATAATTAGGGCACAGACCTAGAACACCTGACACTGATGAACAACAGAATGTTAATATGTAAATATATCATGTGGTTCTGGATTTAAATGTAGAAGGAGTTCAAGTATGGAGATTCACTGAGGCCCAGTGGTTAGAGTCTTCACGGGAGATGTGGAAGGCAGGATGGGCCCCGGAGAAAGGGAGCAAGTTAAGAATTCCTCCTTCTCAGGTTGGGAAAGGTTCAGGAGTTGGGGAAACCATCCTGGGGCTAGAAATGGAAAGGAGGCTTGTGAACTGAACTAGGAGGCTGGCAAACAGCAGTTGGCCAGAGGCCACTAGGATGGGGGAGATAACCAGCAGGGCACAGTCTAGAAAGGCTATCAAAGATCTGCTCAGATCTTTATCCTCTTCAGGGAGTGCCCTGCGTCCACTCTTACCATGAAGTTGTTGCTTCGCTCGCTATGGTTACATAAAGAGTTTTCCCAGACTAAGCCCAAGGAAAAGGCAAATCTTTTAAACATGTTACATCAAGCTTGGGAGTTCCCTGGCTGTCCAGTGGTTAGGACTTCATGCTTTCACTGCTGTGGACCCGGGTTCGATCCCTGGTTGGGGAACTAAGATCTCACAAGCCACGTAGCCTGGCTAGAAAAACCCCCAAAACAAAACAGAAAACATGTTATATCAATCTTGCTCCTAGTTACTTGTGATTTTTAAATATCTACATGTGCCAACTTCTGAAAACGTGGAGGGGTCTCAAGACTGAACATGACTGTAATGTACTGAACATAGCTAATTTTCTCATTCATAATTATTAGGCTCATTTTGAGAAGTATCAGAAGCTAGCAATCGAGATTCATGAGGGCTTTGGGCTCCTCTCCCCCAGCTATCAGTTCTGGTTTTAGACTGAAATCTGCTATGCATACAAACATTTATTAGCAATGTTCAGGAAAATTATCAAAAATTGGAAATAGGCAAAAATATGCTAGAACATTTTGACTCTCGGGGAATATTACATTGACCTACAATTGATTAGATTTCAAATGTTTTACAGTCCTATAATGTTAGAGGTTAACTTATAGAAAACTGAAAAGATATAAAATTTTCCTCTGCCCAGAAGAGAATACTAACCAATTTTGTATCTAATTTAGCAATTTTATTGCAACATTTTCCCCTCACTAATTATATGAATTTCAATTTTGTATATTCTCGTGGAATCAAGTCTACCATTCTGTTGGCTCCTCCATTAATGAGTTAAATAAAATTTGGACACTTGCTCATTATTTGTTAGAATGAGCTATATGAAATGATTGCTTACTCTAATACTTATAACCTAATATTTATAAGAAACATTTTCCTTAATTTAAGAGTGAAACATTGACAGCAAGCATGGACAAAAGTCATATAGCCTGTTCTGGGAGCATGATGAATTCCCAGTTTCTCTGTCTGCGTGGCTGCTCCTCTCACATCTTGGGTGAAAGGTTCATTGGAAGGAAATGTTGCTAAGGATGCAGTTAATCTTAGAGTCAGGATCAGGCAAACGGAATCTTCTGACATCAGAAAAGGTTGCAAATCAAGCCTCAAGTGCCATTCTAAAAGGTGAGCCATGAAGGACTCTAGATGTTCGTGCAAAGGTAGAAGGAAGAGACTCTAAATTCTTTTAGTCACTATATATCTTTAATATCACAAATTCCACCAATGAAAACTCACTTCTAACATTCAGTGTGTAAATTAGTAAAACCTCTGCTATTAATCGGAGATAGAGCTAATTGCTGTGCTTAATGCTAACTTCCTCTGGAGTGTGGCCTTTCTGATTAAGTGTTGGTGAACCACCCCTGAAGGATATATTACTGATTAGAGGATCTATCCACGTAGACAGTGAGGTCAACTTTTTGTGGTGTTGTTTGTTTCTTAGTAAATTACAGACCATACAACAAGGACAACCTGTTTTCATTAGACAAATGGGATGTAAGTTCAACAACCAAACCATTTTCCCTCTTCCATACAGGATGTTCCTGGAAGGTATGCAATCTTGTCTCAATGTTGGATTGTGTCTATTTCCTAATATCATTTCAGACAATTCACAAAAATAGAAGTGTACCTCAATATAAAAGACTCTGTTCATTTATAAAAATTTTTTTTTTATGTGGACCATTTTTAAAGTCTCCATTGAACCCATCACAACATTGCTTCTGTTCCACGCTTTGGCCCCTTGGCCACGAGGTATGTGGGATCCCAGCTCTCCGACCAGGGATCAAACCTGCACCCCCGGCATTGGAAGGCGAAGTCCCAACCACTGGACCACCAGGGAAGTCCCTGTTCATATATTTTATTGCCATAATGTGCCTTCCTAATCATATTTTATTTCGGCACTATTTTTCAAATAGATTTGTAATAATGTATAAGAAATGTATGCTTGTATATGTAGGTGTGTATACATATCCACACACATATATGTGTTCTTTTGTAAAGAAATCTCACATTGCTTTGTTTTGAATGTCATCTTTGTATATTACAATTACAAATAAGGTGTCAACAAGTTCTCTCCCTTTTTTCAAAGTTGTACTTATTAAAAGCTACCACCAATGTCTTCTTTTCTGTGAAGACCCTGCTGACTCCTTCAGTCAGAATTAATGTGCTTTAACATTATTTGGACTTTATAATATAATTACTTATTGTTTATGTAGCCTATTCTGCTTTAATAGATTATAAATTCATGTTCTACTTATCTCTGTATATGTCCTTGGTATAGTTAATTACACACAGGAAGGGCTTCATAAATACATACTCTGTATGATTAATACTTTTAGAAGCATGTGCTGGGGTTAGGTTAACACGGAGGGGCTGCTATAATTAGATTTATGGAGGCTCTTGGTTCTATGGTTGAGGAAGGTCCAAAAAGCTCAGGTTGATATTTATGGTATGCTTTATTGCTTTTCTTTAATATTATAATGTTAGACTAAAGAATAAAATTATTAATTTCCTCAACTTACATCTTCTCACTATTTGATACAGCTACACCCACTGAATACATCACATAAAGCAGGGACATTGTATTTTCCCCTGTCATTAGACTAAAATCTCTTGTAATTTTAATCTCTATTGAATTCTCACAACCACGGAACTCCACACATCAGGGGATTAGCTGGCTGAATGACTGCTACAACTATTCAATATGTCTCAGTCAACTTGGGAGAAGAGGCCAGTATGCAGAAGACTTATATCACTTTCCCCATCTCTGGCTTTCATGTATCTGATCTTATTTCCTTTGTTTTTAAATATCAAATGTCTTTTTAAATATCAGGTTCCAATGTGACCTGAGAAAATAATCCAAGAGACATTTTTGGCCAGTGAGTACCATTCCTTTAGCTGCACTACTCCAGGCCCTGTCTATGGGCTGAAGACACATCTGACACAGAGACACCAAGGATCCCCACTCCTACTTTCCTACACTAAAAGCTGGGAGGTCCCTCAAACTCAGTTGTTCCTTGTCCACCAATAAGTAGTAGACATATCCCACCATATCCCAATCATGCAGTTTTCCATCTTTCCTTCTGGAAGGACAGCCTAAAGAGGACTGGATTTATTTTGTACTTTAACTTGGAGTGTACTTTTTGTGCCTTAAATATACTGGGAAAAAGACTAGAGAATAGGGACTTCCCTGGTGGTCCAGTGGCTAAGACTCCGTGCTCCCAATGTAGGGGGCTCGGGTTCTATCTCTGGTCAGGGAACTAGATCCCACATGATGTGACTAAGAGTTTGCATACTGCAACTAAAGATCCCACATGCCACAAGTAAGACCTGGGACAACCAAAAAAAAAAAAAAAAAAAGAAGACTAGGGAATGTTTCATACAGATGAAATTAATAATAGGATATACGGCCATATTTATATTTTGATAGGAATTTAAAACATAACAAATTTAATATACCAAGTAGAAAAACTCTACAGGTCCTAAATGCTTGTGTTTTACATCATTTTGACTTAACATAGTGCTTCTATGGGAATAAGTTCAGGTAGAATTTGTTTTCCCTTTGTCACAGGAGATACTATTAGTGCAATTCACTTAATTCCTCAGAGGAAACTGAGTATTCATTAAGTCTCCCCAAGCAAGAAACTGTGCATGGCAAACTAAAGTTCCGTAGACCATAAATAAGTTACTCTGAGGGAAACAGGTGCCTTTCAGATTGTATCGTACACTAATCTGAGGGAAATGTGTATCTTTTTCACGTGGTTGTTTCATGATATGCATACCCCTCATCTTTCAAATGTTTTCTCTGATTTGAGTTTTTGTAAAAGCAGCATACCTTTTCTCATTAACCCTGACAGGTTATTTTTGCAAAAGTTAATAGAAAATAGGAGGTTAAATGGAAAGCATTGTCCTTGCATCTTTGCTTCTTTGGCCAAAATTTAAATGGTGGTATAAAGGTCACTCAAGGAGTAATATAATAAATATAAAAATAAATAGTGTAAAGAGCAGGAACATCCGAAGGCCAAGCCCCAACTAAGATGGTAGCTGAGAAGTTCTCCCCAAAGCTAAGTTCTCGGTTCTGTGTAACTGATGGCAAAGCATCATTACATGTATGATGAATTTTCTGCCTTATTCCTACTCAGATCAGACCTGGCTGTCCTTATGAAAAGCATAAAGACAGGCATGTCATATTGCCACTTGAGAAACTACTTCTCCCCAGAAGGCTCTTTTTTATACTCACCACTTTGCTATAGAGGGGTGGGCTCCCAAGGGTTATTCTTGAGCTAGATATTCAATGACTTCTCTGGTTAAAGATCTTGCCTCCTTCCAGAGTACTTTCTGCTTTTGTGCATGGGCTTGAACCTAAGGATAAAAAAATTTTTCTGATTGTACAGGTAAAGGATTCTGATGAGATTAAATAACTTGCCTAAGATCACAGAGCTAGTAAGCGGTACACTCTAGATATAAATTCTTGCAGTCTGACCACTACACTTACTGCTCCTTTACAAACAGGCCCAATTGGTTTGGAAATCATTGCTAATAGCTAAAACCTGAGCATTCAGTTAAAAAGAAAATTTCCAGTGGAGTTAGGAGACAGACAAATATCACAGTCTCAAGAGCAGATCTTTGAAGAAGAAAAACAGAAAGACACTGCTTTAGCCCCAGTAAAGAAAGGACATAAAATCTTGATTTGCTTCTATCCCTTCCCATACTTGGAAGCTCAGGATTCAGCATTTTTATAACATAATATTGGATTACCCCTTTCCCACTTGCTGGCCTGCATATCCAAGCTGTGTCTTCAGACTCTCCTGCACAACTACTGCCTCTTAGCTGGATGATTCTCCTGTATCTAAGTACAAAGCCCTCCCGTTCCAATAGGGTCAGGAACTACTCCATCACCAGAAGTTCCAGTATCTGCTCCTTGGTGTGCATCTCTGGCTTCAGCCAGCAATGACAAAGTTCAAAATTTGTGAGATCCAGGGACCTCCTGGTAGCAGAACTGCCTGAAACGCTAGGGGCGGAACTTCTGGTGAGGATGCACCTTCCCAGGCAAACTAGGCCTCTCCCAAGCATGTGCTTCTTTTCCACTTTCACTATGTGCAAACCCTCCTGCTCCTAGTAACATGAACTACAGAAGTCAGGGTTACACCAAACTTTTGATATCTTGGGCTATGATGGCTCAAGACAAAGTTCACTTGACTTAGGGTACAGAGTCAAGGTGAAGGCTCTCCTGGGCTCTGGGGGATAGGAACGTATTGTAAACAGAACAAAATTACCTGGGTGGCCAAGAATTTACATAAGCTTGTTAACTTTATAAGATAAAATAGTGACAAACCAAGTCTAACACTTTAGGGACAAACTGTTGCCAAGGCTGCGGAGACAGGTATGTCTTTGCATGGCAGCAAACGCCAGGGAAATCCAGCCCACCCTGCTTCCCCTGCGCCAACGAAGTCACACTCCGCATGCGCTATGGGGGTCTCGTGGGTGTTTGGGCGCACCTGGCAGCCGCAGCTGCGCACGGAGAGCGGGGCGTCGCCCCCACGCCCCCCAAACTCGACTCTAGCATCTGCCGTCTCTTTACAACCCACTCAGGAACCCCGGTTCTTCACCCCGAAGCCGGAAAACGGCCGGCTCTGCTCTACAGAAAAGAGGGAGAAGCGCTGGAGTGTGACCCGACACGTGCACACAAGTATACAGCTGGACAAGTCACCTAGGATCTCGGTCCCGGAGACTGTACTTCCGGGGTTTGTACAGGAACTTGGAAGGTCTGAGCATCTCTATGATCTCGCCGGCGCCCCACTGGTGGTTACCAGGCGCTCCCTCCTCACCTGGGCCGCCCTGCCGCCGGCCTCTCCAGGCCGCCTTGCGGAGCTCCCCCTCCTTCACAGCTTCTGCAGACCCAGACTCTTCTAGAGAGCAGCCTGGCGCCCTCTCGGTGTTTGTGAGTCGACCACTGCACCCAGGAAATGTACGTCGGAAAACAGTAGCATAAAGGACGCCAGACTTGGAGTCAAGAAATTTTAAAGCCTTGCACTAGGTCACTTTAAACATGTCACTCACTTTCTCTGTTCCAAGGACCAAAGTCAATTATATCGACAGGTCAGATTTATTATAAAATGTGTGGATGGATAACGAAATGAACTCAGGGAAGTTTTTCCAACCTGTTTAACTCACCAACCAAGTTTTATGCTTTCTAAGGGGCACTGGGCGAGTCAGGTTGAGATTTCCCTGATGCCATTCTTGGGTTTGCTCCTGTATACTGTTACCTCCGAAGTGCTTTGAATTTCTTTAAAATGGACTCTAACATGGAAGCCATACTTAAGCAAATAAGACACAATTTTGATGTAAACAGCCCAGAGAAACAAGTCTTGATATAACCTACTACTCTACACAGCACCCTTTAAAAGGAATTGCACATAACACCCCTGTGCAATATCAGTGACACGTGTGGTGTTAACAGCTTCTTCTGCTTTTTTCTATGTATCTGTGATGGTTAAATTTTATATGTAAACCTGGCTTGCATACCGTGCCCAGTTGTTTTAGCACTAGTGTAGATGTTGCTGTGAAGGTATTTTGTAGGTGGGATAAACATCTTCAATCTGTTGACTTGAAGCAAAGGATATTACCCTCCATAATGGGTGGGCTTCATCCAATCAGCTGAAGCCCTTGAGACAAAACTGATATCCCCAAGAGGGAATTTTGCCTTAAAACTGTAACACAGAAATCCTGCCTGAGTTCACCTGCCAGCCTGCCCTGCATATTTTGGACTTAGCCCCCAATCATCTGAGCCAATTCCTTTTTTTTTTTTTAAATAATATATACTCTGTTTCTCTTAGAATCTCGACTAATAACCAAAATCCTATTCATCCGTAAAGTCCCACAAATGCCCACCTAAATCTTTGTATACTTTCCCAATTCTCCCAGGCAGAACTGTTTCTGATTTGTGTTCATTTATCCTTGTTTTGTATTGTAAATTTTCTTTCTTGAATTGTAAATTCACCATTGAATCCGTGTTTTATTTACCTTTTTAAATACCCTTAAAATGCATGACACATATGTAGGCAATAACCGTTCTTTAAACACATATCTTCAGAAATGTATACTAGCCAAGTCACTGTGGAGAGACCTGTTATATTTACTTTTGTAAACACATCCCTAACTCTAAGTTTAGCAAGTCCACAAAGGTAACATTATTGACACTTATGTATGTTTTCATTATTTTTTTTTTAATTTTAATTTTTTTTTCTGTATGCGGGGCTCTCACTGCCGCGGCCTCTCCCGCTGCGGAGCACAGTCTCCGGGCGCGCAAGCTCAGCGGCCATGTCTCACGGGCCCAGCCGCTCCGCGGCATGTGGGATCCTCCCGGACCGGGGCACGAACCCTTGTCCCCTGCATCGGCAGGCGGACTCGCAACCACCGTGCCACCAGGAAAGCCCTGTTTTCATTATTTTTATTTAAACCAAATCAAGAAATACAAGTATCCCCTGCTTTTTGAAAATTTTCTTTACGCCTCTTCACCTTTACAAATAAAGACCTACATTAGTACCTGTTTTCACTAACTGAAAGAAAGCCGAAGAGGATTTTGTTTGCCAAAAAAAGGTGAAAAGCGAAAACAGTGTTCAACATTTGTTTTGCAGCCAGCCTTGTAGAGAGGTATCATGCAAATCAAGCAGCAAGAGTGCCACCACCAAGCTCCTTCCCTGGGAACTACACTCAGCATCTCAGCATTAAGCCACTATAGCTTTGAACTGTGTCTGTGAGCATCTGTGCTTTATCTCGATTTTGTGCATTCGTTAGCAAAATGTGTCCTAAGGTAACTGCCTCTTTGCTTTACGTCATTTCGGCTTACAAAAAGTTTCATAGAAATGCTTCACTTTCAGGTAGCAGGGGAAACCTGTATCCTACTTTGCAAATTTCTTGATTTATGGTTTTCCATTTTTTGCAAACAACCTATCAAAAAGTCAAGGATGACTTCACCTTGTTTCTATTTAGTTTACTCTGCTATTAAATAAAACCCTCCTCTGAAGTAGTCATTCTCCAGATAAGCAAATTCAAATGTCTCTAGGGCTCAGACACATAATGAAGCTGGAGTGTGGGGCATGGAAAGAACTGGAAGGTAAGAGGTCTGGCCCAGTGATGCCAGATCTTATTCTTTTCAAAATAATATGGAAATCCCATTTCTGCATAAAATTTCTAAGTGTTTTTAAGTTGACAGCTAATTCAATTCCTAACAACAATGAATGAGCTACACAAATGTCTGCCAAATGTATCTGATCCTTAGGATGCCAGTTTTCATCTCTGGCATAGTTCCCACTGCCAGAAAAGCTCAGTTCATCAGCACATTTCACAGGAGATTTCATCCACTTGGTTGAAAATTCCTCAAATGTACAAGTATTCTGTGAAAGTCTGCATTTTAAATTTCAAGGTGTCTCACTTCAGGGAGATTTAATGTTCTATCCACTTCTCTTTTATTTTTGTCATAGGTATTTCCCTCTGACCTGTAGATGTCAACCTCTAAGGTATTTCCTACCTGAGCCTTGAAACAAGGCAAAACAAAGTAAGTGATGGCACTAAGGATGAACAATTAGCACCTCCAGAGTTTTCTGGGTTGGTATTTATTTATACCGTCCCGATAAAAATATGAATATAGTGAAATACCCCAGTTTTATACACTTTCTACCTTATAAACTTTCTAGTTTCTCAAATCCTCCTAATAGTGAAAAGTATATTTCATTCAAAGTAGAAGACAACACCAATGCTTTTCAGATTGTCTATTCCAAAGGTTGAAAAGATAAACTAAAGCATAACGAGGACATAGGTATCCAGACGATAACAGTGGACAGTGAGGGAGCTGAGCTTGAGATCTCTACTGGTTTTTAGCATAAGAAAGTCAGAAAGATGTAGGAGAAGCATTATAGACTCTGCTACCTGATGTCTTTTCAATCCCACTACCAATACGGGATCAAGTCCAACTGGCATGCTGGATGGTCAAAGGTATTTCTGGGATTTTTTCCTAGAGATAAACTGGAGGAGGAATGTGTATCACTGAGATTCAAAAAGAAAAAGAAAAAAAAAAGAGTACATATGAATAAACGGCACTCTTGAGGGCACAGATATACATTATAACTCTTTCCTAAAAACTATGCCTGTTTTCTAAGTTGACAAAGTGAGAAGCAGGGCCTAAAACTTCCTGTGCTGCCTTGACATCTTTGAGCCTCACAGGGACCCAAAAGCCTAACCATCGGTTCCTCTGCTCTTGCTATATATGCCTCTCACCCAGCAGGAAGTGACCCCACTTGGCTGGTTCCCCATCAGCTGGACTAGCTACACTCCTCAACCTACTGGGTTTCACCTCCTTGCCTGCCCATGAAATTATTCAAACAAGTCAATCACATCCTCCCAAGGAAACCAGACATCACCCCATCTTATTACTACAAAGCCTGTATCCCAAAGCTCCTATTTGTTCACTCTGCTCCCAAGTGGCCCTCCTCCCCTAGGCTATGAGTATAAGCGGCTAATTAACTGCTGTCGATCCCATCTGTCCAGTGTCGGGTGTCATGTGTTTGGCCATCTTCCAAATCCTAGGGTAGGACTTCCTCCCTCACCAACAGGGTGAAGAGAAGGCAAACAAAACAGCAAGCTGTGTCGTTGAGTAGTCACTTTTAAGTGTAACTTACCTAGCTTACCCCTCATTTATATAACTTTAACAACAGCATCACTTTCCCTGCTCATCCTAAGTTCTCCTTTGCATAGTATGCACGCTAACAGTCTCAGTGATCTTCTGTTCAAAATCTGAGAGCCACTGAATCATCAGGCTATTCAGGGTATGTGATAGTAGTGACTTCAAGGAGCAAAAGTGCTGAAGGACCACAAAGGAGAAGGACCAAAAGAATGGGAGAAAGAAATAGCAGCATCCACAACAGACTCAGGCCAAAATGTGAATGGTCTGCTCCATTGACAAGCTACCGGCTTCTTTCAATCTGTTGGATGATATCAGAATCTCTTCTAGTTTGGCTACTTAGAATAACAATGGAGACACCACATCCCTAATTTCTTGAATTTATTACACAGTGGGTCTGTATTCAGCATAGCTTTCTAAAGTGTTCAGTAAGGCCTGATTTGATTAAAGGCCTTCTTACAATTAGGATACAGAAACAGACTTCTGCCCTCTGTGGATCCTCTGATGACGAACAAGGCTTGACCTCTGAATGAAGGCTCGTCCACATTCCTCACACTGATAGGGCTTCTCCCCAGTGTGGATCCTCAGGTGCTGAGTGAGGCTGGTGCTCCCTCGGAAAGCTTTCCCACATTCCTTACACATATACGGTTTCTCTCCAGTGTGACTTCTCTGATGTTCCATGAGTCCTGACCTCTGAGTGAAGGCCCTCTCGCACTCATTACATTTGAAGGGTTTCTCTCCAGTATGGATTCTCAGATGTCCAATAAGGTGTGAACTTTGACTAAAGGATTTACCGCACTCTTTACATCCATAAGGTCTTTTCCCAGTATGGATCCTCTGATGAAGAACCAGGCCTGTGTTTTGACTGAAGGCTTTCCCACATTCATTACACTGATAGCGTTTTATTTTATTATGAATTTCCTGGTGTGAAAGAAGGGCTGATTTATAACTGACTGCTTTTCCACATTGATTGCATTTATAAGGTTTCTCTCCAGTGTGAATTCTCCAATGTCGAACAAGCCCTGAGCTCTGAGCAAAGGCCTTTCCACACTCCTTACATTTGTGTCGTTTTACTCTCATGGGGTTGACCTTTTGCTGTTCTGATTTACCCCTATATTGAAAAGTTTCTCCACACTTTGGATCCTGGAAAGCACCCAATGAATTCCTTTCTGCAGAAATCTGCTTTGGAGCAAATTCACCAGTCACATTCCTGGTCTCAGCTCCTGCTGAAAGAGCAAGTCGATTATTTAAGTGCCACATGTCCCACATAAATGTCTGGAAGTAAGATTCGTAATAATAATTGATAACATTATGAATGCTTATTAATATCAAGGATTGTGCTAAATAAGCAAGAACTATCATCCTAATGGTTTTTGATACTCACTGCACCTATGAGTCATAGAGAATAAAAATAAGTAAATAAAACACGTTTGGGCCCCAGCCCAGATCTAAAAACTCAGAGTGGCAGGAAAGAAATGTAAATTTCCCAAGAGTCTTCAAAGGGTCCCCAATGAACATACCTTCTAGCATTCATCCCTTGTGTAGTCCACCCCCCTCCCACACAGGGTCTAGGCTGGCCTGTGACTTGCTTTATCCAACAGAATATGGTGAAAGTGATGATACGTCAGTTCAAGGATTAAGACTTTAAAAGGATGCTTTTGAGATCCCTGAGTTACCATGTAAGAAGTCCAGTTACCCCACTAAAGAGATACATGAAGATTGAGAGAATGAGATAACCTGTGGCCCATGCATCTCAGAATCTTGCTAAGCCCAGTTTTCTAGCCATCTCCTGCTAAAGTATGAGAAGCGAGTGAAGTATCTCGAGCATCACAGTCCAGGCAAGCCCCCTGATAACTACAGCTTAAATTGATATCATGTACAGTAGAAGAACCATCCTTTTTATCCCAGTCAATCCAGAGAACTGTGAGAGATAACATAATGGTTGTTCCTTTTAGCCACTAAGTTTTGGAGTGGTTTGTTACATGGAAATGGGATAGCTAAAACACCAAGTAATCACCCAATATTTGGTGATGCTCACAGCAACACAATGAGCTGGGTAATAGATATAGCAACTGAAACACAGAAATTAAATAATTGGTCTGTGATCACATGACTATTAAGTGATAAATCCTGGCCTGAAACTCAGGTTTATCTGAATTCAAAGACCGCGCTCTTTATTTTTACTATAAAAAGAATAGATACTCGTGGTAAAAATTTCAACAGTACAAAAGGTATAAAAGTAAAAAGTCCAAATCCCAATTCATCTTTCTCCATCACCCTGTGCCCTTTTACTTTCCCTAGAGGTAATCACTATAACTTTGTTGCCTACATAATAAGTTTTCTACTTTACTCCAGTGGCTATCAATTTCTCACTGCATTTAAAGGAATTTTTTTCCTCCAATATTTTCACACAAGAGCCAAAAGACTTTTACATAAAGACATCCACTGATACAGTGTTTAAAATAACAAAAAGAGGGAATTCCCTGGCAGTCCAGTGGTTAGGACTCCATGCTTTCAGTGCTGAGGGTGCAGGTTCAATCCCTGGTAGGGGAACTAAGATCCCAGAAGCCACATGGCGTGACCAAATAAATAAATAAATAAAATAACGAAAATACTGGAAACAGCCTAAATGCACATCAGTGGGAGACTATTAACTATTATACATGTATGCAACAGAAAACTAAACATCAAAAAGAATAAAATAACTCTACTGATAAGAATAACATAATTTCTGCATGTTTTCTCTAGGCCACAAACATCGACTGCAACTGAATGAAGGAACTAAGACTGTGGTATCCACTGATTTAACTAGAATGTAAGTTGCATGAGGGCAGAGACTTTGGCCTTCTTGTTCACCTCTATATCCCCAATGCTTAGAATACTGCTGGACACATAGTTGATGTTCAATACATATTTGGTGCATGAATGAATAATGTACTGAATATTCTCATTAGGTAAAAAAAAAAGCAAAATGCAAAGTGGTGTGTATAATATGTATGTTAAAACGTACCCAGGATTTGTTTTAAGTGGGTATGGTAAGACACGCAGACCTGGAAAGGACTATACGAAGAAAGAAATTTTTTACACTCGTAGATCCCAAGGAACAGAAGACGTAGTCTGCCATGCAGGCCTGCATGGGAAAGCACCACGATCGATCAGGAGGCAGAAGGGGAAGAGGGGAGAGCATGGCCTAGAGCCTTTATTGGAGTTTCCCCAGGAGGGAATGGATAAGGCAGGGTAGGTATGCTGAGTAAGCTTAGGATGGATAATTTAAATACTTTTGGCACACTCTGGGCTATAGGGATGGTCCCTAGTTCTCTGGTATCTGACCCTGGAGTGATTCAGGGCAGGGGGAATATTGGCTTGGTGTGTGAAGGTTTGATAAAGGAGATGGTTGGGGGACTGGGCTCCAGATTGGTTGGACTGTATATGAAAGGCCCACTTGCAGGGGAGTCCTTTGCTGTCTCTAGGAATTAGCTAGCCCTGGGAAGGCCAGTCTGTCTGTGATCAAGGCCCCAAATGCCAGAGCATCAAGAATATAAACAAATTTTTAAATATAGTCAATACGTCATGATACAATTTTCCCTAAAAAGTGGGGAGAGGCTTGAACATACAAGAAAAATTTTAGAAGTATATACTAGAGAATGTTAACAGTGGTTAACTCTTCGGAATGGAACTTTTATTTTCATTTTGTATTTTTCTATACTACTTGGATTTTTAAAATATAAGCTACCACTATTGTTCTATAGTAGCTAATTAAAACATATAGTACTAGGGCCCACTATAGTAAATCTATGGTAGATCTGGGTACCTGTATTGTTAAAACAGTTCCATAATGATTTGGATTCACAGTTAGAATTGTAAACCACTATCATAACCCAATTAAAAAATACCACATATCCCAATGCAAAATTAAATCAACTCTAGATATGCTCACTTTGTAAATAACCTTCTGGTGTTAAACTTATTCTGCTATTCTAGATACCACTTTTTTCACCAGAAATACTGCTTCCTAGCAGACGCTATACTCAGTGCTTCCAAAAGATCACAAAAGATTCACATTTTAAAGCTTACCATTCTCTTGCAGAGGAAAATGCTCCCAAGGATCACACTTCAGCTGGATGTTAAGTGACTGCTTTGCGAGGCTTACAGGTCCTACTTCCTTCCACAGCACTTCTTGTTTGTAATGTGCACTGGCTTGGACCTAAGGACATACAAGAAGAGCTGGGTTCATGAGAGAATCAGCAATAGTTAACTAAACCTCAAAGTTTGATTAAACATAAAATTTCCTATGGGTACAGAAAGCAGAATGATGAAGAAACCAGTGTCTTAATCAGTTCACAAAAGCAGTAGAGCTTTAGAGGGAAAACAGAGGATAATGTGTCAGTCCAGAAAATAATGGTCATAAAATCCTCTTGCTTACCCATGCCCACGCTCTTTGCTGGTAGACCCCTGGGGTTCTCATAAATGAACAATAGATTACCCTTTTCCCACCTGTTGTCCTTTGTCTCCAAGTTCTGTCTCCAGATTTTCCAGCACAGTCACCACTTCCTCTCCACTCCCTGGATGATACTCCCATACCCTGGCCTGCAGCTCCTCGGGCAGGATGGTCAGGAACTGCTCCAGCACCAGCAGCTCCAGGATCTGCTCCTTGGTGTGCATCTCAGGCCGCAGCCACTTTTGGCAGAGCTCCCGGAGCCGGCTCAGAGCCTCTCGAGGTCCAGGGGCCGCCTGGTAACGGAACTGCCTGAAGCACTGGCGGAAAAGTTCCTGATAAGGGTGCACATTCCCTACTTGGCGAGGCTTCTGCTCCCAAGCATGGTTCTCCTCTTCCTCTACCTTAACGATTCTCAGTCCCTCCTGCTCCTCTCGAGTGTGCACCACAGGAGTCAAGGCTGCGTGTTCTCTCAACTTGGTGGACATCTTAGAGTGCAATGGCTCAGGATAGGATTCACTTGTCTTACATACCAGGAATTAGGAAGAACCTTAGGATCAGAGCACTCCTGTGGGAGGAGAACACACTTAAAACAGCAGAATAACTACAGCAGTCAAGAACCTATGTCATTAATAATGAAGACTCACTGCCAAGGTGATGTTCCTGAGTAGCGGAACATTAGGAGGATAATATTCCTGAGATCCGTGAAAATAGATCAGAATTACTGAGAAAGGGCACTTGGCTGCTGATATACAGAAAAGTGCTACATAAATATTAGCATTAGAACTTCTATTGTGGGAAATAAGGCCACATTCTCAGACTTTAAAGACTTTTTAGTTTATAAGAACTACATTACAGGAAGAAAAAAAGCATATGAGCCAAGGCTGGCGACCACCATAGCTCATTTACCAAGGTTTTTTTCATGTATACTCATAATCTACCACCCCTTCATAGAACTGCTTCAGCAGGGCAGGATGGGTCTTGGGACACTCCTGTAGAGGGAAAAGGAGGCTTCCTGATCCTTAGCAAGGTAAGGGAAGATGGATCTTGCCACACTTTAGTAAACTTACTATGACAATATACACGAGCCGAGTCATAGTTATTTTTCCAGTAAAACTTTTACGACATTTAAAGAAATCAAACTACTTATACAGAGGAGTAATATACTACAGCTCCATAAACTGGTTATAGTGTTCGTTCAGGGAATAAAGGATTAAGCACCTAACCCTCAGTTGAGGCATTTCCCTCTCCCACCGCAACCACCCCCCACCCCGCCTCCATCGTGTATGAAAGAATGAGAATTATGCAAAATCTGAGTGGTTTATGCTATACTATAAAATCAAAATAACAGCGACAAATCCAAACCGAACAGTAGAGAGACAAATCGTCACTGAGCTGGTTACCAAGCATTGTGTGCACGTGCTGGGGGAAGAACAGGACACGCAAGCCGCAAAGACCTCCTCCCCGTCCCACCTCTGGGCCGTGGGACAACAGAGATGGGGCGTTCTGCAGCTTGGCTGGGGAGAAGCCCGACCGCTCACCCGCAGCTCTGGGGATGACTGGCGCTCCCTGGAGACTAGCCCTGGCAGGTAGTTAAGGAAAAATCTTAAGCCACCATCCCGCCGGGCCAACCAGGAACCCAAAACGGCCGAGCAAAAGGCGCCCAGGGCCACGAGGCCACTTCCGGTGCCCGCCTAGGAATCCGGAGGCGCGGTCCTCTCTATGATCAACCTTACTACTCCGCCGGCTTTACTTCCTTCACCAGGTTCGGCCAGGGCGGGAGGAGCGCTTCATTCTGGCGTTTGGATTTTTATTCCCTTCTTTCTCACCCCCTGCCTTCTCCTGAGGAAATCGGAGCCAGTCGGTAAAGTTCAAATCACCCACAAGTTTGCTGAGACTTGCCACACTCCAGGAGTTAGCTCAGAGCCCTTTTTGTTGTGTATTTATTATTGATGAGTGAAAGTTCTTTTTACATTCTGGATATGAGCTCTTTGTTATATGAACACCAGATATCGGCTCCCACTTCCCTTTTTACTCCCAACCGATGTCTTTTTGCTGAAAAATAGCTTTAAAAAACCTAATAGACTTTATTTTTAAAGAGTAGTTTTAGGTTTACAGAAAAAATGGAGCAGAAAGTATAGACTTCCCACATGGCCCCTCCAAACCCCCTCCCCGGCTACACAAAAACCCTATTATTAGCATCTTGCATTAGTGCGGTATCTTTGGTTACAATCAGTGAGCCAATATTGATAAAGTATTATTAGCTAAAGTCCATAGTTTATATTAAGGTTAATATAAACTGTGTAATACATTCTATGGCTTTAGAAAACATAATAACATGCATCAACCATTACAAGCATCATACTAAACAGTTTCACCGCCCTAAAAATCCCCTATGCTCCACCCATTCATCATTCCCACACTCCAACCCCTATAACCCCCAGCAACCACTGATCTTTTTATGTCTCCATCGTTTTGCCTGTTCCACAATGTCATGTAGTTGGAACCAGAGTTTGTAGCCTTTTCAGATTCGCCTCTTCACTTAGCAAAAGCATATAACATTCATTTCTCCATGGATTTTCATAGCATAATAGTTCATTTCTTTTTATTGCTGAGTATTCTATTGTCTGGATGTACCACAGTTTATCCGCTCACTTACTGAAGGAAAGCTTTCTTGTTTCCAAGTTTTATCAGTTATGAATAAAGCTGCTATGAACATCCTTGTGCAGGTTTTGTGTGGACATAAGTTTTTGATTCATTTGGATAAATACCAAGGAATGCAATTGCTGAATCATATGGTAAGAGTATGTTTACTTTTGTAAGAAACTGCTAAACTGTTTTCTGAAGTGGCTGTACCATTTTGCATTCCCACAAAGAATGTATGAGAGTTCCTGTTGCTCCACATCTTCATCAGCATTTGGAGTTGTCACTGTTTAGCAATTTAGCTATTCTAATAGGTGTGTAGTGGTATCTCCTTGTTTTAATTTACAATTCCCTAATGACATATGATGTGGAGCATCTATTCATATGATTATTTACCATCTGTATATCTTCTCTGGTGAGGTGTCTATGCAGATCTTTTGCCCATTTAAAAAACTAAGTTGTTTGTTTTCTTATTGTTGAGTTTTAGGAGTTCTTTGTATATTTCAGACAACAGTCCTTCTTTAAAAAAATTCATTTTATTAAAGGATAGTTGATTTACAATGTTGTGTTTAGTTTCAGGTGTACAGCTCAGTGACTAAGTTATATACATATCCATAAAAAAGAATATATATATGTTCTTTTTCTTATTATTTACTTTTATTTATTTGGCTGCACCAGATCTTAGTTGTGGCACGCAGGATCTTTTAGTTGTGGCATGCGGGATCTAGTTCCCTGACCAGGGATTGAACCCGACCCCCCTGCATCGGAGCATTGAGTCTTAACCACTGGACCACAAGGGAATTCCCTATATGTTCTTTTTCAGATTCTTTTCCCTTATAGGTTATTACAAAATACTGAGTATAGTTCCCTGTTATACAGTAGGTCCTTGTTGGCTATCTATTTTATATATAGTAGTGTGTATGTGTTAATCCCAACCTCCTAATTTATCCCTCCCCCTCATTCCCCTTTGGTAACCATAAGTTTGTTTTCTATGTCTGTGAGTCTATTTCTGTTATGTAAATAAGTTCATTTGTATCTCTCTCTCTCTTTTTTAGATTCCATATATAAGCAATATCATATGATATTTGTCTTTCTCTGTCTTACTTCACTTAGTATGATAATCTCTAGGTACAACTGTGTTGCTGCAAATGGCATTATTTCATTTACTCTTTTTTATGGCTGAGTAATATTCCACTGTATATACATACCACATCTTCTTTATCCATTCCTCTGTCAATGTGTGTTTAGGCTGCTTCCATGTCTTGGCTATTGTAAAGAGTGCTGCTATGAACATTGGGGTGCATGTATCTTTTCGAATTATAGTTTTCTCCAGATATAGGCACAGGAGTGGAATTGCAGGATCATATGGTAACTCTATTTTTAGTTTTTTAAGGAATTTTCATACTGTTTTCCAAAGTGGCTATACCAATTTACATTCCCACCAACAGTGTAGGAGGGTTCCTTTTCCTCCACACCATCTCCAGCATTTATTATTTGTATACTTTTTAAAAATTACCAATCTACCTTTTTATTATTTATTTATTTGGCTGCGCCAGGTCTTACTTGCGGCATGCGGATTCTTAGTTGTGGTGTGCATGTGGAATCTAGTTCCCAGACCAAGGATCGAACCCAGGGCCCCTGCACTGGGAGCATGGAGTCTTACCCACTGGACCACCAGGGAAGTCCCTGTATACTTTAAAAATAAAAAAATTATCTATTTATTTGGCTGGGTCAGGTCTTAGTTGCGGCAAGAGTGATCTTTGTTGCTATATGTGGGATCTTCGTTGCAGCATGTGG
Source organism: Phocoena sinus (assembly GCF_008692025.1). Lineage (NCBI taxonomy): Eukaryota > Metazoa > Chordata > Mammalia > Artiodactyla > Phocoenidae > Phocoena > Phocoena sinus. The sequence continues at coordinate 82,145,228 of NC_045773.1, forward strand.
GATCTGTTTTTTTAGTTGCGGCATGTGGGATCTTTAGTTGCAGCATGCAGGCTCTTAGCTGAGGCATACAGGATCTAGTTCCCTGACCAGGGATTGAACCCAGGCCCCCTGCATTGGGATCATGGAGTCCTAACCACTGGACAACCAGGGAAGTCCCTATTTGTATACTTTTTGATGATGGTCATTCTGACAAGAGTAAGGTGATACCTCATTGTAGTTTTGATTTGAATTTCTCTAATAATTAGTTGATGTTGCACATTGTTTTCATGTGCCTGTTGGCTTGTGTGTCTTCTTTGGAGAAATGTCAATTTAGGTCTTCTGCCCACTTTTCAATTGGGTTTTTTTTGTTGTTGTTATTGAGTTGTATGAGCTGTTTGTACATTTTGGAAATTAAGCCCTTGTCTGTCACATCATTTGGAAATATTTTCTCCCATTCTGTAGGTTGTCTTTTCATTTTGTTTATGGTTTCCTTTGCTATGTAAAAAAAGCTTATACATTTGATTAGGTCCCATTTGTTTACTTTTGCTTTTATTTCTATCACCTTGGGAGACTGACTTAAGAAAACATTGCTACGATTTATGTCAGATAATGTTTTGTTTAGGTTCTCTTGTAGGAGCTTTATGGTATCATGTCTTATATTTAAGTCTTTAAGCCATTTTGAGTTTATTTTTGTGTATGGTGTGAGGCAGTGTTCTAAATTCAATGATTTACATGTGGCTGTCCAGCTTTCCCAACACCACTTGCTGAAGAGACTGTCTTTTCCCCATTGTATATTCTTGACTCCTTTGTCAAAGATTAATTGACTGTAGGTGTGTGGGTTTACTTCTGGGCTCTCTATTTGCATTAAGTCTTCCAGTATAATGTTGAATGGAAATGAGAAGGGACATCTTTGTCCTACTCCTCATCTTAGCAGGAAAGCATCTAGTTTTTTTACCATTAAGTATGATGTTAGCTGTAGTTTTGGTAGATATTTTTTTTGAAGCTACTGCTTATCTTTTATTATTTATTTATTTATTTATTTATTTATGGCTGTGTTGGGTTTTCATTGCTGCACATGGGCTTTCTCTAGTTGTGGTGAGTGGGGGCTACTCTTCATTGTGGTGTATGGGCTTCTCGTTGCAGTGGCTTCTCTTGTGGAGCATGCGCTCTAGGCGCGCTGGCTTCAGTAGTTGTGGCTCACGGGCTCTAGAGTGCAGGTTCAGTAGTTGTGGCACGTGGTCTTAGTTGCTCTGCGGCATGTGGGATCTTTCCGGACCAGGGCTCGAACCTGTGTCCCCTGCATTGGCAGGCGGATTATTAACCACTGTGCCACCAGGGAAGTCTTTGGTAGATGTTCTTTATCAAGTTGAGGAAGTTCCTCTCCATCCCTAGTTTGCTGAGAATTTTTATTATGAAAGGGTGTTAGATTTTGTCAAATGCTTTTTCTGCATCTATCGATATGATTATATATTTTTTCTTCTTTAGCCTATTGATGTGATGGATTACATTAACTGATTTTTAAATGGTGAACCAACCTTGCATACCTGGGATAAATCCCACTTGGTCATGTTGTATAATTCTCTTTATACATTGTTGGATTCAATTTACTAATATTTTGTTGCATATTTTTGCATCTATTCATGAAATATATTGGTCTGTAGTTTTTCCTTTCAAGTAATGTCTTTGTCTAGTTTTGGTATTGGGGTAATTCTAGCCTTACAGAATGAATTAGGAAGTATTCCCTCTGCTTCTATTATCTGTTAAGAAATAATATTTATAAAATTTCTACTGAAATGTTTGGTAGAATTTACCAGTGAACCCACCTGCACTGGTGCTGTTTTGGAAGATTATTAATTATTGATTCAATTTCTTTAATAGATAAAGGCCAATCAGATGATCTACTTACCCTTGTTGGGGTTTTGGTAGATTGTGCCTGTGATTATTGCGATTTATAATAAGAGAAATATATTTGGTCTTTCTCCTCATTCCTGGTACTAGGCTCCTAAAAACCTTGGAATTTCCTCAATGTTGAGATCTTTTATGTTAATGGGGTGACTTTTGGAAAGCACCTAAGGATTGGGGCTTGGTTGTCAGTGGAGCTAACCACGTGTCTAAATTAAATTTTAGGAAGTTCTTATGTATTTAAATATCGTGTCTGGCTTTGGTTTTGTTAATTTCTCCTGCAACCCCAATTTCTCCTGCAACCCTAACCCTGTATTCTCTGTCTCTTACCCTTTTCCTATATAATCCATCCTTTTTGTCCTTTTTGTGCTTCATTCTAGATATTTTCTTCTCAACTATGTAGTTCACTCATTTTTTCTTCAGCTGTTTCACCTGCTGCTATATGCATCCACAAATTCTTTGTTTTTGTTTCTCAATTTCAGACTTTCCATTTAGTTCTTTTCATTGTTCCCCATTTTTTGTTAAAATTCTTATCTTTCATTTCTGAACATTGTACGTATTATTTTAAAATCTGTGCCCAGTAACTCAAATTCTGAATTCCCAGTAGAAATGTTTCTACTCTCAATTGCTTCTGTTGACTTTTCTTTGCATTATTTGTCTTCTCTTGTGCCTAGTTTAAAAAAAGTTTTCACAAAATTGTTTGTAAAAATAATTTGAGAGCTAATAGACTATTACGTCCTTACAGAGAGGATTTCCTGGTACCTGAGGACACTAGCATTATGGAATCACTTAAATCCAACTGTAGAAGTTGAGAAATTCAAAAGCTGAGCTGCAGCCCCCTGGGTGAGCCTGTCTGTGTGTGGTTCACGCTTATTTTTAGTGTGGTCATCTGGGGTCCCACACACCAAAGGGAAGGAATTTACCAGCACTAACCCTCACCTTGGCAGTCCCCAGAATCCAATTTTAGTGTCTCCAGGCCAATGTCAGGACCTATGCACTCGGTACACTCCCTTTCTGGGATGATGTTCTTATGTAGAAGGGAAAAACCTTTCATTTTCCCCTTTATCCACAACATGGTCTGATATGTAGCTTTTAATCACACTGTATTTTATTTTTTCAGTATTTTAAAAAGTATTTATTTTTGGCTGTGCCAGGTCTTTGTTGCAGCATGCAGTATCTTCGTTGTGGCATGTGGGGTCTTTTAGTTGCAGCATGTGGGCTTCTTAGTTGCGGCATGCGAACACTTAGGTGTGGCATGTGGGATCTAGTTCCCTGACCAAGGATTGAACCCAAGCCCCCTGCATTTGGAGCACAGAGTCTTATCCTCTGGACTACCAGGTAAGTCCCTAACCACATTGTATTTTAAATAGTAGAATCAGTTTGTTTCAACAGACCCTGAGAAGTCAGGCATTATTCTTGAAATTGAAGTTTCTTTATTTTACCTTGGAGATTCACCTCACCCCATCCTCATCAGATGAGAGGGTGCCTGGCTGATTGGGATATCTGCTGCTCTTAGGAACCCACACAGAAAAGGTGATATCATGATCATGTAAGGCACCAGATAGATCTCTTAGTTCCCAAGGAACAGGAACCATTACCTGCTAGTAAAATTGACATAGTGCATAACCTATGACCCAGCAATTTCATTCCTGCATATGTTTTCCAGAAAAACTCTCAAAGGTGTTCAGACCAAGACTTTATAATAAGGAGTTGGTTAAAAGCCTAAATGTATAAAATTGAAAGTAAGGCCACACAGACCAGTGATTATGATGCACCATGAAATGAGTTTGTAATCAATCCCCACCGAGCACCCAAGGTCATTTCTTGACCAGGTCTGGGAAGAGGGCAGATCCTATAGCAAACGATTAGAGATCCCTCTTCAGGCTGAATAGATACCAACCCATAAACAGAGCCCTTCAAGCAGTCATTCAACAGCATGTGTCACAAGTCTTCTCTGCGTCAGTCAATATTTTATATATTGGAGACCCAAAGATGAATGAGGTAAATACGGTCTGTGTTCAGCATATCACACGTACACATGGCCCACCCACATTTCATCATCTTTTTTTTTTTAACAAAGGATAGTAAATTTTGTGAAATGATTTACCAAAACACAGATATTTGCTGCATTTCCCAGATATACTAACACGATAAAAAGGGATCACTAATCATTAGAGAAATGCAAATCAAAACTATAATGAGGTATCACCTCACACAGGTCAGAATGGCCATCATAAAAAAATCTACAAACAATGCTGGAGGGGGTGTGGAGAAAAGGGAACCCTCTTGCACTGTTGGTGGGAACGTAAATTGATACAGCCTCTATGGAGAACAGTATGGAGGTTCCTTAAGAAACGAAAAGTAGAACTACCATACGACCCAGCAATCCCACTACTGGGCATATACCCTGAGAAAACCGTAATACAAAAAGAGTCATGTACCACAGTGTTCATTGCAGCACTATTTACAATAGCCAGGACATGGAAGCAACCTAAGTGTCCATCGACAGATGAATGGATAAAGAAGATGTAGCACATATATACAATGGAATATTACTCAGCCATAAAAAGAAACAAAATTGAATTATTTGTAGTGAGGTGGATGGACCTAGAGTCTGTCATATAGAGTGAAGTTAAGTCAGAAGAGAAAAACAAATACCGTATGCTAACACATACATACAGAATCTAAAAAAAAAAACCGGTTCTAACGAACCTAGGGGCAGGACAGGAATAAAGACGCAGACGTAGAGAACGGAGTTGAGGACACAGGGAGGGGGAAGGGTAAGCTGGGACGAAGTGAGAGAGTGGCGTGGACATATATACACCACCAAATATATACACCACCAAGATAGCTAGCTAGTGGGAAACAGCAGCATAGCACAGTGAGATCAGCTCGGTGCTTTGTGACCACCTAGAGGGGTGGGAAGGGAGGATGGGAGGGAGACAGAGGGAGGGGATATGGGGATATATGTATACGTATAGCTGACTCACTTTGTTATACAGCAGAAACTAACACACCATTGTAAAGCAATTATACTCCAATAAAGATGTTTAAAAAAAAAAAGTAAAAGGGTGTAAGTCTGGTAGAAGTGTATACCCGTTGCATCCCAGGAATCAATGTCAAAATCATTCTTAGAAAAAGTATTTAATTAGCATCATGAATTCCAAACAAAAAATAAATGTAATAAATAATATTTGGATTATCCAAGGTTGTGGTTAGTTTTAAAGACATCCCCCTACTCTCTCTACATTTACTGTAGAAAATGAAAAGCTAACTGTGCCAAAGACAGTTAAATATCCACTGAGATCTGTCACAGGAATCTGTTTTAATTCAGCTTTGCCCAAAGTGACCTGACAAAGTCTCTCTGGTAATACTCGTCTAACTGCATAAAATGATGCCAGTTAAAGTGATTTTTTGCAATTGGGTTTTTTCTTAGTGGTGACATTTGATGTTGAAAAATTCTATGTTATACCGCTACCACATATTTGACTACTGAGGTTCATTTTTGTTGTGTATCCTCTGATGTTTAGTAAGAGATGAGTTCAAGAGATTTTCCCACACCTGTCCCAGTCATAAGGCTTCTCTCCAGTGTGGACCCTGATGTTTGATAAGATCTGAACTTTTTTTTTCTTTCTTTCTTTTTGATGGGGGTGGGGAGCAGTTAAAGTGTGGAGTCCTTCTGGACTGCCAGGGAATTCCTGGTAAGATATGAACTTTGACTGAAGGCTTTCCTACATTATTTACCCTTAAAGAGCTTTCCCCCACAAGGAATCTTTGCTACGCTTTAAGAGTTGAGCTAATGCTGAAAGCGTCCCCACAGTGGTCATACATATATAACGTTTTGTTCCAGGATGGCTTTTCCAATGTATAAGATTGAGCTTTTAAGTGAAGGCCTTCCCATATTTTAATATTTATGGATTTTCTCTCTAGCATGGGTTTTCTGGTAATTAAGTGCTGGCTTCCAAACGAAGGCCTTCCCCCACTCACTACATTCATAATGGTGCTTTCCATTGTGGGTTCTTTGGCGGGTGACCAGACTCAAAACACAATGAATCCTACAGTATTATACTCTTTACACCAATAAGTTTTCTCTTCAGTATGGATTCTCTGATGTTTAGCAAGGCTATCAGAGAACTTAAAGGCTTTGCCACATTCATGACATAGATAAGGTTCCTGTCCAAAATGAATTTGCTTATGTTCAATGAGACTTGACCTCACAGAGGAGGCTTCTGACACTGAAGATATCCCCAAGGGTTCTCTGATGTCTAAGATCACTCCAGTGTCTGAAGGTTTTGCCACATTCTTTATTCTCATGAAACGCTTTTCAGGATGGCTTCTCTGTTGTTTATTGAGACTTGGGATTACACTGAAGGTCGTTCCTGGTTGAGGATCTATAGGGCTTTCTTCAAGTTTGGATGTGCTGGTGCTTGGTCAGAGATGCTGGTGTACCAGGGTTTGTCTTATGAGGGAGGGATATTTTTGGTTTAGTGACTTCCACTCGCTTTACGAGTGGCTGCTTCTTTTATTACAGTTGAAGTTGGAAATTGTGCACAAGCTGAATGCAGAATTTCCCATGCCCACAGCATCGACAGGACTGAACTTCAGGGTGAATTCTCCCAGGTATCTTAGGCCTCTTTATCGGAGTGATATTCTCCATGGCTTGAGGCAATGTAAGTTGTGCGTCCTCAAAGGAGCTCCTCTCTCACTTGGGTAAATTATTCAGAAATCCATGAGCCTGTCCAGTGTGGAGCCCCTGATGATGTCCCCACTTAGTCTTCTGAACATCTCCCTTGTTTGTTAGACTTCTTCTGGAAAACTCTGCTTTGAAACAGACTGCTTATTTAAGGCCAGGAGTCACCATCTGAAAGAACAGGTTAATCATGAAATTAGCATCTTTTCCCCAGAGGCAGAAAGAGGGAGTCAAATGTAACATACATGAAAGTAGCCTACAGAGAGAAACTACATAAAACACAACTCTATGTGTGAAAGTTCGAAGTAAGAATACATACTTGCTTTTCCATTACTTTCTGCTCTTATCTTTAGTAATTTCTTCCTTCTGCTTTCTTGGGTTTATTTTCCTGTGCTTTAAGTTCTCAAAAGGGATGTTTAGAGCATTTTTTTTTCACCTTTGCTTCTTTTCTAAATATAGCATCTATACTTTTAAATGAAATAATTTACCCTAAGGAGCCTGAAAAAGTACCGGGAACAGAATAGGTCTAAATAAATGGAAGCTACTCATTATTAGTATCATCACTAATATAAAGCAGGAGAAGTAAAACAGAAAGGACTGGTGAGGAGACTCATTTGTGCAAGAGCTCCAGTGAACATAACAATATATAAAGTAGCAGATTAAAGAAGAGGTCATCACATAACAAAGCATTTTACTATCTATTTGGAGAGATGATAAAAACCTCAAAGCTGTAAGGTGTATCAGAGAATATCTAGCCTGTCTCCTTATTTTTAAGGATGTAAAACTGAGGCCCAGCTAGGTGGCATTAGCCTAGGTAACAGGATTACTTAGAGGTAAAGATAGGTTGAGACCAAGGGCTCTTTTTTTTTTTTTTTTTTTTTTTTTTTTTTTTATGCGTTACGCGGGCCTCTCACTGTTGTGGCCTCTCCCGTTGCGGAGGACAGGCTCCGGACGCGCAGGCCCAGCAGCCATGGCTCACGGGCCCAGCCGCTCCGCGGCATGTGGGATCCTCCCAGACCGGGGCACGAACCCGTGTCCCCTGCATCGGCAGGCGGACTCTCAACCACTGCGCCACCAGGGAAGCCCCGAGACCAAGGGCTCTTGAATTTCACCTTTAAAGTTTTTACCAGCATAACACACTGGCCCACTGTGGTACATAAACAACCTTCAGATCAAAACTTTCATAATATAGCATAGTGGTTAAGAGAAAACATCGTCAAGTTGAACTTCTGGTTTCAATTCCTGGCTTTGCCGTTTCCTAGCTGTCTCTGTTCCTCAATATTTTTAGCTGTAAAATGGGAATATAGTAGTATGTATCTCATTTCATTATTTTTTATTGAGAAAAATACACATGTAAGGTACTCAGAAAAAGCCCCAGCATAGGAAGCATTCCAAAAATATTGACCAATATGGTAGATCCACTATCTCAATGGTAAATTATATTACTTTTCTTAGTTATTCACTGTCCTCTTTGTAAGCTTTATTTTTCTCCACCCTATGGATAGTAAGCTTGGTGATTTGAATTGCTTTGACTAACGAAACATAAGTGGAAATGACATATGCTCCTCCTGAATAGATGCTTTAAAAGCCATCATGTGGTCCTACCACTATTTTTCTTTTGCCATAACAGCAGCATATTCAAGCCTGGATCCTAGAGTGGTGAGAATGTGTTGCATTAGTCAGTTAACACAGGCAAAAATGAAAGTAACAGCCAAGCCTTTAATCACTTACTGCAATAGCATTAGCAAGAGGCCCAACAACAAAAAAGTGCTGGCTCCTGCAGTGTGTTATTCTTATCCATGCAACAGTGCCAGGCAGGGGTCAGGTGAATCAGCACAGGTGTGGGGACTGTGTCACTGCCAACACAGCACCAAACAAAAGGCTCCAGTCATTTTCTGGACCTGGAGGCCAGGGGAAGAAAGAGGGTAAAGGCTAGGACTGTAAAAGTACTAGTACTGAGTCAGAGTGGAGAAAAGTGTCTTGCCTTATCAGGGTGAGAGAATCTTGAAGAGTTACTCGGGCAAGACCCCCAGTAAAAAGGGCCCCAAAAGGAGGTGCCTGGGCTAAGAGTACAGATATGCCTAAAAGCATGGCTGGCCAGGTGGTCTGAGTCTTTGACTGCAACTCCCTTCAGAGGCTGCATGCGCTGGCTGTGCCTCAAAGCCTTGTGTAGGAGGGTAGCTTTACACCCATGAGGGATAAAGCCTTTGTAACTGCCTATGGTCAGGTCTGAAAAATCATACACATTGAAAACTTCCTTCTCCTCCCCCAGATGCACCATGATTTTCACATGTTATTCCCACTGTACCTTCCTTCATTCCTTTTCACGTGGCTGAAGAACTCATTCTTTCTTCAAGATTTCATCCTCCTTCAAAGCTTTTCCAACCTTCTCATAAGTACTTGTTACACTTACAATGCAAAGCATTCGGTATAAATCCAATGGCTTTATCACTGTAATTATTATTTTCTATCTACTCCTTTCTCCCTGTCCGCAAATAGACTGTAAGCCTCTGGAGAGTAGGGTGCTTTTCTCATTTATCTTTGTATTCCTAGTACCTGACACAAGGCCCAACCTAAAATAGATAATCATTAATACCTTAATCTAAGCTTATAAAGAATAACCATGTTACATCTATCCTGATATCCTAACACTCAATTCTTCAGTAAATGAAATTTCTTTTTCCAGAATGTCTGTTCCTTCAAAGTTTTCATAATACTCACCACTTACTGCTTAGGAATCACAGTTGTGCTGGTCTGGGTGGGATATGGCATCACTTCAGTGCTGATCCCAGAAGGGTGTGCTCCACCCAGACGACTCTGCCTGCAAACCACCATCCTATGAACAAACCAAGACAGTTGGGCCCAAAGAGGTAAATACTGAAAACAATGGCGATAACAACATAGACAGGGGGTGACAGGGAAGTCTCTCCAAAGCAGAGCAGGGGGAAACCACAGTGTCCTTCGATTGCCAAAGGCAGGAAAAAGTAGGGCAAAGAATTAACACCTTCAACCCAGCATAGCACAGTCAACTTCCTGGTGCTTCTTTGAGGCCCTTCACTGCCTGTAAGTATGTGCCTTACTTTCTCTAACATGCCTCATGCCCTGACTGAGGTCCTATCTCCTCAATTTGAGCTGCAGAACCATGACATTCTCCACCTTCAGGCCCCATGTCCAGGCCTAAAGTTACCTGAGTAGTGTGGTAAGCACCACCTCAATAACAGAGACTTCATGATGTGCTTTTTAACATGCGTCTGTGACCTCAGTGTTGGAGGGCACAAGTTAGCTTAGAGCTACCTGGAATCCAGTGTGCCTTATAGCTGACTTGCTTGAATTGCTGATGAGAATTCAGGGAAACTGTGCATCCTTTGCAACACAGAGTCTTACTCAGAAGTGAACACCACTTCAACTTCCCACAGAGTGTTCCCTCCTACTTGTCCATAGTGTGGACCAAAGCAATCTGCAATTTCTATCAACTGGGTGCTCACCTTGAACCTCGAATTACTAAGTTTCAGGGATCAAAAGGATTTCAGGCCCATTACCCAGGAGTAAGAAATCACTACTAAAATAGAAAAATAATAACAAAGTAATTTTAAAGTCCAGATCTCCTTTGAGTTTCATATGTGCAGAGAATACAGAGTTTGAGTTTTAGGCCTGGGGATAGTTAGGAAGTTAGGCTATAGTCTGGTGAACAGCTCTACTGGGATTTCCACAGATATAACAAAGACATTTCTCTAACTGAATTCATTAACTTTCTACCACCTCCCAAAGCTGAGCTCTCCTGGTTGATTACAGATATCAAGTTTCACATAGTCACTCAAATAGATCGCTGTGTTTTTTTTTTATTGGAGTATAGTTGCTTTACAATGTTGAGTTAGTTTCTGCTGTACAACGAAGTGAATCAGCTACATGTGTACATATATCCCCTCCTTCCCACCCCCACCCCATCCCACCCATCTAGGTCACCACAGAGCACCAAGCTGAGCTCCCTGCACTATACAGTAGGTTCCTACTAGCCATGTTTTACACCATGGCAATGCACATATGTCAATCCCAATCTCCAAATTCATCCCCCCACCCCCATGTCTACACCTCTGTTCTCTACGTCTGCATCTCTATTCTCAAACAGATCGTTGAAAGCCATCCTAAGACTAATGCCAACCCCAACTCAATAACAGTTCCCCAAGCTTGTTCCATTCTCATACCTCTTGAGTCTTTGCATATGCCACATTACACTTTGAGAAACACTGAATGCAAGGGTCGGAAGCACCTGACACTCTTTGAGAGGTTTTTGCTTTAGGAAGCTCAGTTAAGTTCTGGGGTTTATTGGATTATTAAGTCCAAAAGGCCTGGGGCTTATAATTAACCTTTTTAAAAAAATTAATCTATTTTTATGTATTTATTTGGCTGCGCTGGGTCTTGGCTGCAGCAAATGGGATCTTCGTTGCAGCATGCGGGATCTTTAGCTGGGCATTCGGACTCTTAGTTGCGGCATGTGGGATCTAGTTCCCTGACTAGGGATCGAACCTGGGCCACCTGCGTTGGGAATGCGGAGTCTTAGCCAGGCCTGGGGCTTTAACTAAGCAAGAATAGCCTTGAAGAGGGAATTCCCTGGCGGTTCAGTGGTTAGGACTCAGCCCCTTCACTGCAGAGGGCCCGAGTTTGATCCCTGGTTGGGGAACTAAGATCTGCAAGCCGCATGGCATGGTCAAAAAAAAAAGAATAACTTTGAAGAATTATTAGTTGGGATTCCTAGCCAAAAAGAGAGTATGCCTTCTGCCACGAGGTCACTAACTCATTTAACCGTCTCTAAGAGCATAGCAGTACATTAAAGCCAAAGAAATCAAGACCAATAGGTTAGTTATTTGCAGATTCAATGAGGACATGTAGTCCCTGTCTCACCAACCAACATTACTTCCAATTTCAAAATTTAATGTTTCACCTATAATACTGGTAGCAACAACAACAACAAAAGGCTTGCACATAAGAAAAGGAAAAATCATGTTTGAAATACTGAAGTTTGCTCTTACTAAACCATAACAAACTATATTATGGTATAATTTACCTTATGAGTTGTAAAACTGCATTCTCAGAAGTAGATATGATCTTAGAGACTTAAGTCAATCATTACGATGAAGGAGTCCTTTTTCATTGATTTCTCACTTCTTCAATATTCCAAGAAATGAAGTGTCAATTAAAACATTAACTTTTACCATACCCTTCCTTTGGTGACAACTTCTGATATTAAAAAAAAAAGGCCTTTGTAATATCTTCACCATGTAAGTCACTGATGACACTTTCCTTTGGCATGTATTTTCTGGTGTTTGGTAAGATTAGAGCTCCCACGGAATGCTTTCCCATACTCGTCACACTCGTACGGTTTCTCTCCAGTATGGATTCTCTGATGAAGAATAAGAGTTGAGATCTGGCTGAATGCTTTCCTGCATTCTCCACACTTATAGGGCTTTTCTCCAGAATGAATCCTCTGGTGATTAATAAGGGCTGAGTTCACATAGAAGGCCTTCCCACACTCCTTACACTCATATGGCTTCTCTCCTGTGTGGATTCTCTGATGTTTGATGAGGTCTGAGCTCACGCTGAAGGCTTTCCTACACTCATCACACTCATAAGGTTTCTCACCAGAGTGGATTCTCTGATGTTTGATGAGGTCTGAGCTCACACTAAATGCTCTGCCACATTCATAGGGTTTCTCTCCATTGTGGATTCTCTGATGTAGAATTAGGTGCGCCCTCACACTGAATGCTTTCCTATACTCATTACAAGTATAGGGTTTCTCACCAGTGTGGATTCTTTCATGCACAGTGAGGGTTGAGCGCGCATTGAAGGCTTTTCCACAGTGATCACACTCATAGGGTTTCTCTCCGGTGTGGATTCTCCGATGTCGAACAAGGCTTGAGCTCTGGGCAAACTTCTTTCCACACTCACTGCATTTATACCATCTTTCTTCTTCAGGCTTGTCCACATGCCTTTCTAACTGGTCCTCATACTGAAAAGGTTTTTCATTCTCAGGAATCTGTAAAGTATCCCTATCATATATGCTGGGGACCTTCGGGTGTGGGTCCATCCTTACAAAAATCTTTCCTTCAGGATTGACACCTTGTTCATACCTTTGGCCTTGATTCCTGAAATAAACAGACCTTTCAAATGTAATTTATTCCCTGATGCTAAAGCAATATGATGTAATAAAGACTAAACTAGGACTCTCAAACATGTTCCACAAACCCAGGACACACTGATCACACGGTGGCCAGATCAAATGTTTTTCTTCAGTCTGTACCACCACAGAACTATTGGAATGAACACCTGACTCAAATAACTATTTAAGTCTACCCTTTATAAAGGTATTTAAAGCACAAAATCTGGGATATAAGTGAGTATATAGAATAATAGATAGTTTCTACTTAAGACTTTTTATCATATTTAATTAAATTGGGAAACAAGACAGGAGTTGCAGAGATTTGCAGATAGCAGAGCAGATGAAGGAGCACAGGAATAGAGAAGGCAAAAAACCAGAAGTTCAACTGATAATGAGTTAGTTTGGGAAAAATGACAATAACATTATCGTTGTGTTTTATCACTCACACAAGTCCACACTATCTGGGTTGGAAGAGAGACATGGAGATAAAAGCTCTGTCTACTGCTACCTCTACTATTGCTGCAGCTGATGTTGATATGACAGACAGTATCTTAGCAACAGGGGTGCTTTGTCTTCTCTGGAACTGTGACAGAACAGACCCTTTATCTCTCCAAAGAAGGGTCCACTCCATCTTTATAATTCAGACCAATGTGTGGATAACTTGTTGGACTGCTCCCACTCTCTTATCCCCTGGGAACAAACTCAATTCTATCTCCAAACCTAGTAAAACTTTTGCTTCAAACTCAAATTACACAAATTATCTCCTTCTGCCTTTTTCCATCTTACAAATTGTTTTATGTCTCAATAGTGATAAGTCAACACCCCCAAACCTCTAACCTCAGCATGATAATGAGGAAAACATCAAATTTAAATTGAGTAACATTCTACAAAGAAACCTTAAAGTACTCCTCAAAACTGTCAAAGTCATCAAAAACAAGGAAAGTCTGAGAAACTGTCACAGCCAAGAGGAGCATATGGAGACATGACAATTAAATGTAATATGGTATGCTGGATGGGATCCTGGACTAGAAAAAAGAACATTAGGTAAAAATTAAGGAAGCGTGAATAAAGTATGGACTTTAATAATAATAGGCAATAGTAACTCAACAGTTGTGATAAGTATTCTATATAATGTAAGATATTAATAACAGGGGAAACTGGGGACTTCCCTGGTGATCCAGTGGTTAAGAATTCATGCTTTCAATGCAGTGGGCACAGGCTTGATCCCTGGTTGGGAAACTACGATTTTACACGCCACGTGGTGCAGCCAAAAAAAAAAAAAAAAAAGAAAGAAGCTGGGTGTGGGGGATAGAAGAACTCTGTACTACCTACACAATTTTTCTGCTAATCCAAAATGCCCAGAGATCAGAAACTATTCTAAAAATTTTATTTAAAAATTTGTCTGTCTTTGAATAGGTAATATACAATTCAAAAGTCAAAATGGTCTCAAAAGATATATAAAAAGAAGACTTGTTTCCACCCTGATCCCCCCTCAGTTTGCCACCTCCATAGGTAATCAATTTTATTAGCTTCTTGTGTCTTTCTAATATTTCTTTATAGAAACATGTACTTTTTAAGCCTCTGATTTCCTTAATCCATTTTCGAGCCCCACAAATCAGTCACAGGTTTACTTTCATATGGGCACTATACTCTCCATGGCTTACGAACTGTACCATTTCTAAGTGATGCTGTTCTATCCAGTTTCTCTGAACAGTAGCTCCTTGGCAACACTGAAAAAGGCTAACTCAGTGCACAGGTCACATGCAAATGAACGCTTGCCCAGAGTCCAGAAACATGGCTACCATGGAAGCATGCGGTGCAAGTTGCTTTGCCCTTAGCAAAACACAGAGAACGCCTAGTCCTACCCAAACCCCTTCTGGTCTGTAGCTTGCTCACACTTGAATTAGCCTTTCCTGTGGCTGCCTCAATGTGCCTTCTTTTCCCTAATATATTCCCCTCACAGCCCCAAACTGCTGATACTGACTTTAGGCAACTACAAAGGATAATAAATACAGTATTTTTTCTGGATAAATTATCTTAAGGCTACAAATATGTATAAAGTTACCTTTCTGAGCTGTTATCAGATAGCTTAAGATTTTTAATTCCAAAGAAAAGCTATCAAGAAGAAAGAGGGACATTTGCTTTCATCATTTAAACAGAAGAAAAAGGTTGGAGGCAGAGGGGAATGAGATATAGATACCAAAAGAAAGGAGTTTCTGTGAGTAGAGCATTCAGCTAAACTGATTTTTTCCTTTGAGGCAAAATGAAAATATTTCAAGAACAACTAAATAAAATTGCCAAGCGTCCGTCAGCTACTAAGGTTATCAGAACAAAGGATAAGGAGTTTCCGTGAGTAGAGCATTCAGCTAAACTGATTTTTTCCTTTGAGGCAAAATGAAAATATTTCAAGAACAACTAAATAAAATTGCCAAGCGTCCGTCAGCTACTAAGGTTATCAGAACAAAGGAGAGCTGAGGGCACACGGCCAAGAGAAAAGAAAGTCTACTCCACCTCCCCACACCCGCCTGGAAATCGGCCCCGCCAGAAGAGCGATTGGGGAACTCGGGGGTCTCTGGGGGAGTCGGCAATGCCAGTGTGGCAACGGCCCAGAGGAGAAAGAGGAGGGAAAGGACAGAAAAAGAAGCCGTGGGAAATGAGAAAGGAAAATATAGTAAAAGAGAAGGGAGGAGTGTGCAAAGAAGGCGGGGAAAAGGGAGAGGCGGCAGGGTGAGGGGAAGGAAAGGGTCGGGGCGCAAGGTAGAGGGGCAGGTGTGAGGCAACGAGGTGCGGCGCGTAGTAACCCTCTCTGCTGCTCTTCGCCCTACAGCTCACTCCAAACCCAAGGAGAATGACGCGAGAGGTCTCACCTGGAAAACCGTGACTTGGTGAATAGACAGGTCGTCTGACGCCCGCACTGGCTCGGAGAGGTGGACTTCCGCGGAACCCCGCCCCAGGCACCTGGTGGTCCGCTCTGGGATCCTGGAGGCTTCCCTCTCAGTGGTTCATGAACTGAGGACCTGAAAGGAAGAAGAGTGGAAAGGATTTTATTTACACAGAAAAAGGCATTTTAGGCTTTTTAGCTCCTTTAATCCTGCAGGGCAGACGTTACAGTCATCCTCTCATATATAAGAAATCTAAGAAGCAGACAAGTTTTCTGAGGTCGGACAACTAATAAAAGCGCCGAGGTGGAATTTGAACCTAGATCTGTTACAGTCCCAACTCCTTCCATTTGCCTCCCAGCAGAACCAGCGAATGGTATCTCAAGGCTTAGGTCTTAGAAAGTAATCCCTATATTAATTTGTAAATTTAACACTATTCCAAAAAAATACGAACCTTTTAATAAGTAGATTTTAAAGTTCACTTAGAAAACTAAACAAGCAAGACTCTGCCTGCGAAAACTGAAAAAGAAGGGCAATGAAGGGGCACTTGTCCTAAAGAATTTTAAACATATTATAAAGCCTCAATAATTAAACAGCGTGGCACTGGTGAAGGAGATAAACAAATGATTCAGAATAGAAGGTCCAGAAATAGATGCAATCACAGGCAGAAATCTAGCATATAATAAAGGTAGCCAATCAGTAAGAAAAAGATGAATAGACTTTTTAATAAATGTATGCAGAGAACTGGGTAATCATCTGGAAAAATATTAAACTGGATTCTGACCTCACTCTGTACACTGGTAAATATTTCAAATAAATAGAAGTTGTAAATGTTATAAATGAAACCATACAAGTGCCAGAGGAAAACATGGGAGAAGTCTTTTATAACTTCAGAGTAGGAAGCCCTTTCTTTCTAATTAAGAACCAAAATCCAGAGGCCATAAATGAAAAGACTGATAAATTTGACCCCGCAAAGAATCCATACTCCGGCAAGGTAAAACAAAAAAACCCACTTAAGTAGAGTGAAAAACAAATAAAAAATGGAAAATATACTTACAATTTATAGCTCAGACAACAGACAGCAAAGGGAGAACTTCTGAATAATACAAATCATGGAATTGGCAGAGCTGAACTGGATTCCCTATTGTTCCACCCTCATTTTGAACTTAACCAGATTGCTGAGCAGTCATAACCACACAGTTATGCTGATCTCATTAAACAGAAGTTTAAGAGAAAAAAAAAAGTGTCCTCAGGTCCCTTATATCCAGAACCTTCAGAAAACTACAGAATGTCAAAGTTTAACACTTAACAACTCTCCTGTAGGGAGAAGGGTCCCTGTAATTAATATTTCAATAGTGTATTCCTGGCTAGGAGCCACAGAGACAGTGGTTCTCCTTCTGCTGCCAGAGCTGACATATAATAGATCACTTCTCAACTGTGTGCAAGAAATGGGACCTAGAAAAAATTAAACACGTGAAATTATGGGGAATCACTGTATAAACAAATAAATCAGCAGAGCAGGCCAAGTCCCAGGAAGGTAAGGAGAGGAAGAAATAATTACAACGAATATCTAGATAGCATTTCTTTTGTACCAGGTAATGTTCATGTAATGTAAAAGACAGTTGCTTTTATCATCCTCATTTACAGACAAGGAAATGGAAGCACAGAGATTAAGTTATTTGGCTACTATCACAGTCTGACTTTAGACTTGCATACATAAAACGTAGGAAAAAAAAGAGAAGAATCATCACTAAGAGGCTGAAAGTTTTAAGATGACTTAATAATAATACCTCTCCTTTGCTGCCCTCTTGTCTAGGTTCATCCTACTCCCTCTTGAGGTCCTCCAGCTTAGCCACTTTCCCAAAGACCCTCTCACCTCTCCCCCCAATGCCACTCCCATTCCGAGACCTGGCATTCCTCAACAGAATAGTCAGAAACTGGACTCAGCCATTGCCAACCGAGCTGCTGGAGCCAGCTCAGAGCAGTTTTCCAGTAACAGAATCCTTGGAACCAGCAAAAGCAGCTCTTCTAAAAATGCATACATGCAGCTTTCTTGTTAATTGGAGAGCCTGCAATTCAGTAAGATTCCTCTTGAGGGCCTCCCTTTTCCGGAATACTTCTGTAAAAGAAACATTAATTTACTCAAAGAAAAAGCAGATTGCCACAGCTGTTACACTAATTACTGAGGGTAACGGGAGAAAAAAAAAGAAAAAGAAAGAAAGCCATGTCAAATAAGGGGCTAACTTTCAAAGAAGGGCTGTCAGATGACAAACTGGGATTAGCAGGCGTGGCCCTGTGCCACAGGAATCTCCTTGCCATTGCCTCGGAGCACTACTGGGAGAGGGCCTGGAGACGTGCGTCGGGAGAGAACAGCACCGCCGTTGCTGGTAGGCGGGTCTGCACACGTGTGGACGGAAAAGTTACTGCTAAAGGGGAAGGGCGATTATTTATTGCCAAGCTGAAATACAGAGGTGTATTCTGCATTCTAAAGGAAGTATGGGCATGAAACGCAGATGTGGAAGAGGAAACCTCTCCTAAATTTAGAGATCCTAATACTTCCACTCATTTGCAGTTTCTCCCTTTTGTTTGGAATGGCAAGCTAAGGGGTCTGGTGAGCATTGATTCCAAATGTACCAGGGGTACACGTTGTTAATGTGACTCAATAAATCTCTGAAGACCTCAGAAAGATAGGGGTTATAATCCCGAGAGAAGTAGTCCAAATGTGGACTCCAGCAGCACTAAATCGCGAGAAAAACCCTTCCCTGGGAGGTTGCATCTGGGCTTAGCGCCCACCGTCCCAGGACTGCCTCTCGGGGCTCATGCCAACGCTCCACCCCGTCCGACCAAGAAGGAATCCGAGGGGTTGCAGCTGAGCAACGCCCACCACGCCACCTCCCAAACGCAGAGGACCCTACTACTACAGCCCGAGCAGCAACCTGGTCCGAGAGCTCCCCGCGAGCGGAAGTCCCTCTCAGCACTTCCGGGGCGGGGCCTAGCTTGTACCCAGGCAGGCAGTTGTGGGGTCTGGGCAATACTGTCATTCCTGGGAGCTCCTCTGCCCCGAGTCTTTGAAAGACTCCTTATTCCTGCCTCACCCGTCACGAAGGTGATTTTTTGCTTCCTGATTTTACCGAGGGTAAGGATCACCCTTGAATTTTGGAATTTAAAGACACTGCAGCTGGGAAAGGGCAACATCTCCAGTGTGGGCCCTACAGGATTCCTAAAACTGACCCACAGGTCCCTAAGAGCTCTGGTCTTCATTATTAGTATTCTGAAGCCAATGCTGCACATCCTATGTGCTTTCTTCAAGATTAGGAACCAGACCTGAGAGGGCAGGACTTTCAAAAGGGCGGCGGTACTGCAAAATCCCTTGGACTACTCAGTCGTTTATTAAAGAATTTAACTCAAGACACCAGTCAGTATACTCGTTTGGACATACAAGCTGATAGAAGGAATAATTCCTAAAATGAAACACTACAAGTGGAGACAATAAGTATGAACACATCCCATGGCACAGTATGAAACAAGAACATAAAACAAGGGTCATGACTAGCCAAAAAAGAAATAGGCAAAGCCTCAGGAAGCCTGGATTCTATTTTCACCTGTACCACTAACTTAATGGGTGACCTGGTGCAAGCCACATGACCTCTCTGGACCTTCATTTACAGAATAACGGGCTGGAAACTTATCTCAAAAGTCACTTCCAGGGTTGAGAGTCCGCCTGACGATGCAGGGGACACGGGTTCGTGCCCCGGTCCGCGAAGATCCCACATGCCGCGGAGTGGATAGGCCCGTGAGCCATGGCCGCTAGGCCTGCACGTCGGAGCCTGTGTTCCGCAGCGGGAGGGGCCACATCGGTGAGAGGCCCGCGTACCGCAAAAAAAAAAAAAAAAAAAAAGTCACTTCCAAACCTAGCATTCTATAGACTGTATGAGTAAACACAACAGATCAACACAGTTATTTCTTTGCTGTATTACATAAACTGATTTTTCTAACTCTGGGATTGTTACTTTTTACACCTGTTGAAGGAAGTACCATTGAATTACAAAAGGAGACTAGTTTTTAAAAAGTCTTCTTTTACACTACTCAATTTCCTAATTAACTAAATTTCCTACTAATATTTCCCCCTACATGTGTTTCTTAAGTAGGATTAACAGAGTATGTTAAAAACTTTTTAAGTGGGGATGTGTTTTAATACTTGGCAAACTTTGACAACGTTCTGGCTTGGGGTTTCCTTGGGAAGTTGGCAGTTATTCCTGTCTAGTGGCTGTCCAAGGGACTGTTGACGGTCATGTGTTGTCCCCAAAGCTAAATCTTTGGTAAGTTGCAGGCCCCCTGCTAAAGAGATAGGCCCCAGTGTTTTACCTTGTATTTTATGTAATGAACCAAGATATAGAAGGCTAAAACTAGACTTGTACTCCTACAACATCTTCCACTTGGTATAAAGGATGGAGGCAGATTTGATGCTGAAAGCAATCTTAAAACATACAGGTATGTTGCTGTAAACTCCAAACGTTAAGGCTTTTTCTAATCTTACAAACTACAAAATATATAAACACTTAGGATTCTCATAAAGCTTGGCATAGCTAGTTTTTCTAATTGTAAAAAAAATCTAGTATTTCGTCTCTTCTTTTTCCTATTTACCTTAAATATATCTAGACCAGGGTTTCTCAACCTTGGCACTATTAAACATACGGAGCTTGATAATTCTTTTGTTGTGGGGGTTGTCCTGTGCACGCAGGATGTTTAGCAACATCTCCAGCCTTAACACTAGATGCCAGTGGTATCCCAGCCATCCACTAAAGGTACAACCGAAATTGTCTCCAGACGTTGCCAGATTTCTCCAGTTGAGAACCACCAGTCTAACTTGAGATACAAAAGCCTATTCTCAAGCACTTTTGCAACGATAAACAACAATCTTTAGAGTTTCCTATTTTCTTTCTTAACCAATAAATAACTCTGACCAAACAAATAGAAAGCTTCACATTTCAACTTTTCACACATACCCTCCTAAAGTTGAATTTTTTGGTCTTTAGTCTTAGGTACAGGCAGTTATTGATGTACAATGGAAATGGGTCTGTGCACAAAATAAGAAGAGACATATATCCTCAAAAGCAGTGTAAAATTTTCTGTATATAAAAAAATAATCCACACAATAATTCGACAAGCATTTATTAAACGCCTACTATGTGCTCAGCACTGTACTAGGCACTAAGGGGTGCAAAGATACAAATGTAAAAGTTATTATTCCTGCCCTCAAGGAGCTTACAATTTAACTTGGGAAATAAATACAAATGTGAAACTACAATACAGAATGCTAGAAAATAATTACATAACAACATATTAGTAACTGCATGGACCATAGTAAAAACTCAAAAGGATCAGTGCTGAGGCAGCACAGAATAAGGGAGGTCTCAGTGTGAGATGAAATCGTCAGGGAGAGCTCATTCAGAAGATGTAATGGAAGCTAGGCTTTGAAGGGAGTAATGAACATGAGCCGGGGCCAAAGAGAAATCTAAGCAAAAGGAAAAGCATGAGAAAGGCACAGAGGCAAGGGCTTTTAAGACAACAGTGGAAGGTCACAGGAAGTTTAACCATGATAAATCAAGGTGAATATGCTAGAGAGTAATGAAGCTGAGGCAGATTAAGTATGGAGGGCAAGGTAATGGAGAGCTTTGAACATCATTGCTCTGATAGGAATTATTTGCTGGGTGTTCTTGAGTAAAAATGAGATATCATGAAAATGGAGTTTGAGGAGGACCATCTTGGAAGCATACAAGGTGGGGATCTTGGGAGTAAGTAAACTGAAAAGAAAGAATTACAATAACCTGGGCCTCAGATGATATGGATCTGCAGAGAAGGATATGAAGGGATAGCAGAAACGTAAAAAAGTCCAGCCTCAAGGAGAAAACTGACTAAGAATTGGTACAACTTAGCAAGACTTTGGACATGAACGATGGAGACCAGAAAAAGACTAAAAGACCACTCTAAGATTGGGATAAGAAATATGAAGGGTAGTGAGTCTGTTCAGGGTAAAGATGTTAAGCAAAGATGCCTATTTAAAAGGAAAACAGGAGTTGGGGACAGAGTGATGAGTTCTGTTTTCAAATACCAAGTTGTATAGGTACCTGTGGAAAAGTTCACAGGTACCTATAGTACCTGTGGGAGACAACCCACAGGGCAGGAAATATTAAGTTGCTCAAATATAAGAAGGTAAATGTAAACAATCACAATGGTTAAATAGGAGTATAGAAAAAGTAGTGAATAAAATTAAGACATGGAGATTTTCTCAGTGGGGAGGAAGAAAAGACCAACAAAGAAAAGCTAAAAGTGAAGAAACTGACCAAAAAGGATCCCACAAGTCAAAGGAGAATTCCTGAGATGCAGGGGAAATTCCCAAGTATGAAATATAGATCTAGAAGGACAAGAACTAAGAAAAGGCATTAATATTTATCCACTGATGATTCTGAGGATATTTCAGTGGAATACAAAAGCCAACAAGGAGAAGTTTTAAGAATAGATTAATGAGGAAACGGGGTTTAATAATGGATGACATGTTTGAAAAACCATGAATGACAGAAGAATAAAATGGTAGTTGGAAATGAGCAGTAAAGTTGAAGCTTTTACACATTTTATGCTATAGATGAACTTACTGGTGTCATCCTGACTGTCCATCTGCCTGGCCTAGGGCATGGATATTTCATTTCCCTCCACAATGCTACTTTCCTTGGGGCAGTTCAGAGAGAAATGTACTTGAATCTATAAGTTACTGCTTTGTCCTCCCAGTTTTTAAAAATGTTTTACTTCTTTAAACATGTTTTCCTTGCAGAATTTAGCTTTCTAGTACTACAAAGCATCAAAAGTATCAACATTTAAAGATGATATAATTATAAACCAAAATGGCATTTTCAACCAATTTTCCAGTAACTATATGGATTTGCACTATAGTGCACATTTCCTCCCTCAGTAACCAGGAATACATTTTTTTTTTTTTTTTTTTTTTTTTGCGGTACGCGGGCCTCTCACTGTTGTGGCCTCTCCCGTCGCGGAGCACAGGCTCCAGACACACAGGCTCAGCTGCCATGGCTCACGGGCCCAGCCGCTCCGCGGCATGTGGGATCTTCCCGGACTGGGGCACGAATCCGTGTCCCCTGCATCGGCAGGCAGACTCTCAACCACTGCGCCACCAGGGAAGCCCAGGAATACATAATTTTTAAATGGCTGGCCAGGGTTAGGGTGTTCATTAGAGACACAGCAGACCAGCTGTCAGGAGCACAGGCTTGAGAATCAGACTATGTAGGTTAGAATCCCTGCTCTATCACTTACTCGTTGTGATCTTGATCAACTCATTCAGCTCTCTAAGCCTCAGTTTCCTCATCCATACAGTGGAGTATATAATATCTACCATAAGCATAAGAAATATGTAACACTGGGTTTGGCACATAGTGAGTGCTCAATAAATGTCAGCTATTATTATCTAGAGCCTCAGAACCAAGAGTAAAACTAACTGTTCCCATATGGGAATCGATCACTGCATTCTAGCACTGCCACCTTACTCAATGGAGAAAATCTTTGAAACCTAAGATGTCTCTACTAGGACTACGGTGGATCGCAACAGTTACGGAAGAACCACTTTATTACACCAGGTCCTAAAATGAAAAGCTGAGGATGGGAGAAGAAAGTACTGGTGAATAGTTCATTTCAGATTAAGAGCATAAAAACAGAATATGTAGGATAAAGGAACTTAGTGCATGTCACTCATAGTTAGGAGCAAAATAAGGTCATACAGAGTGATCAACAATATTCTAATGCTAAGAGTGAAAACAGGAGACCAAGAATGGGCTTCTACTTATGCCCCCAAAGAAACAATAGCCTTTTTCTACTGTCTTATACTACTTGGCTATCTCTATAGGTGTGCTGAATCAGCCTTGGTATATATTGTTCTTTCAAGTCATATTCTTTTCTCACATGCATCCCAGTAAAATAGTAATCTTTCTGGTCATATTTTCTTTAAATTTCTGCCAGATATTAGTAATTCTGAGATTTAAGTCTGGCTACACATTACTCTGAGTAGAGATGTTAACTGGTACATCTACAGTCATTTCAATATGGTACTCTGCTGAGAGCTTTCATTGGAATAGGAGACAACTGTTCCCCTAAACTATCAATACATGGGAGGAGTGTGTGTATACATGCACATGCACACACACACATACTCTCCCTCTGACAATGTACTCATCCTATGTAATATCTGTACACAGGTAGCATTTGCCTCAGGTAGAATTAGTATCTTAAGGACAATAAGGCACAACTAAAGTGGAGAGCAAGGATCTAGAGACAACTAGATTTATTTCTGGTTTCTTGTAATTTCAAGTACCAGGGAATTAGGAATAGTAATCTATAGGCCAAAAAGAGGGAGAGGGAGGAGGGAGGGGGGAGGGGGGAGGAGGGAGGGGGGAGGAGGGGGGAGGGAGGAGGGGGGAGGGAGGGAGGAGGGGGGAGGGAGGGAGGAGGGGGGAGGGAGGGGGGAGGGGGGAGGAGGAGGAGGGAGGGGGAGGGGGAGGGGGGAGAAGGGAAGATAAGAAAAATAAAGGATACTGAAAAGCATTGTTTTGAAGAAGTTAACCAAGGAAACCAGGATGACAAATGACAAGTGAGTACCAGTGGTTCAATGAAATAGATGTAGATAACCTTGATGTTATTAGCGGTCAATATGGGCCATACTGGGGTAAGGAAGGGATGTTACAGGGAAGGAATTTATGATCCAAAAGGTGGACCTCTATGATACCTGATTTTATAACTGATTTTTGAAAACATCAATCATAAAACAACATGATTAGAAAGTGCTGTCCCTGTTCATGATAGTCACAGTGTGAAATTTCATAATTTCTCTTGGAATTTTTATCACAATGTGTATCATTTTCTTTTGGATAGGATTAATGGAATTAATTCCAATTCTGACAGCTGATTTTGGAAACAGCCAAAAGTTACTCAATTCCAAATATGGTGAATAAGTGAGTAATCAAATGGTCAAAAATGAGATGAAATTCAAGAGTAATAGAGTTTTCTTGTATGGTCTATTAAATGGGAATCTTGAGAATGTTCCAAATTTCTAGAGGAGTGGTAGCACTTGGAATAATAGCACTACTGGAATAGCTAGAACTGCCCAATTTAAAGGACAACCCATATTTGGATTCTTCTGGAAGTTGTAGGTGTTACTTTAAACCAGCCTCATTACTTTATACAATATCCCCTGGTATACTGAAAGCTTCAAAGATGAAATATAGTGCTTGGTGATGATGAGTTTAATACTGTGTCTTTGCTGGATTACAGATGGAGTGCACCAGAATTCAGAAGAATGAGGAACTGTGAGGTGAAGTATTCAACTGATTACCGCTGTAGATATGGCAAGAAAGAGATGAAGAATGAGGGCGGTGCTGAGGCCATCTAAGGAGGTGGGTCCAGGGTAAAGACAAGAGTGTAGACCATCTAGTCAGGGGGTTTGTGCAGACCCCTGAGAGAGCGGTACCGTAATGGGCCAAAAGAGATGAGTATACATTCTTTGTAAGGATTTTTATGTCTTCTTCAAGCACCTCTGTCTCCTTTTTTTTCCCCATGTGATGCCTTAACGAGGATAGTGTAAACACCTATTTGTACCACAGTGTACAGTGGGAAGGTGGAAAGCAGAGTCAGAAGTCACCAAAAGGTACAACCATCCAAACTCAAGAGCAGCGGGGCTGAGTCTCCACTCACCTCTTTCTCTGCATCATTCCCACAACCATCACTAATGCGTCCACTTCCTCGCTGACACAGGTACTGGGACTGGGAGTGGTGAAGGATACGTATGGATGCTCAATGACTCAGTGGAGTCAGTGAAGGTGGTATATGAAGAAAAATGCTGGAGTGCTGTTAAAAATATAGCATTCTGAGTTTGCATGGGAATATGGATTTCCACTATCAGGAGCATTAGAATAAAATAAAATGCACACTTAAGCATAAATACATGAGATGTCTGTAAAAATTTCCCTAGAACTAGGATCTTAGAAAGCTAAATATAAGTCTCACACAGAGGCTGCTTCAAACTCTAAAGCAGCTTCTTAGGTCAGATTAGGAGCACAAGTGCACCTTTAGGGGAATAAATGGGAGAAGGGATCACAGATGGGAAGAAACAGAGGAACTAGGAGGAGTAGCCTCTCTCAAACCTATAGCTACTCACCAAAAAGACAAAGTTAAGTGCCTCAAGCCACGACAAGCAACTTGCTCTAATGCTATTTTAAGTTTCTAAAGGATACCTTAGGCCATCGGGAGCTCCACTCCATCAGACACCTCCCAAGATAGTCAAGCTAATCAACCTGCATCAAGGCACTGTGCCCAAACTACTGAAGAGCTATACTAACTTTGTCACCACTATCAATTCTGACCCTAGATAAGGTTGTAATGATGCTGAACTTTCTGCCTTTTTGTTACACTGAAAGACCTCTCACTAGCACATGGTTCCTCTAATGCTGAATAATGCCCAATCTATGACTAAAGTTTTTTCCTAAACTCCCGTGGATTCAGACTTTTCTCCACTGTGGATTCTCTGATGTCGAATTAGACTTGACCTCTGAATAAAGGCTTTCCCACACTCATTACATTGATAGGGCTTCTCCCCTGTGTGAATTCTCAGATGCTGAATGAGGCCAGTGTTCCCATTGAAAGCTTTCCCACATTCTTTACATTTATAGGGTCTTTCTCCAGTGTGGATTCTCTGATGTTCAATAAGGCCTGACTTTTGACTGAAGGCCCTCCCACACTCATTGCATTTGTAGGGTTTCTCCCCAGTGTGGCTTCTCTGATGGCCAATAAGATGTGAGCTCCGCCTGAAGGTTTTCCCACACTCATCACACTCATAGGGCTTCTCCCCAGTGTGGATTCTCTGATGTCCGATGAGGTGTGAGCTATGACTGAAAGCTTTCCCACACTCATTACATTCATAGGGTCTCTCCCCACTGTGGATTCTCTGGTGCAGAATAAGGCCCGCACTCTGACTGAAAGCCTTCCCACACTGATTGCACTGATACGGCTTCTCCCCAGTATGGATTCTCTGGTGCAGGATCAGGCCTGTGTTTTGACTGAAGGCTTTACCACACTCCTTACAGTGGTAGCGTTTTACTTTGTTGTGGATATCCTGATGGGAAAGAAGGGCTGACCTGTAACTGAAGGCTTTACCACACACATTACACTGATAGGGTTTCTCCCCAGTGTGGATTCTCCAGTGGCGAACAAGACCTGAACTCTGAGCAAAGCTCTTCCCACATTCATCACATTTATGTCGTCTCTCTTGGGTGGGATTTCCCCGCTGCCTCTCTAATGTGCCCAGAAGGTCTCGGGCTTCTCCATGCTCAAGACCCCCGATAACATCCCCGTTGCATTTGGCAGCTGTCTCTCCATGTGGTTGGATTCCAGTAGATATTACCTGTTTTGAAGCTAATTCCCTGTTCTCATTCCTGGTCTCACCACCTGGAATAAAAATGTAATAAACATCAAGCCAACGTCACTTCCTATTCTCTATGTTAGGAGAAAGAAATCAAAGATGGGGGAAAGGAATATACACTTGGAACAGCTACAAGTAAACGCAAAGCTCCCACCTGTCTCTGAAATGCCTTCGTTAATATGGGGAGAAAGGAGCAGGGTCAAACAGAAGTACCACACACCAACTGGGGAAGAACTGCCATCAAAAAATAGGGTTGATGGGGCTTCCCTGGTGGCGCAGTGGTTGAGAGTTTGCCTGCCGATGCAGGGGACATGGGTTCATGCCCTGGTCCGGGAGGATCCCACGTGCCGCAGAGCGGATGGGCCCGTGAGCCATGGCTGTTGAGCCTGCGCGTCTGCAGCCTGTGCTCCGCAATGGGAGAGGCCACAACAGTGAGAGGCCCGCATACCGCAAAAAAAAAAAAAAAAAAATAGGGTTGATGGAAGGAGGACTAAAGTAGAAAGGGATCAATTGCGAAGAAGTGGAAGTTGGGGAGTGGGAAGGAATATGGAACTACGAAAAGATCTAATGAGTGGAAAAGGAATGAAAAAGTCCCAGTCATTAAAAGGGAGGAGCACAATAGGTCTAAGTGAGAGAATCTATGTGAACTCAGAGAGCACTAAAAGATTTCAATTTCCAACTGGCAAAGAGACCAATACCCAGTTACAAACTGTAAGGTAAGTCCTAGATTAGAGAATAAAAGTGCCCTTTTATTTTTTAAAATTTATTTATTTATCCTGGTTATTTTATTTCTATTTATTTTTTTAATTGAAGTATAGTTGGTTTACAATATCGTGTTAGTTTTGGGTGTACAGTAAAGTGATTCAGTTACACATATATATGTATATATCTTTATTCTTTTTTAAAATTCTTTTCCATTATAGGTTATTATAAGATATTGAATATAATAGTTGCTGTGCTATAAATCCTTGTTGTTTATCTATTTTATATATGGTAGTGTGTATCTTAATCCCATACTCCTAATTTATCCCTCTCCCAACCTTCCCCTTTGGTAACCATAAGTTTGTTTTCTGTGTCTGTGAGTCTATTTCTGTTTTGTAAATAAGTTCATTTGTACTATATTTTAGATTCCACTATCTTTTAGATTCTCTGTCTGTCTTACTTCACTTAGTATGATAATCTCTAGGTCCATCCATGTTGCTGCAAATGGCATTATTTCATTCTTTTTTACGGCTTAGTAATATTCCATTGTGTTGATATATATATATATATATATATATATATATATATATATGTATATATATACACACATACATACACACACACCACATCGTCTTTATCCATTCATCTGCTGATGGACACTTAGTTTGCTTCCATGTCTTGGCTATTGTAAATAGTGCCGCTATGAACATTGGGGTGCATGTATCTTTTCAAATTACAGCTTCTGTCTTTTCCAGATACACACCCAGGAGTGGGATTGCTGGATCATATGGTAACTCTATTTTTAGTTTTTTAAGGAACCTCCATGCTGTTTTCCATGGTGGCTGCAAAAGTTCCTTTTAGAACTCCAGAAGTCTCAATATTTTATCTTTCTGTTGGACCCTGAGTTTAAACTCAACTATGTCTTTCAGAAAGCTCAAAGCTACTGTACACATAAACAAACACAAAACTGTAAATGATAATAATAACCAGAGCTTTCCTTACCCAGGGAGAACATGTTTCTGTAATTCTCTGGCCTGTTATCTCTACTCAGATCCTTCTGTGATGAATCAAGAAGCCATTCCTCTCGAATTAGGGACACAGCCATGTCTTCAATCTTCTCCAAAGTCTGAAACAAAACAAGATGCCCATCTGGGACTGGGACTGTTCCACAGTTCAAACCCAGAGTGTCAGAGAGATCCACCAGGGTTGGAGTGGATCAAGAGGTGGGAATGTACTGTGTAAAGGGATCTGCATAGCTAGCAGGAAAGAACAGGAAAATGCACCAGATTCATTGGGGGAAAATCAAGGATCAACCTGTCTCTATGCAGAAGAACATGGGGCAAGTTCTTAATGGAGCTATGGGGTTTCAGTGAGGAGCACAACTCACCTGGAACCCTGCTGTAAGAAGTGTAGCTGTCATCTCCTGGTCTCGAGGACTTCCTTTCTGGGAAGGAGTAGGACTCTGTGAAGCAGATATGGCTGAGAGAGGAGAAAGGAGCTATGAATGAGACCAGCCTTGTCCTGTGGTTATAGGAACCAGCACTAACACGTTCCAAAATTATTTGTATTTCAGCCGATATGCATGCCAGAGATTTTGAATATGAAATGCTGTTAATTTTGGACCCTGGGTTCGTACCTATGGTTGCTCACAAAACATCTGCACTTTGATGTCCCACTCAGCCTGAAGTTACATGTCAAAAATAGAAAGTGTAGGGCTTCCCTGGTGGCGCGGTGGTTGAGAGTCCGCCTGCCGGTGCAGGGGACACGGGTTCGTGCCCTGGTCTGGGAGGATCCCATGTGCCGCGGAGCGGCTGGGCCCGTGAGCCGTGGCCGCTGAGCCTGCGCGTCCGGAGCCTGTGCTCCGCGACGGGAGAGGCTGCAGCAGTGAGAGGCCCGCGTACAGCCAAAAAAAAAATAGAAAGTGTACTGGTTTCCTAACAGGAAGTACATTACAACTTCTTCTCTACCACCAAAGCTATATTCCATCCTTGTGCTTGTACACAGTATTTCTTTAGGTCCTGATCTCTTGCCAAGCTGAATATGAGAACCAATCTACCTCTACTAACTCTACTACTTTTTTGAAATGTCTACCATGACTGCCAGCATCTGCTTCCTATAGAAACCAGACAGGGTAATATCAAAATAAACATAGACTACTGTGTCTTGGGCAACAGGCACTAGAATTTTACATAAGGATTGTATTATTAATTGAAAATGTTTCTAAACTTCTTTAGAAATATTAAAAATCCACTAATTTAGAACAAATTACTATACACCACACAAATGAAAAAATAAGAAATTCAGGGCAAGTATGAGATGAGACTAGAACATCTTATCTTGTTCTGTAAGAAAATTCTCAAAAAATGATGGAGAAATGTCAATAGGACACAGGAGCCAGACTGAAAAGGCCTCCTCTGGCCAACTCTGAGACAATTTAAGCATCAAAATAAAGATAGTAACAGAACATTTCTGGAATAAAATAAGAATTTATGAGTCCATATTGATAAATAAAAAATGAATAAATAAAATAAAATGGGGGAAGGAGAGAACACTCTCCATTACAATAAATAAATAAATGTAGAGGAAATGACAGAGTTAGAAAATAATCACTTTAGTAATCACTGATTCAGTCAAGAAGCATCAATAAATACTAAAACTAGTGTTTCAGCAACAAAAGTTTCATGAGGACCAGGATATTTACATAGACTCAAGAGTATCTCCCCACAAATTACTTATTAATTACAAAGGGAAAAACAGTAACAAAAACCTAGCAAGAATAACCATAACCAAGTCATCAAAGATAACATTACCAATAACAGGCAAATTCCTGTTGTATTCCTGAGGACAACACCACTTCTGCGATGTTCATGCCAAATATATACAACTCGAATCTACATATGAGGAAACATCACACAAACTCAAATTGTTGTCATTCTACAAAATAACTAACTTGTACTCTTCAAAAATGTCAAGATCGTGAAAGGCAAAGAAAGGGTGAGGAACTACTCCAAGTTAAAGGAGACTAAAGAGACAGGACAGCTAATTGCAAAGTGGGATCTTGGACTAGACTCTGGAAGAACATTATTGGGACAACCAGCAAAAACTGAATATGAACTGCGGACTAGATTAGTATTGCATCAGTGTTAAATTTCCTAATTGTGGGGGCTTCCCTGGTGGCGCAGTGGTTGAGAGTCTGTCTGCCAATGCGGGGGACACGGGTTCATGCCCCAGTTCGGGAGGATCTCACATGCCGCGGAGCGGCTGGGCCCGTGAGCCATGGCTGCTGAGCCTGCGCGTCCGGAGCCTGTGCTCCGCAACAAGAGAGGCCACAACAGTGAGAGGCCCGCGTACCGCAAAAAAAAAAAAAAAAAAAAAAAAAAATTTCCTAATTGTGATCAATTTATTGTGGTTATCTATGAAAACACTCTTGTTTAAGAAAATACATACTGAAATATTTACAAATAAAGTGTCATGATACCAGCATAACCTCAAAATGCCTATGTTGTAAAATACACTGTGGTAACAGAAATGTATGAATACATAAAACCCCCAAATTCTTTAATTTGTTCATGAGTTTACCACTGGGACTAAGAGTCTGTATTTGAAGCCTAGATAAACATTTAAATCAGGTCTTATGGCTGGTCTGTAAACAGTAGAGGCTAGCTCCTTCCAGGAACTAGATAGGTGTCCCAAAGGTACTTTCTTTCCTCTCTGCTTTCCCACTCCTCATCAATGAATTCTAGCTCCTCACCTCTGTCTTGTGGCCCTTGGAGCACTGGAGATTTGTGCTGGGTTGCCACAGGTTGGAGCTGAGTATCCGGAGGCTCTGGTGCAGATTTGGAATGCACGACCTCCTCCCAGAGTACCCTATGTCCATGTGCACGAGCAGGGACCTAGAAACAAGACACCTGCATTACAAGGAATCCCTTTGAGAAATGAAGTGAACAGTGTAACAGTACCAAGAGCACATCTAAAGGGATACATACTGGGGGAAGGAAAAAGCAGAATCTCACTTACTTAGGAACACAAACATGTTGATTTGCACAGAAAGGCATCATCTCTGCTTAGTACTGAAGGAAAAGATTTCTGCTGATGCCCTCCCTGCTGCACATAATGCTGATATTCTGCATTCCCAAGAAAGCGGAAGAATGATAAACAGAAGCTTAAAGCAGTGCTCTTTAGTGGAAACAACTTTTGATAAGGAACTAGGAAACCTGAGTTACGGGCTCAGATCTGCATTTAGTTATTGGGTGCCCCTGAAAAAGTAAGTTAAGCTCTCTATGCATCAGTTTCCCGTCTAGCAAACAGAACAATAATACAGTTGTAGGGATGTTATGAGGATAAAAAATGGATTTATATCCTTTACAAGAATAAAAAGAACTCTACAAATACAAGCCATACCACATGATAACTCTTTTCATCCTCCTGCAACACAAACTCATGCTCAGCATTTATTCTCCCATTGTTGTGTCAATGTCCCTCCACCCAGCTTCCTGGACTCTCACAGTCAGAGCATGCCCACCTCCTTCTACTTACTGGCCGTCCTAGTATATCAATTTGCCTTTCCAAATCCTCCAATAGAGTCACCACCTCCTCTCCATTCTCTAGATGGTGTTCCTTAACCAGAGTCTGGAGCTCCTCAGGCAGGATGGTCAAGAACTGCTCCAGCACCAGCAGCTCCAGGATTTGCTCCTTGGTGTTCAAATCTGGCCTCAGCCACTGGTGGCAAAGTGCTCGGAGTTGGATCAGAGCTTCTCGGGGTCCTAGTGTCTCTTGGTAGCATAACTTCCTGAAGCGCAGGCGGAACAGCTCTTGGCCAGGAGGGTTATTTTCATGTAGACTTGATTCCTGGTCCCAACCATGATCTTCCTCTACCTTGATGATTACAAGGTCCTCTTCAGGAGCCTGGTCTGGTGGGGATGGGGCTAAAGACTTCCTTGATTCTGCAGCCATTTAGGGCCAGAAAAGCTCAGGAGACTCGTTTCCACTACTTTATCTTCTTAAGAGAACCTTATGAGGGCCTCTTCTTTAAGGGTACTTCTTTGGGAAGAGAAAATGACAAATAGTGTAAAGGCAAGTCAAAGGTCATAGTAATCTACTGAGATATCTTAACAAGTTCCCTTCCATGACATGGACTTCATGGCTCAGTCATTTAAGTGATCCTCTCCAGAAATAACTCCTTGCCTCCTTAGCCTTCTGCATGCCAATCTCATCTGGGAATAACCCTTTCCTTCTGCTTTCTCTCTTGGGGATGTGGAACATGGCTAAACAAAGTCAGGAAACCATGTAGACTGGGTCTAACTGAAATTCTGCATTTAACCTCATCTGGCCCTCAGGGCTGCTGATTTAACTCCTTTCAACATCTGCTATACCAGCTATACTGTTTCTACACACTTTGGCTCTCAACCTGCCCCTCACTCTCAGTATGAGACTAATTTCCATATAATCTAGCTCAAGACATTGTCAAGAACTGTCCTAACACTTTCTTCTTCTCCACCTAACATTATCATACATGTGCTCCCCCTGCCATCTTCCCCCTGTCTCCAGGCTAACTTCTACTATGGACTTTACCTCAAGCTCTGTAACTCTTCTCTGGGGCACAGGTCCTGCATCTCCAAGGAACCTGGATGCCCTATCAACACCTGCAACCCCAAAACCTAGTCCCATACACTAATGATGTTCCAGAAAGTTTTATAAATAAAATCATACAGTATGTAGCCTTTTGAGTCTGGCATCTTTCACTTAGCATATTGTACTTGAGATCATCAATGCTGTTGTACGTATCAGGAGTTTATTCTTTATATGGATGAACGTTTACCCATTCTCTAGTTGACAATATCTCAATTGCTTCCAGTTTTTGATGATTACAAGTGATGCCACTATAAACATCTGCACATGAGTTTTTGTGTGAACACAGTTTTCATTTCACCCGGGTAAACATCCAGAAGTAAAATTGCTAGGTCATACTGTAAGTATATGTATAACTTTATAAGAAACTGCCAAACTGTTTTCCAAAGTGGCTATAATACTTTGCATTCCACTAGCAAGATGTGAGAACTGCAGTTGCTCCATATCCTGACCAGCATTTGACATATAAATAAATAAATATATATAGACATATATATAGATTTAGATATCCTAAAGGCATATAGTGGTATCTCACAAGGGTTTAAATTTGCATTTCTCTATTGACTAATGACATTGAGCACCCTTTCCTGTGTTTATTTGCCATCCATATAGTTGGTCCTTCATATCCATGGGTTCCACATCCCTTGATTCAGTCAACCACGGATCAAAGATGTTTGGGGGAAAAAAAATTCCAGAAAGTTCCCAAAAGGAAAACCTGAATTTGCCACACACCACCAACTATTTACATAGCCTTTACATTTTATTAGGTATTATAAGTAATCTAGAGATGATTTAAAGTATACGTGAAGATGTATGTAGGTTATATGCAAAGACTATGCCATTTTATATGAGACTCGAGCATCGACAAATTTTAGTATCCATGAGGGGTCCTGGAACCAATCCCCCATGGATACCAAGGGACAACTGTATCTTTTTTGGTAAGTATCTGCTCAAAACTTTTGCCTATTTATAAAATTAGTTTTTTTTATAATTGAGCTTTGAGAATTCCTTACATATTTTGGATACAAGTCCTTTATGAAATACGTGACTTGCAATTATTTCCTCCTTTACATTCTTCTAACAGTGCCTTTCCAAGAACAGAAATTCGTAATTTTTTTTTTTTTTTTTTGCGGTACGAGGGCCTCTCACTGTTGTGGCCTCTTCCGTTGCGGAGCACAGGCTCCAGACGCACAGGCTCAGCGGCCATGGCTCACGGGCCCAGCCGCTCCACGGCATGTGGGATCTTCCCGGACCGTGGCACGAACCTGCGTCCCCTGCATCGGCAGGCGGACTCTCAACCACTGCGCCACCAGAGAAGCCCTGAAATTCATAAATTTTTGAAGTTTGTCAACTTTTTCCTTTTAGGGATTGTACTTTTGGTGTCATATCTAAGAAATCTTTGCTTAATCTAAGGTCACAAGGATTTTCTCCTGTTTTTTTCTAAAAGTTTTATAGTTTTAGGTTTTACCTTTAGTTCTATGATTGCTTTTAAGTTAGTTTTTGTTCAGTTTGAGGTATGGATGGAGATTCATTTTTTTGCATACAAATATCAATTGTTCCAGCACTATTTGCAAAAAAAGATTAAACTTTACCCATTGAATTGTCTTCGCATCTTTGTCAAAAATCAAGTGACTATACAAGTGTGGATGGATCTCTTTCTGGAGTCTATTTTGTTCCACTGACCTATATGTTTATCTTTTTGCCAATACAAAACTATCTTGATTGCTGTGGCTTTTAAAATCTTGAAATTACTAAGAGTCCTGCAACTCTGTTGTTCATTTTCAAAATTGTTTCAGCTTTTCTAGTTCTGTTGCCTTTTGATATAAATGTTATAATTGGCTTCTCCTACAAAAAAAATTCCTGGAATAGGATTTGTGTTGAATCTGTAACTCAGTTGAGGGACAACTGACATCTTAACAATATTGTTTTCTATTCCATAAACATGGTATATCTGTCCATTTACTTAAGTCTTCTGATTTCTTTCATTAGTACCCACACTATTTACCTATTCTCAAAGGACAAGATAAAATGCTTTCTTCTTAAAATCCTATCTTAATGATTCCAATTGGAAGTGATTTCCCTCTTATTCTATACATCTGTTACATAAGTATGTATTACTTTAATGTTACTTTTGCCATAATTGTGTATTATTAGTTGCAAAGGAGTTTTGACTTTCTAGCTTAACTGTATGTTTCCCATGAGCACAGGTCTTTATCTTTTATCTTACTGATAGAATTGAAGAACATAAGAGGGCTATTATTTACAATACCCGACACAGACTGTATTTATATTTGTTGAAGAGTAAGTTTTAAATATAAGGCCTGAGGTCTTCTTTAGACCTGTTCAATTACAGGGTCCTATTTCTTTGGAGGATATATGTCTATGGCTTTTACCTTTGGTATTAGGCATCATCTCTTGCCTGCAGTAGCAGTGGTAAGTGGTCTTCCTGCCTTTGGTTATGCTTTCTTTCCATTCATGTTCCATAAAGATGCTTATTGTGGGTTGAATTGTTCCCCCCCCCCCCAAAAAAAGATATGTCGAGGTACTAACAGCAAACAAACAAAAAACATACTACAGGGCTTCCCTGGTGGCGCAGTGGTTGAGAGTCCGCCTGCCAATGCAGGGGACACGGGTTCATGCCCCGGTCTGGGAAGATCCCACATGCCGCGGAGCGGCTGGGCCCGTGAGCCATGGCCACGTACCACAAACAAAACAAAACAAAACAAAACGTACTACAATGCATAACATAATCCCCACAACAAAGAATGATCTGGTCCAAAGTGTCAATGTCGAGGCTGATAAATCCTGGTCTCGCGGAAATCATTCAACTCTAACTTAAAAATTCTCAGCTTACCTATTACCTTTTAAATTAGGTTTTCCATGTTGCCCTCACTCCTCAGCCGCCAATACCCCCAACCCCCTGCCCCAGAAGATTAAGGTGCTCATTCTTTTTTTTTGTTTGTTTTTTTGCTTTTTGTTTTGTTTTTTTGGTACGCGGGCCTCTCACTGTTGTGGCCTCTCCTGTTGCGCAGCACAGGCTACGGACACGCAGGCTCAGTGGCCATGGCTCACGGGCCCAGCCACTCCACGCCATGTGGGATCTTCCTGGACCGGGGCACGAACCCGCATCCCCTGCATCGGCAGGCGGACTCTCAACCACTGCACCACCAGGGAAGCCCTAAGGTGCTCATTCTTGCCAAGTTATTTTTTACATGGTCCAGACATAGGATTTATCACACTGTGTACAGTATGTACTGCAAATGTCAGCCCATGGCCATGATTTTCTTGCAAATGTTAGTTTGTAGCCGTGACCTTTTTCTTTGTATCTCTTTTTAAGCAGGGAAGTTATATTACATATTTGTATGTCAGAAAGATCACAATGGCAGCACTGTGGAAAACAGGATGGAGAAAAACATAACTGAAGGCAGCACTGTAGAGAATGGAAAAGAGCATAACCAAGGGCATCATATCCAAAAGCAACTGGCAAGAAATGCTAACATCAAGATAAAATCTCAGACCTGTAGTCCGCCAAGGGAAAGAAGAGGTAGGCACTTATAAGGAAAATCAGATTACATATTGTTCCTGACATGAGTCTTCAAAGCAGTGTCTCTATCGTTCAGGGGTTTTGGGCCGAGAGGGTGGGGTAGGGTTGGCTCATAGTCTCTCAGTCTAATGAAAACACAGAACTTCTCACCATAAAAAAGCCCATAGGCACAAAAGTTTACATTCAATTTCATCGGGTTCATACGCCAAACGCCCACCTAAGAACTCCAGGAAGGTTAAGAACCACTACTTAGAGAGAGTGGACAGAAAAGGAAGAGAATTTGAAAGGTTATCTTTAAAATCAGACAAGACTGGTGACAGTAGTTTTGGGAGTAAACTACAGATAGGAGAAATCAAGGAGCAAGAGATAAGGTTAAATATGGTAACTGACAACAGAGGGTTTAATTAATAGATGATAACTTTACAGAGAAGTGGGGGAATTTCCTGGAATACAGAGATTTGAGGGAAGAGTTAATTTGGACAAGAGGCTGAAATTTTGTGGAGGGTTTGAGACAAGGGGTAAACAATTTTGTTTTCAACAGACAGGGTTAACATCCATGGTTTTAAAATAATTCATTTAAAAAATCAAGGAAAATTTAATAAATTCTTAAAATAGATACTTATAGTTTAAAAACTTAAAAGGTCATTACTATGGGACATGAATTCTGAGCTCTAATTGTTTTGAATGTGATTCTGCATAGTCATAGTTTTACCATGTTTTCCTATGAAT
Organism: Phocoena sinus; assembly: GCF_008692025.1. Taxonomy (NCBI): domain Eukaryota; kingdom Metazoa; phylum Chordata; class Mammalia; order Artiodactyla; family Phocoenidae; genus Phocoena; species Phocoena sinus. The sequence continues at coordinate 82,182,911 of NC_045773.1, forward strand.
TTCCTAAAGTCAAGGTTCATCTTTAAGTACTGAACTACTGGCCATCTTCCATCTTATAATCAATGCTCATCAATACTAGCTTTAAAAGGTTTCAATGTTAAGTGTGCATCACGCAAGAACTTTATATTGTTGATATGTTAAAACGGTAATATAATACTAAATGACATTAAAATCTCAGTAGTGAAACTGATGGGAGTCATCTAATTATCAGATTTGTTCATATTTTAAACCAAATCAACCAACAAATCTTATCCATTATCCATTTGATTATTCTTTTTAGTAGCTAACTTTCCATTTTTAGCCTCTTCCCTCTCCCATGAGACAGTTTTTGAAAATTACAGCCTATAACTAAACAAGTACAAAGATATGTACTACAAAATTAGTCTACTATGTACCTCCTCTCAAAGTATATACACCTGTATTTAGGTTGGTAAGCACCTTGTGGATAAAGACTGCGTCTTACATTCTCTTTTAAGAATACCTCATCAAGTTTCTTGATTTAGGAAGCTAAAATAATCAATCTTTAAAGCTTCTTCTCATCTCAAACGCTATAATCCTGTGAACTACTGAAAGCACAACCCATTTTAACAGCATTATCTTTTCAACAGATGAAGAAAGAATGTTTTCTTCCTTTAGACTAATTTAAGTCTAATTTGGGATGTTTGAGAGCTGAAAATAAAACAAAACAAAGATATTTTCCAGGCTTTAAAGATAAAGCTGAAGCAAACACTGTGCTTTATAGGTATCTCAAACTGCGTAAATTTTAATATCTATCACATTTTACACTTAACCACAGCAGAAATTCAAAATATGTATGCATTTGCTACAATGATTACTGCATAAGTATACTTAACTGAACTAATCAAACAGAAATAGGGATTATTTTTTAGAGGTGGTAGTGGCAGTCTTAACGTTGCCTGACAAAAATTACTCATGAGTCACTTGAGTTTTGGAAATGGGGCCCCTCTGAAAGAGTTCCCAGGCATCTGCTTCAATTAGCTTTAATAAACTAAGTATTCTGAATAAGTCTGAATTTTACATCACCACGAAGTTGTCAAAAAATGTTTCTTTTGTACATTTATGCAGTCAACACACCACCACATTCTGAATACACCACAAAGAGCAAAATAACTTAGCAGGAAAAATTGGCTTCCAAGGATAACTGGGGTTTCCAAAAGCAAAATATATCTTTTAAAAAAAAAAGAGAGATAATTGTGACGGAAATGCAAAATTGCTAAGTAAAAACAATTCAGATCGTGGAAAGAGGAGGATGAAAGATAATACGGGGGAAAAAAAAACATAACCCGGGAACAGTTTCCTATTTTAAGACAAAATCGACTGCAAATAACGCCACAAAATGATTAGCGATGAAGACAGCGAATCTCTACTAAAGGCTCCCTCGCAAAAAGTTTAGGCACGCGGACTCGGCCTGCGCTGGCAACCAAAGCGACCCTTGATCCACCGAATCACCGGGGCGCCGACTTCGGCTCAGGTCCCTTCTCAAGACCCCTCACGCTTGTTCTCACCTGCGGCCTGGTCTGGCCACAAAGCCCTCCCCTTCCTCCGGCCCGGAGCCGGAACCGTACTCACCGTGCGTTCCAGCGGCGGCCCGGGTGGGGAAGTGAGGCTGCAAAGTGTGGACAGACCCGGAGGGAGGGCTGGTAGAAAAAGGGGCGAAAGCTGTAACTGGACCAGGCCCCTCCAGCCCCTAACTTCCAAACGTGCGGAGGCACAGCACCGGCCAGCAAGCATCTTGCCCCAAGCCACTTCCGGGAGCTCTCTAGGAATCCTGGAGGTCTGAAAGCTCTATGGTCGGCCGACTAAGCGGACGGGGGCACCGCGCCCCTCTCACCAGTACTCTGGGCCTAGCGTTCCTCTTGCGTCTACGCGTCGCAGGTTTGCGCGGCTCTAGGGCATCGGGAAAGTCGTGGGGAATAACGGACTGTGGTGTCACCTCTGCCCCGCGCACCTGGCTCACCCAGTCCGCTAGACACGGTCGCTGGGGAGGTAACCGTCCCCCGGCGGGCTGATGCGAGTGCGCGCGGGGGCCAGGGATGAGAGCAGGCGGAAGCTGGGGTATCGGTGGAGGAGGATGCGCCTTAAGGATCCTTATGATGCTAATTAACTAGACTCGCGTTTGGCCGGGTTAGTTACCCCTGTACTTTACTGTTCTCGCTTCATAAATATATCCAGTCCTCTCACATAGACTGCAGATCTCTTGAGGAATTTTGTTAATCATGGTTCATAGCTTTTTGAATCCCCTATGGCACCTAGTAATAGTATACCATATACTATTAAGTATTCAAAAAATAATTATAATTAAATGTAAATTATTTTCGAGTCTTTACATATGTTCCACCCTTTCCTATCTTAATGAATTGCAGTCTCTTACAAAACCTGCTTTGTAGTTTATTTTTAGTGCTGAGTTAAGCTTAGCATCATGATGTAATCTGTGCCTTAAGCTTCAGTAGTAGACTCTAGTTCTAATACCACAAATTTCGAAAAACCTAAGTTCAAATCTATGTTCATTCTTTATACACCCTTACAATTTTAACTTTTCAGACTACGTAGGATTTTGGGGTGGAGGTTGTGGATGTTAACCTTAGAAATAAAACACAATTTTTTAAACAGCAAAATGGGTTTATGCAGGAAAAGCAGAGAATTGCAATTTTGGTCAGGCAAGCCGTAGTGAATCATAGGCAAGTGCAAGAGACAAAGGGAAGGTCAGCTTTTACTAGGTTTTAGGAGGAGACTGGGGAGGGTTGTCTTGAATAAAAGTTCATTGGAGAAGAACAAGAGTTAGTTGTTATGGCGGTTTCTTACTAGCTGCAAGCAGTGGTCACTGCCTTGTTGCTGGGACAAGAAGTGATCTTAAAAGCAGGTGATGCAGTTTCCATGTGAAAAATGTCCTCCCTTGTACCAGAAGAGAAGTAACGTTCTTATTATCATGGATAAAAAGTTGTGACAGAGAAAAATTTATACAAAGAATTCTGTATAAGCTGACCTCGTTAAAATCATCTGTATCTTCCTTATTCCTGCTGGTTATGCAGGCTGTAACAGTGGTACATGCGTGAGAGCTCTCCTTCAGGGCTTCCTGACTCCAATTTAAATGAGGTTTTTCCTTAATTTATTTTCACATGAAAACTGTTTTACTTTGGTCCCCCATTTTTATTCCTTTAACACTTTTTCTAACTACCCATTTATTTTGGGTTTTCAGGTTCCCCTCCAGTCTTCACTTTTTAAAAAATATATTTATTTATTTATTTTTGGCTGCGTAGGGTCTTCGTTGCTGCACAAAGCCTTCCTCTAGTTGCAGTAAGCGGGGGCTACTCTTCGTTGCGGTGTGAGTGCTTCTCATTGTGGTGGCTTCTCTTGTTGCAGAGCACGGGCTCTAGAGCGCAGGCTCAGTAGTTGTGGCGCCCGCGCTTAGTTACTGCGCGGCATGTGGGACCAGGGCTTGAACCCGTGTCCCCTAGCATTGGCAGGCCGATTCTTAACCACCAGGGACGTCCCTCCAGTCTTCATCTTAATTTCCCCTCCTTATCTGTTCCTGCTGATAGCCACCACTGATGTTTCTATCCAGTCCCCAACCTTAACCTAAAAATATTTTGTCTACCCCCAGTAGCTTTGATTTGTTTTTAAGAGTTTTGTCATCTAATCATCACAATGAAACAAATAACAATAAACATTGAGAAGTTACAGTGCTTCAGCTCTTTCAAAACACTTATTTTTGCTCTTTATCTCATAGTTCTTGCCTCATATCTCATAGTTCTGTATTTTCAATACATATTTCTGACAGCCGGTATCCAGAATATATAAAGAACTCTTACAACTCAATCATAAGAAGACAAACATAAATAGGCAAAAGTTATGGACACACACTTTACCAAAGAATATATGTGAATTATCAATAAGTACATTAAAAGGTACTCAAGGTCATATTCATCAAGGAAATATAAAACTAAAGCTACTACACATCCATTAGAATGGCTAAAATTAAAATGACTGACAATACCAAGTGCTAATGAGGATATGAAGCAACTGGAACTCTTTTTTTTTTTTTTTTTTTTTTTTGTGGTACGTGGGCCTCTCACTGTTGTGGTCTCTCCCGTTGCAGAGCACAGGCTCCGGACGCACAGGCTCAGCGGCCATGGCTCACAGGCCCAGCCGCACCGCGGCATGTGGGATCCTCCCAGACCGGGGCACTAACCCGTGTCCCCTGCATCGGCAGGCGGACTCTCAACCACTGCGCCACCAGGGAAGCCCCAACTGGAACTCTTATACACTCCTAATGGGAGTGTAAAATGGTACTAGTTTGAAAAATGGCAATTTTTAATGAAGTTAAATAATGCCTACATTATGACCCAGTAATCTCACCCTTAAGTATTTACCTAAGAGATATGAAAACATAAGTCCATAGCAGCTTTATTCATAGTAGGCCCAAACTAGAAAAACCCAAATGCTCATCAACAGGATAACAGAGAATCAAATAGTGTTATGTTCATACAGTGGAATACTACTCAGAAATTAAAAGGAGCTACTGATAGATGAACAATTGTAGATGAATCTAAAAAATATTATGTTGAATAAAAGTAGCCTTGTATGAACAAGTAAAATTAATCTCTGGTGACAGAAGACAAAAAAATGTTTACCATTGATTGGAGTTGTAGTTAACATGGTTGCATACATATGTAAAAATTCATTGAGTTGCACACCTGATTTGTGCATTTTACTAATAAAAACACATTTTAAAAAAGTAGGGACTCCCCTGGTGGCACAGTGGATAAGAATCCACCTGCCAATGCAGGGGACATGGGTTCGATCCCTGGTCCGGGAAGATCCCACATGCTGCAGAGCAACCAAGCCTGTGCACCACAACTACTGAGCCTGTGCTCTAGAGCCTGCAAGCCACAACTACTGAGCCCATATGCTGCAACTACTGAAGCCCGCATGCCTAGAGTCTGTGCTCTGCAACAAGAGAAGCCCACACATCGCAACAAAGAGTAGCCGCGCCTCACCACAACTAGAGAAAGCCCGCGGGCAGCAACAGACCCAACGCAGCCTAAAAAAAAAAAAAAAAAAGTAAATAAAATTGAATAGTACTCTCAGGTTTATGGTGTGAAAAACACCAGGCCTCACTCTTCCCTTCCGTTATCACTATCTATTCCCCAGAGACAACCACTTTAACTCTTTCCTTTTACTCTTGATATTAACCTCCATATTTATAAATAACACGCTAACACTGCCATTTCTTGATTTTTCAGGTATAGATATATTATCTATTGACTTCCTGCTATGGGAAGTAAGCATTTAACCCTTTTAAATCACTACTATAATTAGCCACACCAGGGTTTAGAACATATTTTAAACTGCCTGAGTCGCTAGGTCCAACAACCATGACAGCCCCACCAAAGCACAAAAAAAGTTAGACCCTGGTTACTCATACTTTCCTTATTTGTATAAGCAGGCGACATATTTTTAATAAAACTCCAAATATTTTCCGCACCTAGGGCCACAAGGGTGTTCCCACATTTTCCGTAGTTGCTCTACATTTTAGTTTCAGAAGCATCACTTCATATAGTGTATGGACTAGCATATTAATTCTCAAATATTTTGGTCTCATGACTCCTTTTATACTCTTAAAAACTAGTGAGGACTCCAAAGAGCTTATGTTTATATGGGTCATATCCATCAAGATTTGCTTTGTTCGAAATTAAAACAGGAATTAAAAATATTTATTCTTTAACAATAACATACCCATTACATGTTAACTTAAGTAACATATTTTGTTACTTTAATATTTTATGAAATTTAACTATATTTTCAAAAAAAGTAAAAGGAGTGGAATCATTTCACATTTTGCAAATCTCTTTAATGTCTGGCTTAATAGGAGGTGACTTGGTTCTCATACCTGCTACTTCATTCAGTATCACACTTTTGCTCATACTGACCCCTCTGCTAGAAGTGTACTTCCTACTACTCTCCACTTACCTAAACTCTATCCATCCTTCGAGGTCTGGCTCAGATTTCACTTTAATCAGAAAGCCTTCTCTAAGAATCCAAAAATGAGGTGTGTAAAAATGAGAAAGTGAGAGAGAGGTGGTATAGAAGAACATGGCTTGTTTTAAGTTCAAGTTGGAAGGGTGACATATATCTACTTCCTTTCCCTCCCAAGAACACACTTAAATGACTGAAAAAATTAAAAACAAAATAAATAAATAACAGTGCTAGAAAATAAAGAGTGGAGCAGAAATTTTGAGGAATTTCTGGAAAAGAATCAGCAATTGGGATCAGATTGTTGAAGAAGCAGAGGAAATTGCCCTGTAAGACACCAGGGCCAGGTATGCATCTGCAAAAGAATCCTGGAGAAGTTCAAACCTCAGGACCAAGAGGTGCAAATGGCAAGAATGGGCTATTCATTTAAGAACTGCATTTGGGACAGTTGGATATCTCCCTTTTTTAACTGGGAGCTTGGGCTTCTGCCCTCTAGCTTGATACCTGTTTTCTAAAATGATCGGGAGGGCTCTTAATAAGAAAACTGAGGCCTCAGAAAGAAGCATAGCAAAATTTGAAATGACTCTGGACCTCTACAATGGAACAAGGAAGAGGAGAAAGAGGTTCTCGTTTTGGTAATTGTGTAGGCTCCCAGCCTGTCTGCTTGCTCCCACTCACTCTAAAGGAAGGCCTGCCTACTTACATACAACCGGACTGAGAATTTCCATTGGGATAATACGAGCTGCACAAGCAGCCTCCTACAACTGCAGCGGAAACTCATACTACCTAAGTTAACCAGCACAGGACTCCACTCCTAAATATAAGCATCCAATCCAGAGGACATTTAATGAAAATCAGGTGCAGAGCATGAAAGGCGGGACAAGAGTAACAGAGATCTGACCACCCCAAAAGAAAGAGACAATCCAGAGAACAGAAAGAGACAATCCAGAGAACAGAAGGAAACTTTAAATAAATCAGTTGGGGAATGAATGCTGAAGACCAAGTTGGCAGATGTCTTCTAGGTAAATGAGTATGTTAAGTATTTAATCCACGCTGCTTTAAACATAGAAATGGGTTAATATAAAAAAGTGGAAAAAAGAAACATTTAGGTTGAAACATTCTTTGAATCTCTACTGATCAGAAACAGAATAAAAATGCAAAACAGTGAGCAGGGCAGAAGTTGCAAGCTTGGTGGATAGGCCTGCTGAGCTAGGGGAGGCCACAAGGCACAGGTACAGCTTCTCAGCTAGGAGCTGAGCCAGGCCACCTACTTGATTTGTGACTGGTGTTGCCATATCCTCATTATTACTGCAGAGTGGTGACTTTAAATTTTCACTGTGAGAACTGGTTTTGATCTGGGGCCCTGTGGGCCAGGTGAAAGTTGCTTTAAATAAATTCCAGGGTGGGAGGCAGCAGATTTCTCCTTTGAAATGTTGCTCTTCTCTATTATAGCCACCTTCCTCTAATTACCTCATACCTACATGACTGCAGCCTTGAGATAATCTTCATAACTTTAGTCCATTCCAGATATGTTTACTAGATTCATGTTCCTTAAATATCATTATAATTTCCCCAGTCACAGACCCTGAGTGGCTCCTTATCCCTTACTAAAACAAATGTAAACTTCTCTGTTTGCCTTTTATTTTTATTATATTTTTAAAAATTAAAATAACAAAATATGATAAAAACTAGAATCTTGATGTATATAAAGTTTAAAAAAAAAAAAAAGGCTGACATCTCCTCTAACCCCAGATGCTATTACCTAGAGTGTTGGGAAACAATTCTCCAAGGATCTCTCACATTTCTCCAAGGGTTCTGACAGATTTTCTTTCAGATTATCTTTTCAAAGATGTTTGTATCTCCTTGTGGAGCAGATTTGTTTCCTGACCAGGATAATAAAGATATTGCCTCACTCTGGGGCAAGGCTGGGCAAAGACCGGCTTTTCCTATGCTTGGGGTTCCTCTGCTAGGATGCAAACCCATTGTGTGAGCAGCACCCACTGGGGCCCCTCCACGGCACTCCTCTGGCTTTGAGCACAAGGGGAGCATGAAGTTCATGATGCTTGTGTCATTAAGTAAAGTCCTTTGTCTGACACAGGAGCCTAGTGACTACCACACATTTCTGACAAGAAAAGTGGTTTCACTTGTTTTGTCAACTAGCTAAATTTAGTCAGTCTGATTCACTTTCTCCCTTCTGTTCTTTAATTCCTTTTCCCTAGCTCTGTCCTCATTCATCCAAGTAAGTACTTATCAAGAACCTACCGTGTGCCGGGAGCCAAGTGAGGTGAAAATGCTGGGATGGGCAACTATGTGAAGCTCACAACGACTGTCAATCTTTTGTATTCTTCGTGGTTTCTCCCTTACTCAAATCTTGCACTTTACTTTTCTTCACACGAGCTCCAGAAAAGCAAAAGTGACAGCTGGTTAATTAGTCCTATTTGTCTGACATGGATGAGTGATAGGGGAGGGGAGGGAAACATCTAAAGACTAAGTTTTTTACGTGCACTCTCACAGTCGTCACAACCATCCTATGAAACAGGCACTATATTATTCTGATTTACACAAACAAGGAAACCGAGGCTTAGAGAGGTTAAAAACATTGCCCTTGATCCTAACGGGAAAGTGGTGGAGCGGGAATTTGAATCCAGGTTTAAAGAATACTAGCGCCGGTACTCTTCACCCATTTCATCCTGGGCCCTCATTTCCCCTAAGGATCAGAGAAGTTTAAACAGAGGCCAGTTTTCCTCTCCCTTAGTGCACAAGGTCCTGCCAGATCACGGTGAGCGGGGCACAGCAGGTACAGTTGGCAACCCCGAGACGTGAGTGGAGGAAGCTCCTCGGTGCCCCTTCCTAGTGTGACCCAGAGACGCGAACGTCCCAGCCAGACCCTCTCGCAGGAGAGAGGCGCCTGCCCTCCAGGATGAACTTAAGCAGAAGAAACCCCCTTTCCCTGTCCGCGGTTGACCGGGCCTTTCCTGCACCCGAGGCCCCTAAGGCTTCGGCCCACTCCCGGCCTGGGCCCGCCGGAACCGCGCTCTAGGGAGCCGCGGACTGGGGTCGACAATTGCGCGGAGGGAGCGGAAAGGAAGCTGCGGGCCGAGGAAGAAGCCTGTCCCCAAAGTCACTTTCGGGCCTCTCGCACAATCCTGGAGGTTTCCACAGGCTCGTGGTTGGTCGACTTTCGAGAATGCCCCCGCCGCCGTAGCTGCGTCCGAACCGGCTGCAGGGCAGCGCGTTTCCGGATCTCCCCCAAACGGGTCTCCTATTCCTCCACCTGGGAGCCCTGGGCTTCTTTCCAGGGGCAACCTCAGTGTTTCTGAACCCGGGAAAGACCGGCCCCCTTTTTCAGCGCTCTCGCGACTCCCAGCCACTTCCGGTAGCTAAAGGTTCCAGAGCTCCACGGGCGGGGATTTGCGGGCCGGTAAACGGCGCTGTGAGCTGGACCCGGCGCCGGGGGTTGGAAACCGCCAGGAGACGAGAGCTGGCGGGTGGGTGCCCCAGTGAGGGTCACCGGGGTGGTGTTCTCCGCCGGTGGACGGGTGGGGCCGTCCGGGCTGGGTTTGGGGTTAGGTATTTAGGGAGCAGGGAGCAGTTCAGAATTAGGGTAATTGTTAACATTACAGGAATTATTTTAAAACACACACAACAGCAACAAATGCAGTGAATTCATGAAGATCAAATGCCAGTTAACTAATTTAAGCAGTCTGGGGGGAAGAAAATGCTGAACATGATGCATTTTGATAAACAAGAAGACCTAACTGCGCTATTGGCAGAGGCTAACATAGCACTTACTATGTGTCAGGCACTGTTCTAAACCCATTACATTTGGTCACTTATGTAATTCCTACCTTATGAGGTAGATAACCATTTTACCACCGTTTTACAGATGGGAGACCTGAGGCACAGAAAGTAAGCCAAGGTCATATAACTAGTAACAGGCAGAGTAAGGATTCATACCCAGGCATTCTGCTTTTAACCTCTGCTCTACTGCCTTTCATTGATAACCTTGACTTTATCAGTTTAGGAAATGTGCTATCCAGAAGGAAGTTTGTACAGAGACATGTTATTATAGTGGTGTTCTGAATCCCATCAGGTTTGTTGGCAATTTCCCTTTAGGGCTTAACAAAGGGTGCCTTCCACAGAAAGTTTTAAGGAGAAAAGAATACAAATGTTCATTTAACAAATTAATTAGGCCCACACACTATTTCAAAGTCCCTTTTCCTGTTCCATTTCTCTCTAGCTTTTTCTCTGTTCTTATTTTGTTTCCACTAGGTTAAATCATTTGAAATTGCTGATATTTCACTGCTTCTGACACACAGAAATGGCAACTTCATATGTTTAACCCAGTATTTAAACATCTTTTTGTGTGAGAATTTAGGAGTCTACAACAATCTTTTAGCAAATTGTTTTGGCTTTATCTCCAAAGTATACCTTGAATCCTTTTATTTCTCTTCATGTCCACTTTGGACCTGTGGTTGGTGCCACCACCTTCTCTCATCTGGCTTACTGCAGTGGCCTCTTGACGGGTCTCCTTGCTTCTGCTTTTTTCTCACTCTTGCTTCCTTAAGGGACCAGAATATTTTAAAAAACAAAAATCAGATCATGTCCTTCCCTTCCAGTGGTGTCCCACCATGCTTAGAATACATATCCTGGCCCCTGCTCGCCTCTCTAACCTAATTTTATACCACATTCCCCTTAATCCAGTGCTTTAGACCCAATGACCTTCTTTCATTTCCTGTAAACACATCAGATTCATTCCTACTGTAGAGACTGCATAAGCAATTCCCTTTGCCTGACAGGGTCTTCTTCAGAACTTCCCAAGGCTGGACATTTATATTTCAGTTAGAATGTCAGCTCTTCAGAAAAGCCTTTTCTGACTACTTGTAGTAGTCATTCAGCCACTCTGTTTCATTTCATTATTTATATTCCATATACCACTACTCCTATTTGATATTTGTCTTGTATTCCTTCACTGTAATACAGGCTTATAAAAGCAGGGATTTCTCTTTTTTTTATGAAAAGACAGAAGCAGCTCCTTTATTATAGCCCAACAGTTGTGACAAATGAAGACACATTCAAGAACAGATAATGAAAAATTTTGAATTATTGTCATTGTTTCTCATATTCCTGAGACTCTTGAATTAATATAGCAAACCAGTCTGAAGATAAAAAGCTAGAAGCTTTATCAAATAGATTATGTCTGGTAGAATGTCTACACTGAACTAACTCAAAGTCCTGGTAGTAGTTTGGGTTTTATGTAAGAAATGGCATAATTTTTCTAGGAGGTATTGATTTACTTACTCTTCATTTGAAGCCAAACTGTCTGACTGTGATGGTTTTATACTTTTCCAATTGGAGTGTCATGTTTATTTTTTCATTTCTGACTTAGCTTTATCTACTTTCTGGAGGAGCCAGGATGTTCTTTTCCATAGGTGTCAAGAATACTGATCCAAGGGGAAAAATGAATTTAAGGTCAACCCTTGAGTAAGAGAGTGCCTAGAAAGTAGCATTAAGTGTTTATGCAAAACACTCAACTTGTGCAAGAGTTAGACATTAATGTAACTTATAAATATATGCAGTAGGCGAAGAAATGTTTTAACTTTAAATTATTTCAAAGATTCCAGATTTATTGTGTTGTCATTGCTTTACAAATAAGAATGGTATTTTCTTTCCCATCTGACTCCTATTGTACATGCAAATCACCACAATAATGTGAATAGCTATTTACATATTTTATGTGACAATGAAATACTAAAATTGTTCAAAATATGGAATTATACATTTGCTGGAGGGTTTAGGATTTTAACCTAGCAGATAAGGCACTATTTCCTGATTCTGAAAAAGGATTTCCTTCCAGCTATGTTTTTATACATTGATACATGGAATATATAACTATTTCTGCATTTTTAGATGTCCTCATATTCATATTTTTATATAGATAGTAAAATAGAATTTGTTTATAATTATCTAACTGTTGATTGTTCTTCATAGGTAAGTTGTTTTTAAACAAAAAACATCAAAAGCACGTAATCACTTCATGTCTTTGAGATAAAGTTAAGGCTATAGGAGAGTTTTCCAAGACTATCTACTGAGTGGAGTAGAGAAAAACAAAAAGGCACAATAACTGGATTAATGAAATTTCCTTCCTTGTACCCAGTATTACGGTGATATATAATAGGTTAATTCAACATACATGGGAACTTACGGTTCTTACATATAGAAATTGTTCCATTGCTAATTTCCCCAAAGAGACTTCTGCAGTAAATACTATGAAGTGTGTATTAAAAATAATGCATAAAGCAGGTCTAACCATTAGTAAGTCCTCTCATGCAATGGCATATCCAAAGACCTTTAGTCCCTATTGCTGTGCTATTGGACTTGCCAAACAAACCAAACTTAAAATCTTATTAAATTGAAATGAAATTGTAATCCCGAAGTAACAATCTATTTTTCCCCCTTTTCTTTCCTTCCTCCCCACACCTAACCTGAAATGCCCTGCCTTTTTTTTCCTAATAGTCTTCCATCTGAAAGGACAGCATTATACCTTTAATTTTAACATTCACTATTTTTCTCACAGTCTTACATGGAAATATCTTGTTATATCCTGCTCTATCCCCAATACCTAAAATAGAGGCGTGGCACATAGCATGCACTCAGTAAATACCTGTTGGATTAATGAGTAAGAAGAAAAAGGTAAAAAGTCCTTGGCAGCACAGAACTTAGCCTCACAGAATTGAAGTGGTTTGGAACATAGTGAATGGGACCTACCCTGAGAGTGAGATCTTGATCAGTGTTGTCCAATTAATAGGAATGTAATGTGACCCACCTATGTGGATGTAAGTTTTCTAGTAGCCACATTAAAAATGTAAAAAGATAGGTGAAATTAATTCTTAATGTATTTTATTTAAACCAGTATATCCAAAATATTTTAAAATCAATATAACTTATTAATGAAATATTTTACATTCCTTTTTCATACTAAGTCTTTGTAATCCAGTGTGTTTATACTTACTACACATCTCAATTCAGTTATAAAATTTTCATTGGAAGTACTTGATCTGTATTGAGATTACATAAAATTTTGAATGGAAAAAATAGATTCCTATACCCGAAATACTCCGAACATACTTAAAGGTTTTCCAGTAACTGTATTGAGTATCAGTTTTTAAATTTAAATGAAAGTGAAAAAAATTTAGTTCCTCAGTTGCGTAGCCACATTTCAAGTGCTCGATAGCCACATGTACCTACTGGCTAATGTATTGGACAGTGCAGATCAAGGATAAAGTGTCTATTTGGGGTTGGGTCAAGGGGCAAAGGAGAGGGTAGCAGCAGAAGTATGGTATAGAGAGAAGGTCTAGAAAATAATTTTGTGCGGTAGTAAAAGGGTCTAACAGTGCTGGCCATATATAACAGTTCTAAGTTGAATCTTATTGTATATGATGTGGACCGGTCATGGAAATCAGATTATTTTCCTATAGAGCAGTGGTTCTCAACTGGGCTGGCAGGGCAGGGGAGAGATTTTGTCCCTCAGGGAACATTTGCATCTCTTAAGAAATTTTTGCTTGCCACAAGTTGGGGCTGCTCGTATCTAGAGGGTAGAGGCCAGGAATGCTGCTAAACATCCCACACTGCAGAGGACAGCCCCCCACAGCAAGAAATTGTTTGGCTGAAAATGTCAGTAAAACCAAGGTTGAGAAACTGTGCTCTAGAGGATTTGAGTAAGAAAGACTGAGAGATCTATTCTTTTAGAACCTTAGTCTAATTGCCTTGTGATATTACTAAGGGGAGAACAGGTTGTTTTGAAGCATTTCAAAGTTTCTAGCAGTTTCACTGTTGATGGACTTTTTGATTAGACTATAAAGAAATAATTTCATGCTCAGAATGAGATTGTAGACCCATTCAATAAAGATAACATAAATAATATGTGCTGTGCATATAAGACTCAACGACCTTGGGATAAACTGATCTGTTCACCTTCGTATGGCTGTGGCATATGACCCACTGTCTCAATTATAATTGATGTCAATATTAGAATTACTTGTCACTTTTTCTTTCTCTATCACCATCGCTTATTTTATCTTTGTTCCTTTCCCTATACCCTTGCTCCTTTTTTATCACTCTCTTTTTGTTCCATCCCCTTCTTCTCTATCTTGTTTCCCCCCTGTTCACCAAGGCCCGTGCATACCTCCGACATCCTCTCCTACCCCAACTCTCATCTATTTCCTCCCTTTATAGCTGTTGGCTCCTCATTCAAAATCACCAGTTTAACCACCATTCCCCAACTGTATCTGAAAGAACTGCCCCCGTACTCCCTTTAGATGCCTTTTAAAATCACTGTCTGTTCTACTAGTTCATGACAACTACAAACTACAAGTTGTTGCCTCCCTCCAAAAAAAAGAAAAACCCTCCAAAAAATTTGGGAGGAGTGATGCACATGTTTTTGACACAAGTATTTAAGAAACTGCCTTCCATGTTTAGGGTTCTTTTAGAGCAGGTGCCATCATTCCAGGATGGCTCTCTCCTAGAACTCAGTGGTTCTGATTACGGCGTCTAACATATTACACCTTCTTTTCGAATAACTGTGGCTGTGATTGAACTCAGAGCTCTTCTTTCTAACTGCTTGCATCCTCACCAATTTTTTTGTGCGTTTCTACAGACTTACTAGGACACTGCCTAATCCTTCATAATACTAACAACTACTTAGATCTCCTTCAACCTCATGCCTCCTTTGCCTTATGCCAGCAGTTATCCCAGGTCCCACTGGACTTTCTTCTCTTGCCACTATCACTCCAGGCTGTCTCTGGCCCCAAATCTTTCTGTACCTCCCTGACTCTTATCCTTGCCCCTCTGGTCAAGATCAGATGGTGGACACTGTGGTGGCAATTTGGAATCAACACCAGACTAAAAAGGGTAGCATACTCTCAGTGCTCCAAACTACTCTTCACTCAGACTTTGAGGGTGTACAACTCTAAGACTAGAACAATTCTTTATACACAACAGGTATTCAAAACTACTACCTGAATAGAACGTTCAATCATACAGAGTACGTTAGAGGAAAATCAGTCTGTCATCGTTTTTACCCATTTAAGTAAACTTAATGTTGTGGTAGCCAAGATCATCTTTCTTACCATTGCAGAAGTCTCTAAATTCAAGGATAAGATCAGAAACATGAGTTTACCCTTTAAAGACTGTGAACAGCTTCTACACATGACAGTTTTTTAGCAAGACTGAAGGTAAAGGGGGAAAAGCTATCATTCATTAAGCATCTAACTTTATTTTTTAGATAAGGATGTTTCTAATACTAAAGATTTAATACTTTACTTTTCATGATCATTAAAAAATCCTTTGTTTCAAATGTTTTGAAATAGTGCTCAGATAAATGAAAAAACAAGTATGAGTGTGAAACTTGATGTCTTAAAATATTTGTATCGGTTGATGTATACATTCAAAGTAAACGTACTTTTATTTTTTTAAAAGGAGCATTATGTTCAAAAGATATAAAAGCTCAGTTTATCTTTATGGTGTTATGAAGAATGATTTACGAGTCACCTTCCAGTAGTAGTAGACACAAAATGATTCTGGTGCTTTTCCTACTCTCAAAGCAAGTATGTGTAATTAGTGTCTTCAGTAAGAGATTAGATCACTTCCTGATCATTTTGGTGATGTCTATTCCTAGAATCAGTGGTTCGTGGCAGTTTGATGGTATTGTAAATTTGAACGTGTTGGCCTTTGGTCACAATTCCTGTCATGCTATAAAATTCTCAAACTAGTGATGTAAAACTGTCACAAATACGTTCATGAAATGCTAATACATTCCGAAGCCAAAAAGAAGAAGAAAAACTAAATTGTTCACTGTGTCTTAAAGTATTAGTGTCCTGAGAGTCCCAGTTTCTCATTAGTATAGGGTAACTGACAGGGGATGTTACCTTGTAAAGGTAATTACACTCTTTTTATAGAGATGAGGTAGTAAGTTAAGCTTTCAATTTTGATTATTAGGTTATTGTGTTCACTTAATAATCATCTTTCTCCAATTACAATACACTCTCTTTCTAAGGCTGAAAAAGTGCCACAGAGTTATTTTTACTAAATTACTTTGTTTTAAGGTGCTTGTATTTTATCTCCTATTGCTATTACAGCCTCTTCAGCTATCTCTTTTGCTACCTTCCTGAACTCAGAATCACATACCAAAGCTGGAAGTTACCTTACTAATGATTGAACAGCAATGTCCTTGAGAAGTTTCTGCAGTGATAAAAGATGGTCTGGATCTGTGCTGTCCATTATTGTAGCTACCAGCCACATGTGGCTACTGAGCACTTGAAATGTGGCTAATGTCACCAAGGAACTGAATTTTCCACTTTATTTCAGTTAAGTTTAAATGTATATAGCCACATGTGGGTACTGGCTACCATATTGGACAGTGCAGTTCTAGACCAACCTCTCCCGATCTCCCTCAGTTTAAATGACCTGAGATTCAGAAAAGAAGTGACTTATCCAAAGTTACAGATCCCTAACACACTCCATCATGCCCCTTCCCAGCAGCTCCCACTGATGACTTATAGCTTTCCTCTCCATTTTAATGTTTTTCTTAGCCTGCTATCTTTCTGGTGGTTTCCTCATTTTTTTATCACTGGCAAAGCAAAATATTCCACAAAATTATTATATTCCCCACTTTAAGATAAGGGATATTTAGGCCATTATATCACTAATAATGGGGAAAAATAGTATGGTTTTAGTTCTTAATTTCAAAAGCAGTTTTCATCTATTTTAACTTAATACAGCATAGCCGGTGGGCTTCTATTATATCATCTGCACTTTGCAGAATGGGAAAATGAAGGCAGAGAAAATATGAATGTCTTGCCTAAAGTCATACACTGAGTGGCCAAGGAAAAAGGAGCCAGAGTCAAGAGGTAGAATTCACATCTTTCAACCAGGACCAGGAAACATGGTTATTTTGGGCTGCAAGTGAGCAATGCTGGCGGTGGACAAGGCTTTCTGAAATAACTCTTAGTTCCTTCCAAGAAACTGAACTACTTTAGAAATAAAAGGAAATTTTACTCATGTAAATTCTCTGGTGCCAGAGAAATTTTTAATGATGATTGAAGATTTGCCTACATCAGGATACTCAAGGTCTCCAAGGCAGATTTCTCTGATAACTAATTAGGCCTGAGTGTCTAAAGAACTTTCGTTACTTCCACCATATTAGTAGAGCTTATTTGCTGTATGAATTCTTTGATGTCTAATAAGGGCTGAACTTACACGGAAAGGCCTCCCACACTCATCACATTCATAGGGTTTTTCACCTGTGTGGATTCTCTGATGCTGAATGAGACCTGTGCGCCCGCTGAAATCTTTCCCACATTCTTTACATTTATAGGGTTTCACTCCAGTGTGTACTCTATGATGTCCAATGAGATGTGAGTGTTGAATGAAGGCTTTTCCACATTCGTCACATTTATAGGGCTTCTCTCCAGTATGAGTTCTCCTGTGTTTACTAAGGTCTGAGCTATGACTGAAACTTTTTCCACAGTCATCACATTTATAGCGTCTTCTTTCCCTCTGTTGCCACTTGCATCTGCCTTCACTTTCCACAGCATCTTTGGATTCAGGATACTGAGGAATAGCTTTGGTAAGTCTGTTGTTTATTTTCCCAAGGAATTCCATGTCTTTGGGTATATCTTCCTTCTGGGACAACTCTTCATTCTTAGTCTTGGTTTTATCACCTGTAACAAATGAACAGTATACAAACAGGTCCTATTCTAGGTTTAAGAAGCAAAAAGCCTATGGAATAAAGAACATGTAAATGTTAAAAATGTGTTATAAAAATGAAAAGTCACATGCAATGCAAAAATTAGATATTTGGCACCATCAAAACATATACTGACAATATAGGGAAGAAATTAAAGAAGAGGCCAGTAAGGAAGATAGCAGGATACATTATTTGTGAATAGATTATGAAGAGAGGAAAAGGCAAAAATGTGGATGAGGGGTTACCTGGCAATCCTGTGCAAATGCAGAGTGGTAAATAGGAACTACACACATGCCAAGGATAACTAAGAGGGATAAACAGGGAGATTAGAAAACAGATGGGGAGGGAGGTAAAATTTTGGGAGAAACATGAGGGGTCTGAAACCTAGGTAGTAAGTGGGAGTAAAACCAAGTAAAAGTGACTGGAGAAGGTAATGGGATCAGGGGTCTGAGAGGAATATAGTGAGTTGGAACCATTAAAGGAGAGAAGTATGTACAAATAATAGTTAGCTAAAAGCAGAGAGAACATGCAGGTCAGGATAAATGGAGGAAGCTAAGCAGGAAGTGACAGTGAATGGTCTGGTGTATGTGCTGGGTGGAATCCTTTTTCTGAAACTGATGTCCTCACCATCATCTCCTCCTGTCTAAACCCTAGCTTGGTGGTTCTCAAACTTTATTGTGCATCAGAATCATCTGGATGGCTTATCAAAACATTGCTGTGCTACCTACCCCCAGAGCTTCTGATTTGATAAGGCTGGAGTAGAACCCTGAAATTTGCTCTTCTTGGTATGACAGACACTGCTGGTCCAGGGACTGCACTTTGAGAGCCACTGGCCTAGCTATTATTCAAGGTCCATCTCAAATGCTGTCTCCTCCAGGAAGTCTTCCCTAACCTCCTAAATCGGATGTGCTCTCTCCCTCTTTCTGATCCCCATATCCTCAACCCCAAGCTAAGCATAGAACTTGGCACATAGCAAGTACTCAATAAATATTTGTTGAGTTGAATTCTATAAGAAAATAGGTGTTTTGATGATTTGGAGGGAATAAACCTATTTGGTCTTAATGCTGGGTGTCACCTATTTGGTTATGATGAAACCTCCATCTCAACAGGCCTAGGAATCCCAACTGTAGAACAATCATTTAATCTCATATAGTTTTCAGTGGTTCACTCGGTATGATGGAAGAAGCAGCAAGAGCTACTAGAACATTTCAGTTCCTGGGCTGGGTATGGAAAACACTGGCTCTGGACTGAGCGCCATGAACCCCATTCTTCATTGTCATCACAGTGTCTCCATCCTACTAAATCTTCCTCAAATCTTACCGTCCTCCTTACAATATATATTTTTTAATCAGGCAATAAATTTCTTAAAGTTTGGTTATTTGCTCTAAAATGATATTGTTTTGGAATCTAAATACCATATTATCTCAGGCTAGAAATTACAAAGACTGGATTAGAGCCAGAAAGTCCAGATATCAGTCCTGGCTTTGCTGAAAATTGTTTAAATGTTGGCAGATTATAACCATTTTGGTTTCCTTATCACCTCTGTGCCCTCCTCCTTTCCTACAGTTTGATCAGATGATGAAATGTATGATAAAGCATGTGTAAAAGTATAGCGTGTGGCAGAAGTACTGCTAAGTTAGTAGGTTAATGATCATTAAGCAAATCATAGAAATCAGAGACACCCCCATACCATTAAGAAAAGTGTTTTCAAACATCAACATATTGGCTCAACAGCTTCTTTTACATACTGGAGTCACTGATGGTTGGTTTTCGGTGGCTTACTGATGAAGATGAATATCTTTTAAAAAAGGATACTAAGAGTTGGCACTTGTGGTCAGTTTACCACCTTCAGGGGAATCTACCAGTCCTTAGGATGAGTCTCTCTCCTACAACTTCAGGAGAAGTCTGGAGAAAAATCCCTCACCAGGACTTGAAAAGATTTTTTTTTTAAAATACAGGGTCAGTTTTCCTTGTTCAGCAATTCAAATTACAACCCTCTCCCTTACATCTGCAATTGAACAACATAAAGAAAATTGTATGGAAACTGTCAAATGGGAACTTTTCTCATCTCAGGGACCTGCAGTCTACTTGGCCAACTGGAGTTTCAGGGCTTTATGTATCTCTTCCAAGTGCCAGCTATTCCCAGGCTAATAGGATTCTAGGAGATCTTGTTTCAGAACTGACGAAATTAGGAGTATTTCATTTTAGCATCTTCTGCCAGGGCCATTCTTTCAATTTTATTTTGGCATATCCAAGAGTCCCTATCAGTTACATTCCAGGTAAGCCCAGTCCTGCTCGTCACTGAGATGAGGCTATGTCCATAAAGGCCATTTGATTACCATATGTACAACCTGCTTGACAGTCTAGAGGGAAAGAACAAGGTTAAATGCTGACTGAAGTGAAACTGGAACAGAGTTAAGTAAACAATCACTTACTGCTACCACAGAGTCAGAGTTGTGGGTTAACAGAACATCCAAAAATTCCCTTTGAAATACCTGACAATATGCTACAAAGAACTGCAAAACACTCGGTTCTCCAAGTTCTCTCATATGTGAAGATAATTCTGTATTAAGTGACCACTATTATAATTTCCAGGTATGTTTACAGAGACGAGTCCCATTACCCTAAACGGCTAATACTAATAATCTTGCTGAAATGGATACAATGAAAATTTTAAAATGAGATATTGCATAAAAAAGTCTCTCTATTTAACAATAAATTTATTTTAAAAGACACTGGCTTTTTGGTATATTATCAGGATGGTTTTAAAAAATTGTTCTACTAGTAGGCAGGAGCCCCAGCCTTCCCTCTAACTCCTTATGGAAACTTGGAAAAGTCACAATCACTGTGGGTATACCTGTTTAATTGTAAAATGAGGATTTGGACCAGATATTACATTCTTTTAATAAAGTTGAGAGGCATTTCTTCAAATGTATTTGTTGTGATTTCTGCAGGGTTTTTATCTTTTTTTCCTTTGGTTTTGCTTTGGTGGTTTTGTTTTTTGTTTGTCTGTTTTTTGGCAGGGAGTATAGTGGTAGTGGGAACACAGATAAAAATTGTGTAAGATTGCCAGGGCTGTACCTTAGAAAAAAGTCATATTAATACTGTTCAATGCAGACAAAGCAGACTTCCCTAAGAAGTCATAGGCCTCAAGGATAGCTAGATTTCATGAGGTATCTTTTGGTAGATTAGATTAAGAAAATACAATTCACATTTTAACTGTATAGTATTCCCTTGAAAGGTTGTTTTGGTAGCAGCACATGTGTAAACCTCTATAATTTTAGGTATAGGAAGTGTGTAATTTTCTGGACTTACATTAACGGGAAGCAGAGTGAAACTGGTTCAGAAGTATTAAAAAAAACAGAAGTAAAGATATCTAGAATTTAAAGTTTTGCATAGATAAGCCATTAGTCATAATAATAATTCTCCGTGTTCTCTGCAATACAATTTAGCACAACAGACACGTTAAATTATCATTGTGACCTATTTTATAAGTGCGTGTCCTGTCTTCTCTGAAAGGTGAGGAGAGAAACTTATATGGCTTCTCACAGAAAAGAGGTGAGGATTCCACAGAGTTAAGCTTACTAAAGCTTATTAAAATAGTCTGACTCTTTCAGCTTCTGCCTCCTGATACTCTTGGTAAAACTCATTAACTTCTAAATGCCAAACTCAAGGGACTCTTATCAGTCCTCATCTTGTGTTCTATTAGCATTGATTACATGTGGTAAACTCCTCCCCCACCCCTTGGGCCAAATAGCAGCTTTTAAGTCTAATGAAAAACTGAAATACAGTTCTTTCCACGATAGGGCAAGGGTAGGAAGGGAGATAAGATCTTCCACAGTGAGGTGAAGGACAAGCAGGAAAACTTAAAAGGGAGAAGATGAAAGTGAGAAAGCTCCTCTCTAACCTAAGGAACCAGCTCTTCCCTCATAAACACAGACTTCTGCTCCTTACCAGTCCTTTGGGGCTCCCCAGATTCCTGCTCCTGCTGGGTCTTCTTGGGATGGAGCTGGATAGTCAGTGACTCATGTGGCCTTCTCAAGGGGGCCAACTTGTCCAAAAGTGTGTCCTGTCTTTCTGAATTGGCTGGGACCTGGGAACAATGAAGTATGATTGGGCTTGCAAGGTAGATTTTGTGAAAGAACTGAAAGAACTTCAGAGAAAGATCAAAAGAAGCATGTGCCAGGGACCAGGGCCATGGAAAAGAGGACAAATTCTGATGCAACTGCAAATGGCAATAATGACTAAAAACGAAGAGACGCAGTCTAATCTGTACAGTTCAGGACACTGGAGAAGAAAATTCGGTGCCTCTAACAGTGATCTGCAGAGGTCCAGAATCAGAGTCTGGGGACTTGAAAGGTACCTTAAAGATCATCGAACCCAACTTCCACCAAATGGGGGCATTTCTTCTATAACCATGTGGTCCAATATGATAGCCACTAGCCAGATGTGGTTACTGAGCACTTGAAATGTGGCTAATACAAATTGAGATATGTGAAGTGTAAAATACATTCAAATATTGAAAACTGAAATTAAAAAATGTAAAATACCTCATGTTTAATATTGATTACATGATTACATATTTTTGGTTAAATGAAATGTATTTAATTTCACAAATGTGGCTACTAAAAATTTAAATCACATATAGGGCTCACATTATATTTAATTACCATATATTAAATGTATATTTAATTACATGTATTAAATGTGAATGGGTCACAATTAGACCATGCTGTTCTGTATTATCCTTATTATCTACTTGAACCAAACCTTGAAGGGGAGTTTTTTATTACAAGGTAGCCTATGTTACGTATACGTAACCATGAATGTTAGAAAATTGTTTGTTTTCCTGATACCTTTTTGCCTTCCTACAGCTTCTCACTGATCCTAGCCTTCCAAACTGACATAGAATCAGTCTAGTGTCTCTTTTTACTCAGTCACACTTCAGTTATTTGACACTGGCAGTCAGTCCCTAAGCCTTGTTCTTCTCTAGGGTAACATATTAAATACCTTCAGGTGTTCTTTCATATGCTTTTTGCTTTGGCTTGGTCTAAACCCTGCTCTCTCACAGCCAAATGACCGCCCCCTTCCCACCTGCTTTCGAGGTTCATCAAGCTCTCTCTCCAGATCCTCCAGCACAGTCACCGCCTCCTCTCCAGTCTCTGGATGGTGTGCCTGCACCCATGCTTGCAGGTCCCTAGGGAGAATGCTCAGGAACTGTTCAAGCACCAGCAGGTCTAAAATCTGCTCCTTTGTGTGGCATTCTGGCCTCAGCCACTGGTGGCAAAGCTCCCAGAGCTGGGTAAGAGCTTCACGGGGTCCAGGTGCATCCTGATAGCAGAGCTTCCTGAAGTGCTGCCTGAAGAGTTCCCTTCTGTGAGGACTGTACTTTTGTGAGATGGAGTCCTGTCCCCCATAATGGTCTGCCTTAACTATTAAAAGTCCTTTTTGTTCCTCAGGTTCCAGGGATGTGGCCATTCTGGGCTGTTTTTTCAGGAGATTAATCCTCTATTGGAAATGATTCAAGGAGAATCTCTTAGAATCTTGTCTCAGAGAAAAATCTGTTACCATAGAGAAATGACAAAAGCTGCTGTGACCATAAACACTGATAAAGGGAAGCAACCAGAACTGAGTAGAGAAAACAGTCTGACAGGAAGCTGTAAATAAGAACACTGAAGCAGGAGCATGCATTTGAATCTGGGCTGTTGTGTAATTTAGAGCAAGTTACTAGCTCCTCATCTAGAAAAATTCTCGTGTTTCACATAGGGTCGACGTGTAGATTAAATAAGTATGCAAAGTCCTTGGCCTAAGAGCAAGCACTAAATAAACGCTAAGTATTAA
Source organism: Phocoena sinus (assembly GCF_008692025.1). Lineage (NCBI taxonomy): Eukaryota > Metazoa > Chordata > Mammalia > Artiodactyla > Phocoenidae > Phocoena > Phocoena sinus. Next base: position 82,206,492 of record NC_045773.1, read on the forward strand.
CAGCGTTGTTAAAAGGCTCTTTCATTCCACAACCTGAGATGTACGGGTCCCTAGGATGCAGTGGTTGTGGGGTACATGCGCCAACTCAGGAAGGGGGTTAGGATGAATGCCCTCGCAGAGCAACTCGTAACCAGTGTTCCCTTTCGCTCCGTTCTCCCGGGATGTCGGCCCAAGTCCTCTCTCGTAGCTATGTCTGGAGGGAGGGGACAGCCTGTGAGGGGGAGGTGTGGGGAGACAGTTGCTGCAGACCACGACTATGCCCTGCCCCCTCCTCCACCCAGGAGCCGGGAGTGACTCACCTCGCGCCGAGAGGTACAGGTGAGACAGCTAGCGTCTTTTGGGCGGCCCGAACAAAGGTCAGACTCAAACCGACCAATCGGCGCTGGGTCGCTGTCAGCTGGGCACTTCCGGGCCGCTCTAGGAAGCCTCGCCTCGGTGGCGTCCGCCGGGCTGCCCACCCTCAGCTCTAGCCCGCGGAGGGCCCGGTTCCTGTACATTGGACTGGTGGGACTTAGGCGCCCGCAAGCTGGTTTTTTTTTGCTCTTAAAAAAAAACTTTTTCCCTCTCAAGATTTTCTTCCCCCACTTAATTATTAAATAAGTAATATGGGTATGTAATGCATTCACATGGTTCAGTGTTTAAAAAGAATTATAAACTATAGTGGAAAAGAATCTAAAAAGAATATAGGTATAACTCTGCTGTACACTCGAAACTAACACAACACTGTAAATTAAGTAAACTTCAATAAAAAAGATTAGAAAAGGATAACTGGCCCCGCATCTAGATTTGACAACCATTTTTCGTGACATATGCTATATCATTCCATAGGTATATTACGCAGGTTTAGATTCCCTCACCCTCACCCCCAAATACACACACCCATACACAAATGGTAACAGTTCTGCAACTTGATTTTTTTTTCCCTCCTACTAATTAATTTTGGAGATTGTACATAAAGGGCTTCTTCCATCTTGCTCTTTTTTAAAAAGAATAATCACATAGTATTCAGTTACGCCATAATTTATTAATAATTACACTATTGATGGTCAAGTAGGTTGTTTCCATTCTTTTATTTTTCAAACAATGCTGCAATAAATTACTCTGAACATCATAATTTCTTGTGTGTAAGGATATACCAATAGTATATATTCCTAGAGAAAGATTTACTAGAGCACAGAGTAGGGGCATTTATACTTTTCTTAGTGCCAAATTACTAAGCATAGAACGCATCTGCGATGTTTACCTATACTTGCCAATGCAATGTTATGAAATATTTTGAACTTTGCCAAGCTGATGGGTAAGAAAAGCTTAGGTTTTTTTTCTCCTTTCTCTTTCTTTCACAAATATTGATTATTCACCTTCTGTGCCAGGCACTGTTCTAGAAGCTGGAACTAGTTTAAAGTAGAACAATGCCCGTGTCTTCATAAAACTTCTAAGTGTGTGTGTGTGGAGGGTGGGGGTAGGGAAGCAGGCAATAAACAAACAAGAAAAATATATAGTGTATCAGATGGTGGTTGTTAGTGCTCAGGAGAAAATAAAGAAAATACGGAGTTTGGGATGACAATGAAGGAGTAATGCAATTTTTCGGCCATGGCTCGCGGGCCCGGGCCCAGCCACTCCACGGCATGTTGGATCTTCCTGGACCGGCACGAACCCGTGTTCTCTACATCGGCAAGCGGACTCGCAACCACCGCGCCACCAGGGAAGCCCAGGAGTAATGTACTTTTAATAGGGTGGTCATTGAGGACCTCACTAGTACATTGACTTGAGCAAAGATTGAGGGAGATGAGTGAGTGGGCCCTTAGGGATAAAGGGGTTTCTGGGAGAGGGATAGAAAATGCAGAGGCCTGGAATGGAGAGTATTTGAAATAATCAAAGAACAGGAAGGAGACTTATGTGTCTGGAGCTGAAGGAGCAAAAGGGTGTTGGGAGTAGAGAGAGAGAGAGATGAGGGTCTTGCGTGAGTGCGAGGATATTGTTTTGTACTCCAAGATGAAAAGCCGTTCAGAATTTCTGAGCAGAGGAGTAGCTTAATCAGACTTAGGCATTGAAAAGATTTTTCTGGCTGCTAACAATAGACTTGTAAGTGTGAAGCTATTGCTACCTTGGAGTGGGGAGGGACTTTCTAAGTGTGACATAAAAAACCCTAAAGACATAACTGAAAAGCCATGAAGAGAAAGATAAACGGAACTGGTGATGGAAAAGTTTAGGATTTTTGAATGAAAAAAAAAAAAACCACCTAAAATATAAGCTCAGAGTAAAATATACCACACATCTCAAAGACACAGGGCTGATTTTCCTAATAAAGATCTCTTGAAAAAAAAAAAAGAAAAGTAAAACATGAACAGGCCAGTAGAAAAATTGGCAAAGGACCTAAGTTGGCATTTATAGAACACAAATATTGATAGACAAAAATGACTGTTAAAAATTATTCAAATTTACTACTTAAAGAATTTACATTAAAACAATAATGAGATTTAAAAAATCTTTTCCATTACTAAAGACAAAAAATCAATAATATTCAATATTAGAAAGTGTGTGGAAATAGAGGCACTGTTAGTTGTATATTTTTGGAAGACATCTTAAAATTAATATGTCTGTACTCCTTGATCCAGCAACTTAGCTTCTTTGAATTATCCATATAAAATACTTATACAAATGTTTGAAAATGTGTACAAAGAGACATTTTTTATTTAAATGGGGAAACTTGAATATCCAGCATTTGGGAATTTAAATTTCTATATACCCAATCATTTTTTAAAAAATTTTATTTTATTTATTTGGCTGCGTTTGGTCTTCGTTGCTGCACGTGGGCTTTCCTCTGCTTGCGATGAGCTGGGGCTACTCTTCGTTCTGGTGTGCAGGCTTCTCACTGTGGTGGATTCTCTTGTTGGGAGCACAGGCTCTAGGCATGTGGGCTTCAGTAGTTGTGGCTTATGGGCTCTAGAGCGCAGGCTCAGTAGTTGTGGCACACGGGCTTAGCTGTCTCGCGGCCTGTGGGATTTTCCTGGATCAGGGCTCAGAACCCACATCTCCTGCATTGGCAGGCAGATTCTTAACCACTGTGCCACCAGGGAAGCTCTTATACCCTCGTCATTTTTAAAACTAAAAACTATAAGATGCCAAAGACATACTGAGTAAAAAAAGTAAGTTACAAAACAGTATGATATGATCATTTTTGTAAAATAATCATCTTAAATGTGTTCTCAGTGATTATCACTTGGGGTAAACTTACAGAGAACTTGCATTTTATACATTATATATTTCTGTTAAGGTTTAATTTTTATAAAAACTTAATACTGGTGTAAATAGAAAAAGATAATTGCTTTTAAACCCTATTTATTCTTCACAACTTACAAACAATTTTCCTGTTTGGAGAATGCCATCAATATCTCTTTTCTCTCTCTGAAATTCTTTGCCTGACAAGTCATCCTGTAAAAGAGTATAACTCCTTTAAGATGAAAATCAGATCTAACTTCCCTGTGCTTCAGGCAAATATAAGTGATCAAGTAAATATGGGTGGAACATTTAGAAAGCGTAGAAATGAGTGACTTTCATGTAAGCTTTAGAAAACTCTCCTCTCTGGGGAGAAACATTTAGACAAAGGATAACCCCTGTTCTTCTTTCACTAGAATTACATGATGGAAAGCCAAAGCCCTTTCCCTTGACTGGCATAATATGTCCCTCATAGCCAACTGAGCAAGTAAAACATCTAGAAAATGCTTAACTATTTCCTGTTCCCCCTTTAGTGCACGGTGCACTATTAGCATGTTTCTCCCTCCTTATTTAGTGCTTTGTTGTATCAAATTCTCTTATCAGGTTTTCAAACACAAACCTTGCTAGAGGCCGTGAACATACTGAGTAGCCCAGAGTATTCTTCAGGTACCCCTGGCTTCAGTCACTCGTCAACTTCAGAGAATCAACACACCAGCGCCTTGGAGCACCAGCTGTGGTAACTTAAGTGGTTGAACACCAGACAAAATGAGGCTTCCAACCACTGTCACAGATCCTGTTAAAATCCTGTCTCTGCCCTTGGCTTAGGTATGTCCTTCCTCTACTTGGATAAAGCCTCTCTGACCTCTTTACTAAGGCATAAGCAGACAGTCTATGTATGACAAGGAGAGTCCTCCCTTCTCCCCCCTAGTTATATCTTCCAAAACTACCAAGAAACAAAGCAAAGCAAAACAAAAACCCAGAAAAAAACACTAGTGGACAATTTAAAAAATATATCAGCACTTGGTAGATGTATATACTCACTTGCTTTCATTATTTCAACAGAGAGAAAATAAATGAACTAAGAATTCAACTCAAGAAATCAGAAAAAGAGGACTTCCCTGGTGGCGCAGTGGTTGAGAGTCCGCCTGCCGATGCAGGGGACACGGGTTCGTGCCCCGGTCTGGGAAGATCCCGCATGCCGCGTAGCGGCTGGGCCCGTGAACCACGGCCGCTGAGCCTGCGCGTCCGGAGCCTGTGCTCCACAACAGGAGAGGCAACGGCAATGAGAGACCTGCGTACCGCAAAAAAAAAAAAAAAAGAAATCAGAAAAAGAATGAGAAATCCCCAAGGAAAACGTTAGAAAAGAAAAATAAAAGTAAACGAATTAAAAATAGAAAAAGTCATGTTAATAAATAAATCCAAGAATGAAATCTTTGTAAATGAGCCCATAAAAACAACAAACCTATGGTAAATCCAAGTGAGAGAAGAAAATTAAGTTATCAATGACAAATAATAGCAGATGAGGTAAGTATGCTACCAAAATTTTTAAAAATCTTAATGAAATTGATCGTTTTCTGGGAAAAAACCATTAGTTCTGAAATTCATTCAAGAAGTAGAAAAATCTAAAAAAACCAATCCTAAAGGAAATAATTGAAAAAACTATCAAAGAATCATCTCCAGAAAGGCTCAGAAAATTCTGTAGCATTTTAATTTTTTAAAATTAAAAAATTAAAATTAAAATTTTTAAATTAAAAATTTATCCTACATGTGTAGGATAAATTCTAAAATTTCCATTTGGAATATAAGACAAGTAGAAAGAAAAGAAGAGAATCGTTCCATTTTCATCACCTAAATACAGTCACTATTGACATTTTGCTGTCATTCCCTTCCAATTTTTGCTATTTTTAATCTGTTTTACATAGTTGTGTGATTTTATTCTAAAAGCACTTTAACAGGCTATTTAACATTTTAATATAATAAAAACTTTTCATTTTATTACAAGCTTTTCATAAGAATAAATTATATGTAGACATTGAGATATAATAAATAGTGCTTATAGAAGAGACGGAAAGTTTACATGAGATATATATTGATAATAAGGTGCTTGGTATAGTGTGTGGGACACGGGTTCAACAGACGGTAGCTATTACTGTTATACTTTGCAAAGGGCTTTTCCTTTTGCACATATCATTATTTAATTTATAATGGATATTACTATCTCACAACATCATGCTTTTTCCTCTTTAGTGGAACAGGCAAGCCACATGCCTCGCAGAGAGAGGCCAAGAATATATTATTGTTCCTCAGGAGAATCCTTCTGCTTGTTTGGTTTTGCTAAGAAGGTAGAGAGAGTTCAGGCTGAGCAGAGTTCGACAAGTTGGGGCTTAGAGTGGTAAAGAGGGGCGTCCTGTGTCTCAACACTCAGAGACCCGTGCAGGACCAGGATCCTGAGTGGCACATAGAGTAGTGAACTCAGGTTTGGGTTAGGATCTTTCATATGAGGGATTTGGCCTACATGGTACAGAAATAAAGGGTTGATTATTACTCTGAAGTCACTGGGAGGTTAACGATCAAAACATGGACTCTAGCCTCTACAAACCCTCAACCTCCCCTTCATGTTTCTTTAAAGGTTGCTTTTTCATTTATTATGTTTTCACTAATTTTGCTTCCATTTCTTTGAAGTTTGTTTTTCTGGCATCTCTGGTCTTTCCCTTTTCTCCCTCTCTTCGCTTTCTTCCTCTCGTAGAGTTTATCCCCATCTTTCCATTTCTTAGCTGCTTTTTCTTTTCACTTCTGCCTACTCTCCCATTAAGGCCTCATCCCACTGCTTTCCCACAACTGCTCCTATTACTGAATGTTTCACATTTCAACGGTTCTCTTTCCCAAATGGTCTCTGCTTTTGGCCTTGCGTTTTTTCAATTTTTCACTTAATGTTGACTCCCTTCATGCGTTTTTATGTTTTTCATCTCACCTGATTAACTGGTCTCTAAGAATTTGGTTAGAAGCTATTATAATTGACTTTCAATAGATTACCTATAAATTCTATCTAAAGAAAATTTTAAAGTGGCTTTCCTCTACCTTCAGGTGCTCAAAAGTTACATTTTAGAATTTATTATTTAATCTAAATCTTCAAACTGTTGCTAGCAGAAAACCCTTTCTTCAGAGAAATCTTATTTAGAGGCCAATATTTAAAACGAATTAAAATGAAGCTGTTTCAGTGGTGAGGGACCTAGAGCCCTGAAGCCTCTCTGAGAAACCCTTAGGGCAGGGGCAGGGTTCACACAGACAAAATGAATTAAGGGTGGGATATAAGACAGTAGGAATCTGTGTGGCAGTGGGGACCATGTCCAACTAGACAACAGTGATAATCAGCTCCAGTCACTTGTTCCCACATGGGAATGTGGTGCCCAGGGTTGCCACATCATGCATTTTTGTAAGAGAATCTGGAAAGTCAGACTTTATGTGAACTTAAGTAGTTGCAATAATTTTATATCACCAAAAATACTTTGTGAGAAAAATGCATGTGCAGGCCAACTACAGCCCGTTGGCCTGTTTGCCCTCTCTGGTTTAAGATGTGAAAGGTCACTGGGAAATTGCATGGTAAATCTTCTTGCTCTACTGCCACTAACCCATCCTACCCGTGCAAATCATAGTTCATTCCAATATTACAAAATGGCTTTTGTATTGCACAATGTTTTAGTGTATGTAATTGATTATTTTATCAAGTTAACCAAAAATTCATGGTTTTTAAAAAAATGCAGATCAGATGTTAATCCTAAATTTACACTTTAGCCAAGATTATTATTCCAACTCCAAAGAAAACGGGAGAATAAAGAGGGAAAGGGAAAAGAAACAGTAGTAATCTCTAAAATCTTGTTATTTGTCTAACAGACCATTTAGATTGCCTGAGCCACTTGCTTCAGAGAAGAAAAGTTTGAGCATATGGAATGAGCCCTTCCAAAGTCCCAGTTCATCACATGATGTGCTTAGTGGCAGAACATCACAATGTCTTGCTTGGTAAGCTGTCAGGTGTCTGCCTATTTCAGCCTCTATAAGTATTTTCAAATGACTGCTGAAATTGCAATAGTGATCACAGAGTTCCCTACATCTAGCTGTGCTTTTCTGATGATGTCCCACAGGAATGGGCATAGACGGAAAATTCTACATCACTCTTGACATCGTCAGGGCTTCTCTCCAGTGTGGATTCGCTGATGTACAATGAAGTGTGAGCTCTGCCGGAAAGCTTTTCCACACACATCGTATTCATAGCCCTTCTCTCCAGTGTGGATTCTTCGGTGTCCCAGAAGATGTGAGCTATAGCTGAAAGCTTTCCCACACACATCACACTCATAGGGCCTCTCTTCACTGTGGATTTGCTGGTGCCCAATAAGAGCTGAACTATGACTGAAAGCCTTTCCACACTCATCACATTCATATGGTTTCTCCGCACTGTGGATTCTCTGGTGACGGAAGAGGCCTGAACTCTGACTGAAGCTTTTCCCACACTCACTACACTGGTATGGCTTCTCTCCAGTATGGACGCTCTGATGTTGTATCAGATGTGAGCTCAGAGAGAAAGCTTTCCCGCAGTCATTACACTGGTATGGTTTCTCTCCTGTGTGGGTCCTTTGGTGTTGAATAAGGCCTGAGCTGTAATGAAAAGCTTTCACACTCATTACATTGGAAAGGTTTTTCTCCAGTGTGGGTCCTTTGATGCTGAACAAGGTGTAAACTGTAATAAAAGGCTTTTCCACACTCATCACACTGATACGGTTTTAACTGGCTATGTATTCTCTGATGGTCAGTAAGTTGTGAGCTCTGAATGAAAGTTTTGCCACATACATTACATGAACAGGGTCTCTCTCCAGTGTGGATTCTTTTATGTCTAATGAGGCTTGAGTTTTGAGTGAATCTTTTTCCACATTCATCACATTTATATCTTCTGTCATTTGAAGTGCTTCTCTGATATCTTTCTGTCCATCCTTCATGTTCTTGGGTTTCTCCACATTCAAGAGCCTCTCCATTGATTTGGTCTGATAACTTTTCTTGGGATTCCATATCTACAGTAAGCTCCTGCTTTTGAACCAATTCTTCTTTCTCAATTCGTATCACATCATCCGAAATAAAAAATACAGTATTCAAATGTCACTGAAATATACAGGAAATAAAATGAAACACTTATACTAGAAGTACACAGCTTCAATATACCAACAAAATGGTTTTACAACGTTTGAGGAGGAAATTGGGAGATGGCAAAGGAAGAGAGGACTAACAGTGGCTGGACTGGGAGGGGGTGATTCGAGAAAAGAGTGGAGAAACATCAGGGAGGATTAAGAATGGTCCAATGAACAAGCATCATAAACAACAGAAGAAGACCTAAGATAAGAATGGGTTCACCAGGAAGGCCAAAAGTTGAGTAGAGAGGGATGAAAGAACAGAAACTGTGGGAGGAACAAAATGAAAGAGGAAGCTGACAGTGGCAGGTACCAAGTTGGAGTCATGAAACAGTTCTGTGCAGGTTGCTCTGAAGGCCTCTGGGATCAGCCACAGAGAAGTATCACATTTGTAAACAGGCAGGACAAAGAGATTAGAGTCTAGACACATGGGGTAAAAGAGGATGTTCTTATGTGGGGACAGACAGAAATTGCTTTAGCTCCCAGAGACATTACTACTCTTCTTGCAAAGAACACTGGAAATCTGTCAAACCTGAAGCTACATTCTGTGGGTCATTCGAGATTTCCCAGGAAACCAGTACTAGCACAGAGAAGGTTCTTTAGCAGACCCTAGACTCCCATCTGACCTCATCCAAGGAAAGCATGATTCCATAATTCCTCTGCCTTTCTTTCCTACAGAGGTTCTTTTGAGTAGAGTCCCGACACTCCCCACTCTTCCAGGGTGGGAGATGTGGCCACTTCCTCAATGATCAACAGTTTCTGAAAAAAAGTGAGATTGTCCCATTCAAGCCATGTTCTCCCTGAAGTAATCACATTTTTAGGACCCAGAGTAAAGGGCAGAATTTATAACCATGTAGAAATAATGCAGGGAAAAGTGGTTTGCTTTGTATTATAAAAGATATTAAATGGGAGAAAAAAGGGAAAGACTACTATGGAGCCAGTTGAAGATCTAGGATGTAGTACAAGTCAGACCTAACTCTAAGCAGAAGCACTGGGCTGACTGTGCCAAAATGCGTTGCCTAAAGAGATTCTGGGATGAGGGGTGAGAAGGAGTCATGGTCAAACAGCACATTCCAGATCTTTGAAAGTATGGATGAGGGAAGAAGCTCACTGGCAGTCTGCCTGAGAAAAGTGACAGCCACTTCTGGGTCCTGGAGCTCCCATTCTGTGAAGGGCAGAAACCCAGAGATAAGGCAGAGCTGAGAAAGAATGTTGCCAAGAGTGAGAGAAGCCTTTCCTCGGGGTCTCCTTTTAGGACAGGAACCTGCAATAATTTCCTCACCAAACCAGCTTGCCACTATGGTAAAAAACCCTCATTGTTAGTGGTTTATATAAGGTTATCTTGAAGTATTTAGGTGCTTGAAAACTTTAATTTATGTTACAGTTACCTTAGATATATCTGTGTAGAATTTAAAGGCAAATTACACAAAGAGATGCATTTATGCAAGAACATAGTCTTTTAGAGCCGTTAGCAAATAAAAAATGGCTACTGCAGATGGGTTACAAAGCAGCATTGCACATATAATAGAACTAAAATCCGTATCAGCATGAGAAAAAAATTTATGGATTAATATAAAAAAGTACAGCATAGAAACTCAATTTCTAACTGTCTAAAAAAGGTTGGGGGCTTCCCTGGTGGCGCAGTGGTTGATAATCTGCCTGCTAATGCAGGGGACACGGGTTCGAGCCCTGGTCTGGGAAGATCCCATATGCCGCGGAGCAACTAGGCCCGTGAGCCACAACTACTGAGCCTGCGCGTCTGGAGCCTGTGCTCCTCAACAAGAGAGGCCGCGACAGTGAGAGGCCCGCGCACCGCGATGAAGAGTGGTCCCCGCTCGCCGCAACTGGAGAAAGCCCTCGCACAGAAACGAAGACCCAAGACAGCCTAAAATAAATAAACAAACAAATTTTAAAAAGGTTGGGGAAAATGGTATACTTCTAGGCAGGATGGCGCCATGAGCTCACACTTCAGCTCTAAATACACTGAGTAAAAAATAAAAATATATCTAAAAACCCATCTGTGCTAAAAAGTAAGATAAACATCTCTGCGGACCAGAATGGAAACAAAAATACACAATGGTGGCTACAGTTGAAGCTGTGGGTCTGCTGGGCCCCAGAGAGTGACTGAAATCTTAGTCCCAGAGAAAAATGGGGACCTAAAATTACTTCCTGAAAGGAGTAGCACCAGCTCACTGCTTGATGCCAGAGGCTGGGTGGGACACGCAGGTACACACATACACAAGCACACAGACACATACAGAGAAAGACACAACTCTGACCAAGAAACATGTCAAGCCACCTGGAAGCCTGTGACTACACTGGTGATATTTGTGTATGACATGAAACAGGAGCCCTAAAACCTGCTTCCAGGGGGCCAGGTAACAGTAACAACAGAATAGCTAAACATGGAAGCAGACGATGTTAAACAGATTAGAAAGAACTCAAAGTGAGCCTAGATATGAAAATTTCAGAATGAATGGAACACTAAGAAAGATGGTTCACAAAGTCAATTGGAACATGAATTCAATCCAGATGAAGTTATTTTCATCAAAAATCCTGAAAAATTAGTAGAATAAAGATACCTAAAAGAGATAAATGATGACATACCATCCATGGCAAATAAGCATGGAATTATGAAATAAAATAAGCAAAAATGAAACAAAGATATGTGGTATAAAAACAATAGAAATTTTAGAAGTGAATAAACTAGAGACAGAATAAACTCAAAGATAACTGAAGAGGAATCCACTTGGATATACCACAGAGAGACAAAGACATAAAATATGTGAAAAAGTGGCTAAATGAATAGATTGATAAGTAGGTTCTAATCAGTGTATTCTGGGAGCTCCAGAAGAAAATAATATAAGGAATTTTAAAAGCAGCACAATTTAAAGAATTAGTAGCTGAGAATTTTCCGAGAATTGAAGAAAAACGTGAGACCTTAGAGCAAAAGAGCATTTTCAGATGAAGCAAGACAAACAAAAATAAAACCCTATCAGGACACACTTTTTAATGAAAATTCGGATCATAATGGTTAAGAGTAAATCTAAAAGCCACTAATGGATAAAGATGGAATCCCTAAAAAAATTTAAAAGGCAGTAAGACTGATAGTAACCTTTTAATAGCAAATAGAAGCTAGAAGACAGTGAAGTAGTATCTTCAAAATGCTGAGGAAAAGAAATTGCCAATTAGAATTTTACACTAGCTAAACCATGATTAAAAAGGAGGGAGGGCAAAATAAGGGTATTTTCTGACATGCAAAGACTAAGTCTACTACCAAAGAATCTTGCTAAAATTATTATTATTATAATTTTTGAATTTTATTTTATTTTATTTTTTATACAGCAGGTTCTTATTAGTCATCCATTTTATACACATCAGTGTATACATGTCAATCCCAATCTCCCAATTCATCACAAACACACCCCCATCACGGCTTTCCCCCCTTGGTGTCCATACGTTTGTTCTCTACATCTGCGTCTCTATTTTTGCCCTGCAAACCGGTTCATCTGTACCATTTTTCTAAGTTCCACATACATGCGTTAATATACAATATTTGTTTTTCTCTTTCTGACTTACTTCACTCTATATGACAGTCTCTAGATCCGTCCACGTCTCAACAAATGACTCAATAAAATGATTATTAAAGGATGAACTTCAACAAGAGTGAATCCAGAGGAAAGGTGCTGACATACAAGAATGGTGCCTCAGAAATTGATAAAACATGTCAGAAAACTTAACTAACATCTTAGTATTAAAGAAAATGTCCATTTCACATTTAAAAAAGAAACTGGTTCCTAAGAATGACGAACTGCAATCAATGGAAGGAGCTTCAGACAAGTGAAGTGGAAATACAATATGCTAACTGCTGTGACAGGTATGCACAAGAGGTGTCACGTAACTCAAACATGTAGGAAAGCATCAAGAAAGGCTTCATGAAGGAGGCGACAGCTCAGGTGAGTCTTGAAGAATAGCTCTGAGTTGGTTTGGCAGGCGAGTGGAGAAGGTATGGTCACAGGTGGTGTTTTATGAATCCAACAGGGTGGTGATGTGTGTGGCAGTGCAGTGAGGGTGGCTGGGAGAATGTTGAGCGTATTAGCAAAACCCAAATATGTCATGGGTCTGATAGGACAGGGAAGGAAAGGGCACTGGGAGGAAAAAAATGGGCTAAATAACTAGAAATCTCCACTGAAGAACTGAAGAACAGGGTAGCAGGACAGAGAGAGCTAGAAGAGGAGGAAGTATGAGCAACAGCCTTCCTGATGTTCTCTGCCCAGTGAAATGCTACCCGTTTATTTTATGATCCAGTTCAAATCCCAGCCATTCTGCTACCACCAGGGCCTGAAGAAGTAGATTTCTTCTCCTAAGAACCATGACCTCCAATTTAGCACATAATCATTCACTGTCTCAAATCAACAGCTATCTTTTTATGGATACTCAACCCCTTTAGGGCAGGGATCCTCAGAGAACCCAGAGCTAGGCTTACACACAGTGAAAAGTAAAGATTTACTGACTTCTTAACAGGACCCACAAAGCCCCCATTTTCTGGTTCCTGACCATCTTCTCTCTGCTACTCTGCCTGTCTCTCCACGTTCCAGTCACACTGGCCGTCTTTCAAACCCACCAATTTCTTTCACACTTGTTTTTGCACATGTCTTTTGGCCTGGAATGCTTTTCCCTCTATTATTCACTTGGTTAATTCCTACTCTACTTTTAGGATTCAGTTACCATGTTATTTCCTCAAAGACACCTTCTCTGTCATCCCTCTCCCCCCATGTACAATCTATCATGGCATATTTATTTGTGTGGTTGTTTGTTTAATGCCTCTGTCGTCAGATTATTATAAGCTCCATGAAAACAAAGACCATGTCCACTTTGCTTATTACACCTAGTGCCTTGCACAGTACCTGGCATATAATAAGTACTCAATATACATCTGCTGAATGATGAATGATTCTAAGGTCTCCAGGCGAGCCATATGACCTAAGTGTCAATACTAACCACAATCCTGTTGCTGTAGAGCGTCCTGAGATTCACCCTTAAGCTGGATCTCCATGGGTTGAGGCTGGAGATATGTTGCTTTCTTAGCTGGATCCAGAGGTACCGATGTCTCAGAAAGCACTTCCTGTGCACAGGCCTGGGTTGAAACCTGAGGACAAGCAAGTTCATTTAGGCATCTGAAAGGCCAACAGAGTAAATGATACCCAGAGACCCCACAAAGGACCAGCTTGGAAGCTCACTCCCAACTATCCCTCCGCTGAGCATAGGGTCCTTTCCTACCTGTCGGCTTGATTCATCCAGCTCCCTCTCCAGATCTTCCAGCATAGCTACCACCTCCTCCCCACTCTCTAGTTGAGGCTCCTGTACCCAGTCCTGGAGCTCCTCAGGCAGGATGGTCAGGAACTGCTCCAGCACCAGCAAGTCCAACATCTGCTCCTTGGTGTGTATCTCAGGCCTTAACCACTCACAGCAGAACAGCCAGAGCTGGCTCAAGGCCTCATGGGGCCCAGGAGTCTCCTTGTAGCAGAAATGTTGGAAGCGCTGGCAGAATAACTCCTGGTTGTTTTGGCTGCTCCCTTTTGTGCCAGATCTCTGACCCACAGCAGGCCCTTTTTTTTGCGGTACGCGGGCCTCTCACTGTTGTGGCCTCTTCCGTTGCGGAGCACAGGCTCCGGACGCGCAGGCTCAGCGGCCATGGCCCACGGGCCCAGCCGCTCCGCGGCATGTGGGATCCTCCCGGACGGGGGCACGAACCCGTGTCCCCTGCGTCGGCAGGCGTACCCTCAACCACAGCGCCACCAGGGAAGCCCAGCAGGCCCTTTTTTATTAGTTACTTCAAAGAGCCCTTTTGGCTCTTCAGGAACATCTGGAAGGAAAACAGCAGCTATTCCCACTCCAATGGGCCAAGAGGAGGTGATACGTGTTATCCTTTAGGGCACACTCCTAAGGTTACAGAAACCATAGTTAAAAAGATATGTATATGCAGGCTGATTCAATATTTGAGCTCACACACTAAGTCTAATCTTTCTGTTTTAGAAGAGAAAGGAGGCTCAATTCCAAATTAAAGAGAATTCAATAAAGAAAATTAAAAAAAATAAAAGTTTAAGGCAATTCAAACCTTTTTCCAAGTAGGAGAAGGGAAGTTTGTCAGGAGACTGCATTTTTGACAATACTGGGAATATTGCTGGATGCTTGCTTCCTCCAAATAACACCAAAACAATCAGTTGATAAGGCCAGCTCAAGTTTATTCTTAGAGAGTACTACTTGACAGAGTCTTAGTAGTGTCTCCCAGGGAAGAAGGCAAAGTCAGGATATTTATGAGGTTTTGAGGGCTTAAGGCAGACCTTTCAAAGCAGGATAAGGATAGGGCAAGGATCATGATACAATAGTTTAGGATTGATGGGCACAGCAAGGTGCAGAATTTGAGTTGACGGTTACAAAATGTCTAGATCCTATCCATTGAAAGTTGAAGACTTTGATGTTCACATAAATGGATTGAGGGGCAAGTTCTTGAAACAAATATAATTATTGACAACTTTTACTTTCTAGGGCAAGAATTTCCTGGAATAGTAAAGGTATGTTGCTAAAGAAGTGGAATAGTGGAGTTACATTTAGGGAAGACAGTTGAACAGTCAAATTATGTTAGTGGAGGTAGTAGGCTGTGCAGGGGTAGGTGGTTTCAGTTTTCCATGTAGCAACAGACTTAAGCAGGGCCTATGGATTTGCAGAAATGTGGATTACCAACTAATTAGCATGGCAGGCAGTGGTTAAGGGCACGGGCTGTGGATTCCAAAAGACCTGGGCTTGAATCCTCTTTTCTTATGTGTGGTGGCTTAACATCTCTAAACTTCTGTTTTCCCCTCTGTAAAAATATCGTAGAGGTTTTTAAACGTTTTATTTTGAAATAATTTTAAACTTATATAAAATTGCCAGAAAAAAGGTACAGAACAATCCCTATAACCTTCACCCAGCTTCCCCTAGTTAACATCTTACATAACCACAGCACAATTACAAAACCAGGAAAATAATGTCACAGTGCGATTAACTAAACGGCAGACCTTATTATATAGGGTTACTTTGAGAATCAATTAAATTCAGTGCCTGGCACTTAGTAAGACCTCAGTTAGAGGGATGCAGTTACCACTGTGAATTGGTCATCCAGGTGCTGGCTCCAGGGATCACGCCTCGAGCTCAGGTACACTTCTAGGTTTCCGGGCACAGAATATAGGACGATGCAAGGAGGCCCTCTAGTGCCTTCTCTGACATTTGTTACTCAATGGGCAACTTTCCAAAACACCTTCACCTTCCCGGCCCTAAAGGTTAATTTAGGGGATTCTAGACTGGGCTTGGAGAAAGATTGTTTTAGGAATCATTCAAGATAAAGGACATGGAGCCGCTTATACATGTCTTCCACTGGTTTGGATCTTCGAAAGAGTAAGACAATACAGTGAGTTAACCGGCTAGACTACAAACCCCGTTCTCATTTACCGCACTGGCACATCATTGTGACCAACCACTAGCCCAAGGCTCAGGAGGTGTCGGCTGTCTGTGTCCTTCAAGCCACAAGGACCTGGCAGACCACAAAAGGCTTCCGGGAGTAGGCGGCCACGTTGGACAAACGGGTGGTCAGAATAGAACTACTCGTGTTAGCGCCAGTAACCCAGGAGTGCGAGTCTTAGAAACGTTCTGGGGCGCCAGCTGGGCCGGCTGCTGCGGGGTCTCCGCGGGCACTTCCAGCGCCGACTGACCAAGGAGGTGGCTCCTCCCACCCGCGCCCAGCCGACCTCGGGGTCCCGGGCCCCGACGGGGGGGCCGTCTTCCCGCCAGTCTTACCAGCGCCCGGGGAAGGCGGCCACCCAGACCTACCCAGCCTCTCGGAGGCCCAGACATACAGGCGGCGGAAGTGCGTCCGCGAACCCGGCCCAGCCCTGCGCCTGCGCTTCCGCCGGCTTCGGGAAGGTCCGAGCCGTTTGGCTTGGCCGAGCGCCCCGTTCCTGCAGCGAGGTCTGCACATCAGGACGCTAAGGCCTGTGGGGTTTTGATTTGTAACTCGCCTCATCTTAAAAAGAGGGTCCGTCCGAGCGCCAGCTCCGCGTCGTTGAGTCCCTCCGCCCTACCCCGCGCGGGGCAGCGGGCGGGACTTTCCTAGGCGCGCTTCCCCTCCGAGCATCACTTCTCTAATTCCAGTTCACCGACCCCGAGTCCTCTTCCCCTCCCTGCCAACCTGCCTCCCTGGACAGCATCCCCCCACTCCATCCCGACCCCCGTCAACCTGAATGTATTTACCAGGCAGGCACATCGCGCAACCAGAATGTGCCCGCAGTGTCCCCATCAGTACAGTCACTCCGTCTGAATCATAAATGACCCGCAAGGAGAGGAAGGGAAAGGAGGAGGCTTAAGGCACGCTATGATGGGTGCGGCGCTGTGTGTTCTACTTACAACCTGGAAACACGCAAAAAGTTTAAGTGACCTGCCCAAGTTTGCACAGCCCAGGGACAGGATGCACCCCACGCATGTGTGACCAAGACCTGCCCTGGGATCCCTACAGCGTGGCCACAGTGAGAGAGACCACCACTGCTCAAGGTAAAATGACAATTTCCAGGCTTATCGTGTGTATTGACATTAAAATATGAGACTGCTGCAGGGCTCGGACACCATAAAAGTTTTCTTTAGGAAAATTAGAACCCCAGGTAGAGAATAGAGTCTTCTGGAAACATTTAACAACTGATGGTCTGTAGCTTGTAAAGGACACTTCTACTCTGTAGGCTTTTTAAGTTGGTAAGTGGAGTGGGAATCGGGTGTTGGGGAAGAAAAATTTTCCTTCTACCTTTCTAGGTTCTTTGGTTGGTCTTATAATTAAATTGACATAAAACAGATTATCAGAAGAAAAACAAATTTAATTTTTTATGTCTAGGAGCCCTGAAGATAAGAGAGGCTTACATGCCATCCTGAGCTAATGAATGGGATAGGGGTCTGGGGCTTCAAAGGGGAGGAGGGTAATTAACAGGATGATAAGAAGAGCAGATGTTTGGTAATTAGATGTTTGCCCTGCCATGCAGATACGAAAAAAGTTATCTCTGTTAATATCTCGTTTTCCAGCACAGGCCCCCAGTCTAAATTATTTCCGGTAGTTAAGGGAGAGGTAAAAGTTTTCCTGAGTCTGCTGGGTCTTGGTAGTTTTCAACTCAAAATAATCCACATTCCAAAGTGGAACATTTTTGGGTAGCCTATTCTGCTCCACTTCATACTCACTTTGCATCTTGCTGAACTCTTCATGAATTGTGGGTCCACTGGAATTTTGTGCTCCTGAGGGATTACAAATGCTACACGTGAACGGGGGCATATCCTCTGCTCAGGCACATGCTCTATTGTCCTATTTTACTTCACTTACAAAACACAATTTGAACGATAAAGTTAAGAATTTCAAGACTGTGACAACAGGGCATTAAACCAAGCCCTTGACCTTCTGAAAGCTGGACACTTCTGAGCGCTAAGGCACTGTGTGACTGCGTAAGTCACACATATTTGAAGCTAGCACTACCCATCTAGCAGACTCAGTGGGGAACCTTACAAGGGAGGCAACTGTGGGGAAGCCTTCAAACAAACAGGTGATAAATGTGGGAAAATTTTCAGCTGGAATTCAAATCTTATCAAGCACAGGAGAAACCATACTGGAGAAAAAAACCTTGTAACTGTGGTGAGTTAAGGATATTATGAGGATAAAAGAAGGTATCATGTGGAAGGCATCTTGAATACATGCATTCCTGTGCTGGTCTAAGCATGTTGTAGTACAGGTGAGTATTGGCTCTGCCAAAGCAAAATGGACGAACAGAAAAAGTATGACATATTAAAGAAATAAACAAAAATAAAATATATATTAAAACCTTACAGGGACCTCCCTGGTGGTCCAGTGGTTAAGACTGTGCTCCCAGTGCAGGGGGCCCGGGTTCCATCCCTGGTCAGGGAACCAGATCCTACATGCCACAACTAAAGATCCCGCATGTGACAATGAAGATCCCGCGGCCGCAACTAAGACCCGGCACATCCAAATAAATAAATAAACATTAAAAAAAAAAAAACCTTACAAATATCACTTAAGAAACAGGTTACAATTGTGTTTCCAGAATATAAACCAAAATTTTTTCCTACGGTATATATTGCAGAGCATTTGTTATTATGCCTTTATAAAAATTTCACATTCAGAAGACATAAAGGTTGCTGTCTTTCCAACCAAATATTCGTTCTTTAAAAAATACGGAGAGCAGTGCCTTCAGATGGGAAAAATGGGCTCTAATATTTTAAGACTTTTTTTAAATTTCAGGAAACAAAACAAAACTTGGGTCTATAAGAAGTTACGTTTGAGACTGAGAAATTTTGGTTTAAAATGAAAAGAATAAAGGAAGAGTCATTTTTAAATCCAATTCTTTGGTATAGCATGAATTTAAAATTTCATTTATGGGAATTCTCTGGCAGTCCAGTGGTTAGGACTCAGCGCTTTCACTGCAGTGGGCCTGGGTTTGATCCCTGGTAGCGGAACTAAGATCCCACAAGCTGCATGGTGCAACCAAAAAATAAATAAATAAAATAAAATTTCATTTATTTATTATTAATCTAAAAGCTAATAATCATGACATATGAATAGTGGGATTTGGGAAAACATGGTTTCATGTCAGAGTGAATCCATTTCAAGATACTGACATTTAAAAAATACTTTTGTGTTTGTCTTTTTAAAAATTCAGATATAATTGACAACATTGTGTGAGTTTAAGGCATACATTTGGATTTGATACACATATATTGCAATGTGATTACTACCTTAGTGTTAGCTAATACCTCCATCATTTCACATAATTATCTCATCTTTTTTTGTGATGAGCACATTTAAGATCTAGCCTCCTGGCAACTTTCAGGTATATAATACAGTATTGCTAACTATAATCACAATGCTGTGCATTAGATCCCTAGAACTTATTAACCTTCTAACTACAAGTTTGTACCCTCTGACAAACATCTCCCCAGTTCCCCCACCTGCAGCCCCTGGTAACAGCCATTCTACTCTGTTTCTATGAGTTCAATTTTTTTAAGATTCCAACTATAAATGATGTCATGCAGTGTTTTTCTTTCTCTGTCTGATATACCTCGCTTAGCATAATGCCCTCAAGGTCCATCCATATTGTTGTAAATGGCAGGTCTTCCAGGTAACTGGTAAATTGAAGAAGGGCCCTTCTTCAGTTGAGGAGGTAATAATGAAAAGGACAGATCTAGGAGATATTTTAGAATCATTTCTGACCCTTTAAGACTACAGGGACTAAAGGAAAAAACCCAAATAAACAAGGCTTAGATGAGTCTGAAAGATCAGGTAGATGATGTGGCTTATATTACAAGGGAATAGGAAAGAGGGTACAAAATGGCTTTAGGTGATCCAGGGGAGTCAGAAAAGGTAATTTTAAGACTAAAGAGTACGTTTACTTTACAGAGCAAGCACTAAATGTACAGTAGAGGTTAGACTATGAAATTACACATGATGAAAATACAAATAGGTTTAAATAAAGATAATTTTTATTTTATGAGATCAGTCAGGAATAGGTTTTTTTTTTCTTTTTTGCGGTACACGGGCCTCTTATTGTTGTGGCCTCTCCCACTGCGGAGCACAGGCTCCGGATGCACAGGCTCAGTGGCCATGGCTCACGGGCCCAGCCCCTCTGCGGCATGTGGGATCCTCCCGGACCAGGGCAGGAACCCGTATCCCCTGCATCGGCAGGCGGACTCTCAACCACTGTGCCACCAGAGAAGCCCCAGAAGTAGGTTTTTAAATGAAGTTAGGAAAGCTGGTGCATAGCTTCCTGCTGATGCTGATAACAGGAGGACAGCAGTGTGTTATTCTGCATCATGTCCTTTGTTGATGCAACCCAAGCTGGAATGCAGTACCTGAGAGGATGGATATTCAGTCTGATTCAGCATGGTGTTTCCTATGTCTAAAGTGTTCCTGATGCTGTTCAACCTGGATAACTGTCAGAGCTTTCAACCACTCCCTTCTTCTCAAGATGGATTCTGATGTTCACCTTGCTCATGAATGGCCTGGAATTCTGGATATTCCCATTTAAGCTGTCTTTTTCATAGTCTGGAAAGGAATAGTTGGTGGCTTCTGTGTCGCTTGATGATGAAATTCGGAATGCACTCCCATTCCACAGGCACTGGCTACAGCCTGGAAACAAGATATGGTTGGGGTGTGAAAGACTCAATGAATGAACAAGAGTTAATACCTTAGAAAGACATCTTAGGGAACAGTTCTCAGGGCGTACAATAGACAAAGAATGTGCACAGTCTTATTCCATCCTCAAGAGGTAGTAGAAACACGGAGACTAATATATCTAGTCAGGGTGAGTAGAGACTGAAGGTTTGCAGCCTTGCTCCCACAGTAGTGTTGTCCTCCTCTTTTACTGTCAGGAGACTATTCTGTTCCTTTTGATATTTAATAGCCAAAGCTGCAGCCAGTATGGCCTATGACAGTTTGAGTAAACTCTTACTCCAAGGGTTGCGGGTATATGGCAGTCTCTGCTTCAAGGGGATTGTCCCTGGGGCTGATTTGTTGGGGTCATTCCTAAGGCAAAATAAATCATTACTAACATAGAGAAATGCCAAGGGTTACTGAAATCTTTAACTGAGGTTAAAAGAAGACTAGTCATCTTGAAACTCATTGAATGAACCACTAAAATATTAATTCAAAAGGAAAATTGACAATACTGGTGAATTTTGTCACATGTGACAGAAAGCACAAACTTGGCAAGACAAACAATACAATTTATAATTTGGAAACAATGTGAAGCTTGGCCACAAAGGGATGAAATCAGAAATACCAAACCAAGCATGCTGGTGTTTTCTACTACAAATAAATCTACAGATAAGACTTCTGATCATGATCAGTAAATGATCAAATGGTGTGCAGACGTTCACTAGCAACATAGACAGGTGTGTGAGTGTGCATGTGTGTGGTGTGGTGTGAGGGGGGGCAATCTGAAGTTGCAGCCCCTTCCTGTAGCTGCCACCTTCACCTCTGGAATCCTGTTCCTGACCCTCAACAGAAGCCCTGAAACCCTGGGCAACAGCCCCCGGGCCACACAAGCCCAAATGCCCGCTAACCAGGCGGGTGGTAGTCTTCGTGGTAGTCTCTCAGGGCCTTCAGGGCAAAGTCGCTGCCTAGCCTACCAGGTCCCTGCTGCCGCCTTGATTTTAAAATGTATGGTGAATTAGTGTTCTAAAAGGGTGATATACAAACCCCTTCCCCCTAACTTTAAAATTGTGTTGCTGTGCCGAGCGCCTTGCGGGATCTTGTTTCCTGGACCAGGGATTGAATCCCGGCCCCTCTGCAGTGAAAGCGCCAAGTCCTAACCACTGGGCCACCAGGGAATTCCCCAGTACTGTCTTTTCTAATTTTATATCCCGTTGTCATACTGTCAGTGACATAGTCAAGGTTAAGGTTAAGAACTAGGGCACTGGAATAGTATGTGTGTTTATATCCCGCTTCCACCATTTACTATGTGTTCTTGTGCCAGATACTTTACAGCTCAGTTTTCTCAACTATAAAATGGGAAATAAAATAAAATAAAGTGGTAAAAATAACAGCATTTGTACAATCATGAGACAGGTTTTATCAGCACAGTGCCTGTAAAAAGAAACTATGGGTTCAACATTACCTTAAAACAAATATTGGGTTATTTAGATCCTATCAGGACATTTCTAGTTCAAGGTCATTGAAAAATAATTGCTAAGACTTTTTTTTATAAAGCCTGTTAGTGGAAAATTTTGTTCATTAGATTATACTTCTCATATGGGAGTTCTGTTTCTAGCCAGAGTTTTCATATAAAAGCATTATATACTATAGAATATTTAGGCCTTAAATATGTTTTTATTTCTCATATTAGTTCAAATGTGCCTCATCTAAAAGGTAAAACAAGTAGAGCAGGATTCACCTTTATATCCTGAAATCATTGGTAGAGTTCCAACTTGTTGCAGATTCCTCTCCACTCTTCTCTCAGATACCTACCCTTTCTACACTCTCCTCTAGGTCTTTTTTGGAGAGAATAGCAGCCAGCAGCAATGAAATAAAGTTTCAGGACCTATATTTTTAGTACTAATTCCTTAAGCCCTCTTCCACAATTGTCAGTAGCCAGAGAACCCTATTTCTGTCAAGAGAGCTCCCCAGAACTACACTCTCTATCCACCTACCCAGGAAGGTGCCAAAACCCCCACAGCGTACGTGGCAGTAAAATCCCAGTTATACTACTGTGTATCTCCTCCAAATTCTAAGGTTTAGTTCAATTTGAACACCCTTCCTTACCTCTAACCCTAGCTCTTGCCTAATTTGCTTCTATTCCCCTCCTGTCTTATTTGAATCTCTGGATTATGGTCTCTTGCTTTAAATGCTCTTCCAGTTGTTCACTTCCTGGCATGACCTCTGAACACAGATTTTGGCTTACATATTGGAATGCCACCACTGCATATGTCCTCTTGTTTGACATGACTGTCTAATATAGTTGTGCTGTGTCTTCATCCTTTAAAGGAATCTTCCAAAAGAACTGTTCTGCAGTACATTGCTCAAGCTATTCCACTCCTGGGCTTAGCCTACCTCCTCTTGTGGAGAATCATTAACTAGAGTTGATGATCAGTCTCTTTACCTGAATCTTCTTCCCCCCACACTGTAATCATGGTTATTTCCCAAGAGCGTCCTCTTTTTTATTTTCATTGCCATAGACTAACCCACTTATTAGCCTCCCCCAAATTCTGCTATTTTTGTTTGATTTTAGCGGTCAACAGAAGAGGTACATCCACTGTCTCACAGAAAGCAGACACATAGTGGTGAAGATCATATGCAGAACAGAAAACTGAGAATGAGAGAGAGAATAAAGAGACATTGGTCTTACAGTCATTCATCTCACCCAGTATTTATCTTTTATTCAATGTTTTTCACGTTTTTCTATTTCCTTATGAATTTAAGTTCTTTACATTAATAGGTTTTCCCTCTTGTGAATTCTCTGATGTTGACTAAGGTGTGAGCTCTGACTGAAGGCTCTCCCACACTCACTGCATTCATAGGGTTTCTCTCCAGTGTGGATTCTCAGGTGTCGAATAAGGTGTGAGCTTACTCTGAAGGTTTTCCCACATTCACTACATTCATAGGGTTTCTCTCTGGTGTGAATTCTCTGATGCAGGATAAGATGTGAGTTCAGGCTGAATGCTCTCCCACATTCTTTGCATTCAAAGGGTCTTTCCCCAGTGTGAATCCTCTGGTGTCTAATAAGATCTGAGCTCCCCCCAAAGCCTTTCCCACACTCATTACATTCATAAGGTCTCTCTCCAGTGTGGATTCTCTGATGCCTAATAAGCTTTGAGCTGTGTCTGAAAGCTTTCCCACATTCATTACACTGATGGGTTTTCTCTCCACTGAAAATTACTGCATGTTTAATAAGGTTTGGGCTCTTGAGAGATTTTCCATATTGGTGAATTTTTTCTCCAGCATAAATTCTTTGATGCTTAATAAAATCTGAATTCCATTTGAAACTTTGGTCATAGGTACTGTGTTTACAAGATTTCTGGTGTGAAAATTCATTTGAGTTCAGATTTAAGCTTCTCTCACAACCATCATAGCTTATTATTTCACCTGTAAGTGTATTTTTGTGGGTGAGGATTTTACTAAAACCTCCATCCTGAGCTGATGATGGTTTTTGAGACTCCCCTGATTCTTTTTCCTGTTGTCTCTTTAACCTGCCTGTAGACTTACAGATGTCTTGAGGCTCAGCAGATCCTTCTGACACAAATCCTGAAATTCTTCCTGATATAATTCTCTGCGATTCCATTCTCTCATAAATTTCCAGCTTTGGCATGGATCCACTGTTTTCATTCTCATTATCTAAAATAATGATGAAAAAATAAAGCGGTAAATACCTGTTTGCTGAGCTGATAGAAAATAAAACTTTGAGGTACACGCAAGATGGTTACCTATTGGTACTTCATTTGGCCACTCTAAAAATGTGTGGCCTTTGGAATTAGAGGACTGATGGATGAGGATACAAAAGAAAGAAAAATTGGTAAAAGCAAGTTATTTATGCAGTGGTTGGCAGAGAGAGGAAACAGACATCCGAGGATGAGCAGATACAACAGAAAAGATTAGGAAGAGGATCACCACCAGCAAGAATGGGGGTGGGGAACAAAGTAAGGAGAAAGAACTACGCAATGTGACTGAGAGGGCTCTTGAGGAACTTTGGGTCTATGATATTTCTAGTGTTAGGCTTAGAGGATGAAAGGGAGGCACAATCTCAAAGAGAGCAGATGAGGATATAGATGCATTGAGAAAAGTAAAGTTATAATGACTCTGAGGTATGTATGTGGTGGGAGAAACCTCCATCCATCTATCCATCCAATCCACCCTTCCATTTCTTCTTCATCATTCATGGATAATCAAATTCTGTCATTTCTGCTAAACGTCCCCTATATACCTCCCTTTCTTTACATTTCTGTTACTATAGAACCTCACCACTTCCTGTTTAGATAACTGTAACAGCCTCCTTGCTGTTCTAACTCTGAGCTATTCTTCTTCCCAGTCATCCTAAATACCCTTACCAGACTAATTGTCATTAAACCCAGTCATCCTGGGACTTCCCTAGTGGTGCAGTGGTTAAAAATCTGCCTGCCAATGCAGGGGACATGGATTCCAGCCCTGGTCCGGGAAGATCCCACATGCTGCGGAGCAACTAAGTCCGTGCACCACAACTACTGAGCCTGTGCTCTAGAGCCCGTGAGCCACAACTACTGAGCCCATGTGCCACAGCTACTGAAGCCTGTGCACCACAACTATTGAGCCTGTGCTCTAGAGCCTGCGAGCCACAACTACTGAGCCCATGTGCCACAGCTACTGAAGCCCACGCACCTAGAGTCCATGCTCCGCAACAAGAGAAGCCACCGCAATGAGAAGCCCATGCACCGCAACGAAGAGTAGCCCCAGCTCGCTGCAACTAGAGAAAGCCCGCGCACAGCAACAAAGACCCAATGCAGCCAAAAATAAAACAACAACAACAAAAAACCCTGTCATCCTCTTACACCGTACTCAGAAACCCTTAATCTCTTCTACGACACACCTGAGCTCTTCAGACTGGTTTCTAGGACTATGATCTAGTCCTCAAAATTCCTACCTTCTAGCTCATCAACCACATACTGTGCTCATGACTCTATATCATGCTGGAATCAAGCAGTCCTTCTTTGTTATAGGGTGTCCTTTGTGTAGAATAAGCTAGGCAGTAAAGGGGGTTAGGCAGTGCTGGTCTTAGGGTGGGAAAATTTACAATTTTAGGTGGGGTGAACGGAAATGTTTCCAGAGCAAACTTGAAAGCAGAATTTGGGTAATTTTTTAAAAATTACTGTAATTTACTCTTGGGTTTATTTTTGGGACCCTATACACCTAAAGTGATATTAAGTCCATGAACTTTTTAAACAATGAGTTTTTGAATAGCAACGAGGATTCTGTGGAGGTAGTCAGTGCAAGTATGGCCAACTTTCTATAAAAACATAAAAGAGGGGCTTCCCTGGTGGCGCAGTGGTTGAGAGTCCGCCTGCCGATGCAGGGGACACGGGTTCGTGCCCCGGTCCGGGAAGATCCCACATGCCGCGGGGCGGCTGGGCCCATGAGCCATGGCCGCTGAGCCTGCGCTCCGCAACGGGAGAGGCCACAGCAGTGGGAGGCCCGCGTACCGCAAAAAAAAAAAAAAAAAAAAAAAAAAAAAAACATAAAAGAGCTTTGTAAAACCAAAAGTAAAATAAACAAAGGCAACAATATGGATCTTGTTCTATGTATCTGTGAATTATATTCTATTTCTGAGTATATCATCACATATTTGCCTCTCTTTTGCTCTATCATTGTATGTGCTTCTCTATGAACATGTTTTGTTTCTGTGAATGTGTTTCTTTCCCTTTTGCTTCTTTTCTCATTCCCTGACATCTCAACTCATTCATTTTCTTTCCTTTAACTTGCTCATAACATGAAAACATCTCATGTTTTGGAAATATTATGGATAAAGAACAAATGAAAAAAAGGAGACATTTTGGATAAGAAACAAAGTTTTCTCTCTCTTTTTCTGGTTGGCCAATGACACACAAGAAAAAAGTTCTCGATTTCTCATGAAGTAATAAAGGAAAGGACCATCTACAGTTATGAAGACTAACATGAGAAGGGAGGTTCACTGTCCCAGTTCTTCAGGGACCTGCACCACAGAGAGTATTGTCCCTTACCACGGTCCAGTAGGAGTTGGGGTTCTGAAGCACCATGAAGGACCTTGGTGTTCACTGGCTGGAACTGGACACTAAGTGGTGGTCCAGGGGGTGCCACTTTTCTCCTGAATAGTTCTTGTCCATGTCCACAGACTGGAATCTGAGAAAAACAAAGTACATTTGAGCTTACGAGAGAATCCCTGTTGGAATTAAACATCTTCCAAAACCAAAGAGAACCTCCTGTAGTATTGGGTTGGCCGAAAAGTTCGTTCAGATTGAACAAACTTTTTGGCCAACTCAATAATATAAAACTGGGGAAGGAAGAATTAAGTCTGACTCAATTATAAAAGGTAGTATGGTACCAAACGGAGATGGAAGGAGACATAACTACATACTGAACTACGAGTTCCTACAAAGCTCACTAGATATCAATCTCAGGCCCTTTTCTCCCTTTGTGGGACTCCACCCGTCCTGGAGGTCTTAGATCTCCCATCCCCTTTGTACCTGGAGTACTGCTTCATCAGTGCCTCTCTCTAAATCTTCCAGTATGGTCACTGCCTCCTCTCCAGTCTCTGGGTAACGTTCATGCACCCAAGCCTGTAGATCCCCTGGCAGGATGGTCAGGAACTGCTCTAGCACCAGTAGCTCCAGGATCTGCTCCTTGGTGTGGGTTTCTGGCTTCAGCCACTGACAGCAGAGCTCTCGCAGCCGGCTCAGTGCCTCACGGGGTCCTGGGGAATCCTGGTAGCAGAACTGCCTGAACAGCTGCCGGCAGAGCTCCTGCCTGAGGGTATCACTTCTCTGTAAGCAAGTGTCCTGCTTCCAGACAAAATCTTCCTCTTCAATCTTCACTATCAGAAGTCCTTCATCCTCTTGAAGGTTCTGAGCTGCAGCTTTCTTTGATTCTGTTGTCATCCTGAGATAAAATGTATGATCAGAATCCCACTTCTGCTCTGTGAAAGGCCTTTTTTAGTTTAAAGAGCTCTCCTGAGGGATAAAAAAATTGTTATTACTGTCTAGGAAGACAAAATATCACATCACAGAAATAGTTATTCTTCATTATACACTTAAAAGCACTAAAATACCTGTTTTGTGGAATACAACTGTTGCATAATTTCTACCTAAAAGCAGCTTAAATTTTTATTTTAAAAATAAGATAATTTAAATTTCAAATATTAAATATAAGACAATATAAATATAAGGCAATATTGAATGTTAACTTGTCACATGCAATTAAATTATTTATTAGTCATAAAGAAAATAACCATCAAAACAGAAAAATGACAGAAGTGCTTCATAAAGTTGGAGATGGAAAAGAGTACAGTAGGTTACAATGGTCAGAAGCTTAATTAAAAAACTACCTTCTGATGAATGGATAGGATTTGACTAGGATGTGGGAGAAAGAAATAGGAAATTACAAGCAAGGAACAGCTTGAACAACTGGTTAATGGTAGGAACACAGAAGTGGGAAAGCAAAATGTCAGTAGGTTTGTATAAGGAAATTATAGAGACAAAGGCCCTATTGAAGAAAGCTTCAAATGTCAAGTTCATGAATTCAGAGTTTATCTTTTAGGCACTGGGGAGCCAACAAAAGCTTCTGAGCAGAATGGCCTGACAAATAATGTTTGTGGAGATATATTGTTTATTTCTAGGATGGACCAATATGAAAAGATAGAAACATAAAGAGGCTACTATACTCATAAAAGTGTGGGGGAAATACAAGCTTAGAATGTTATAATTATCTATTCAGAATGTGGAACTAGGATTACTTATAAATCTCTTAAATAATAAAATAGGGCAACTTTTCTTGACAGCCAGAGGTTAACAATTTCAGTCAGTGTAACTAGCTTCTTCCCCAAAAGTCTCAGGTAGGTTTCCTTTTGTCCCAACAATTCCTTCTCTGCCTTTCTGGTTTCATGGCTCAGTCTATGTCCTGGACATTGAGGCCTATCGTATCACCAGTAAATTATAATAAACCAGTATCACCAGTAAATTATAATAAACCAGCGCCAAGACTTGCTTATCAGTCTTTTGTTAGTCTTTTTGTAAGATATGAGTTCCTCAAGTCTTATCAGCACTTTGGAATGGTCAGTCTGGTGTCTGGACTGAAAAACTGAATAAAGGAATTGAGAGGCGAAGCCCCAGAGTACAATAGCAAAACACAAGTACCAATCTTTCACGTTCTTCTACTCAACACTTCACCAAGCTGACTACTGACTCTTGCACAGACATGTACATTATTAAGAATCTTAACACAGCAAAGCATTGAGCCAGAAGTTATATGGCAGTGGTTTCCAAGAAAGTCTGAATTCAGAGCTGAGCTCACTGCCTAACTGTCATGTGGGAACTTTGTTAGAAACAGATTCCTTGGCCCTGCCCCTGGATATGCTGACCTGGTTAGTATGGGGTATGCCTAGATATTCTCTATTCTGATGTACAGATATAAGGAATTAAAAAAATAGTATTTGAGTTTGCAAGGATTTTGCAAAATAGTTGGAAAGAAATGACATAAAACACACGTGGATACAAAACATTTAAATAACAAAACAAGTTTCACGTGACACACACATTGAAAATGTTTGATAAATGTTGAAAGCCGAAGTACTAAACAAATTGCATGGTAGAGACACTGAATATCTTAAGAGCTCTGAGGTAAGGAAGGAGTGTGTGTGTATGTGTGCAAATATTTCCTACAGGTGGTGGGGCTTAAACTGGACAATAAAGGATGAGAAAGATCCAGAAAGGCAAAAAGGAAGGGAGAGCAAAGAGTCGAGGAAGTGGGAAAGAACAGCAGATTGATAGAGACCAGCTTGCAGGGTGTAATTGGAGTGACTAAGAATTGCACTACCTCTTATAAGGAATTCACCAACTCTACTCTGAGTTCCTACAGTTCCTAAAACAACATCTGTGGATGCAACACATATTAACCTGTATTATTTTTAGTTGTTTGGCTGTTTTCTTTTTTTTTCATCAATTGACTGGAGCTCCATGAGGTTAAGGACCATGCATTATTAATATTTATTCTTAAGTTCCCACATTTCTTGATTTATTAGATAAAAATGTAAATTAGGAAATTTAAGTTTCCTAATTGCTTTGTCTTTTGGATATTCTGTATTTTAGATGATGAGACGTCCACTTAGAAAAACATTTCCAACAGATATTTAGAGATTTTAATGGAAAGGAGTTAGGAATGGAAATACAAATTTAGATAAGATCCATAGAAAGGGCAGTTAAAGATAAATATTGAGGATAATTCTCCAAGAGTATGAGATGAAGATCACAGGCTCAGATTGAACCTTGGAAAACAGAGTTTGAGGGGGTGAAAGTAAGAACAAAATTTAGCAATGATAGAGGAGGAAAATGGGGGGTTAGAGCTATGGTATATATATCAGTCTCAATCTTTCATAATTTATTGGGACATTCTTTTGATATGGAGACCTAAGTTCACTTCTTGTTATGTTTTCTAGACGTGATAAATGTTTACCAGGTAGTGTCTTAAATCTTTATGGGCATTATCTCATTTAGCGTAGGAGGATGAACAGTAAAGTAGGCCTACAGAATCCACAGTTCCTAGCTTAAACTTAAATTATCATGCTAAGCAGCTGATTCTACAACATATGTTATCTCCTCACATAGCTGAAAGTTCTGTCTTCAGATGTTTAATCACTTCTCATCCACTTAAAACAGTCCACAACTCTAGATAAAATCATCTAGTTCTCAAGGATTTGATATATACCCCCTAAAGCTGGGTTTCAAATGTCTTACTAATCTCAAGCTAATAAACATTTATTGAGCATCTAGTGCTTTACAATCATTGTGTTGGAGCAGTTACAAAAATAGCTAAGCAGATATGTAAACAAATGCCATTAGGACAGAGAGTAGGGAGTAATTAGTTACGCTGGGAAAGGTGGAAGTTTCGTCAAGTGCAGGCTTCCTGTTGGATGAGTAGGTTCCTGGTGAATGGGTAGGTTCTGGGTGTGTATGTTGGGGTAGGAGGAGGACGGGGGTGGGGGGGTAGTTTTGTTGGCGGAGGGATGGCAGTTAGGGGAAATCCAGAGAGCAAGGGATTCACAGCTCTCACAGCACCTTGTGTTTCTCAAATTGAGGCACTTTACAGTCTTACAACTGCCTGATTTGCTGTCTTCTCTCTCATTCTAGAACGAGATATTGGTTTCAATATTGGCTTCGCGGCCTCCCCGCTACACAGGAAACCTTACTAAATATTTACTGCGTGAGTAAATTTCATGAGGATGCCGGGATGTCCCCACTTTTCCTGCGAAAAGGCAGATTACTCCTCCCATGAGAAGCAGGAGTCAGGGGCGGACCGTGGGGCAGTTTTCTTCTGGCAGAACGCAGCCGATCCAAGACAGATGCCACCCTTCCTCGCCTTGCCCGACTGGGTCAGGCCACTCCTCTTACCAGTGACCCTATAATCTCCGCAAGCAGGAATGCCCGAGCCCCCCCAACCACGCCCTCTTAGCCCTCAACGATGACGTCACGCGCGGCGGAGGTAACTATGGAAACCCATATTCTTTCCCGAAATAGGAGGGCGCAAACGCCCTCCCAACGCCAAACCTAGTTCCACATTTCCTCGGGATTCCTCTGAGGTCCCGGTCCAGAGCGCCACAGGGCTGCTGCAATCCCGAAGGTAACATGATAGGGACTGGGTGTTTAAAGGGGACAAAGGGCCGGACATCTGAGGCCCCAGAGCCGGACTCACCTCTCCCACAGGGCTGGTTCCGATCGGACACTTCCGGTGGAAGGACGGAGCTGCAATACGCCCCCAGGCGTCCTTCCACAGAGACTTTTGAGGCTGCGCAGAAGGAGACGGGCCGGCTTTGGACTGCGCTTCCCAGAAGCCTTCGGATCTCCTCAGGAGCCGGGACTCCATTTCCCAGGCGTCTTCGCTACGGTCTTGAAGTCCTCAGACTTTGAAGGAGAAGGCGTCTTTTTTCTCTTTGTAGTAATAAGCTTGCCTCTATAGCTCCCATGCGGGCCTCATCCTTGACTTCATCCCATTTCAGTATGGGGCCGTGAAATGGAAGCTCACGCAGCAGGGACGCGGCTCATACTTCGCCTTTGGACTTATGGGAAACTTTTCCCAAATCCTTGGTTTGTCCCCAACCCGGGTGGACCGCAGATATGCAAAACGGGGTTAATCATAACGCCTGGTTTAAGACTTTGCGTTACCCTAAATTGTGAACATTCTTTAATCCATTACCAAATCTGTAAGAACCAGAACGTTGACAATAACCTAAACTTTACTACAACTCTTTCTCTTGTCTTCCTCTGTATTTTGTGTCCCCTTACTTATTGAAAAGATAGTTCTGCTTGATACATACACATGGCCAAACAATATAGGCTTTTAATTTTAGTTGTTTTTGTCTGAAAGGCATCATGTCATAGGTAATCTGAATTTGCTTCTTTTCACTCAATAAGATATACCCATATTGTTGAGTTAAAATTCATTTTCATTACTATATAATATTCCATTTGTGAATATAGCATTGTGTTCATCCTTTCTCCTAAGATGGGTTGATAACACTATTATCTCTCTTTTGGATTACCGCAGTAAACTTTTTTTTTTAACATCTTTATTGAGGTATAATTGCTTTATAATGGTGTGTTAGTTTCTGCTTTATAACAAAGTGAATCAGTTATACATATACATATGTTACCATATCTCTTCCCTCTTGCGTCTCCCTCCCTCCCACCCTCCCCATCCCACCCCTCCAGGCGGTCACAAAGCACCGAGCTGATATTCCTGTGTTATGTGGCTGCTTCCCACTACCTATCTATTTTACGTTTGTTAGTGTATATATGTCCATGCCTCTCTCTCGCTTTGTCACAGCTTTTGTTCAGCTCACAGGGAAACATTCTGACTCTGCTCACCTGTGAATGGCTGCAAGAAAGAAGAAATTAACACATCCCCTACCCGAGGCTGGTCAAACCAGGGGATATTTTGCAAGACTTATGGCCTTTTAACTTTATTTCCTAACCTCCGCCTCCCCACCCCCTTCTATAAAAGAACCTAGCATCCAGACCCCAATGAGATGGTTCTCTAGGACATTAGTCTGCCATCTTCTCAGACGCCCAGCTTTCCGAGTAAAGTTGCTATTCCTTGCCTCAACACCTCGTCTCCCGATTTATTGCCCTGTCTTGCGGTGAGCAGAGCGAGCTTGGACTCGGTAACAAAAAGGAGACAATCAAAGTTTAATAACATGTATACATGGAAGAACCCAGGAAAACTGAGTAACTTGCCAAAATGGCCAAAGTTCCCACGTTAAATACCGTCTTCAGCTAAAGATAAAAGAGGATGTTGAGGGTGAGGAGAGTCTGTTATGGGAGGTTACCAGGAAAAGCATAGTAAACAAAGGTGATTGTGATAGAGATTTGTCATTGTCTTCTCCATTGATAAAAGTTTCTAGAGATTTGGTCTTTCTCCTCTTTCAGGTACAGGCAGGGAGACACACTTACAAATAAAGATTTCCCTTAAAAATGTAAATGTTCCATATGAAAGGGCAGCTTCTACTTGATTTTCAGAGCCCTTCTCTGTTAACATAAGTTCGTGTGCCCGATGCACGGTGAGGCCAAACAAACTGAAACATCGGAGTTTGAGCAGAGAAAGGTTTATTGCAAGGCCATGCAAGGAGACAGGTGGCTCATGCCCTAAAAAGCCCCAAGCTCCCTGAAGGAAGTGGGGGGGGGGAGAGGGGGGAAGGGTTTGCAGGGTCTGTAATCAGCTTGTGCACAGTTCTCTGATTGGCTGATGGTGAGGTAGCAGGGTGGTGTCACAGGGGTTCACATTATCAGTCCTTAGGCTCCAGGAGGCCTGGGGCTATGTGTTTATGGTCCTCAAGTGGTTAACATCTTCCATTTGTTTGAGAGGGGGAGGTTTTTTACATCTGCAAAGCAACCCAGGAAATGTGCATGAAATGCTATTATCTAGGTACTTCAGAGAGGAACTGAAGCAGAGGATATGGAGGAAGGCCTGTCCTGGGAAGGCTCCATGGGGTCCTGCTCGATTACATCCCTTGTCTGCTGTTTCTCAGAAAATAACCGGCTTAAAACAATTCATATGCCAAAGACATATTTTAGGGTGGCAAATTCTGCTCCCCTACACTGCAACAAATATGGGCTAGGCATGGAGTGGAAACTCGGCAGGTGTTACAGATCAGAGAGCACTGTCTCTGCGTGACCTAGCAAATATTTTTTTAATTAAATTTATTTCTTATACAGCAGGTTCTTATAAGTTATCTATTTTATACATATTAATGTATATGATCTAGCAAATATTTGTTTATCAAATAGTACCAAACTGCAGACACAGGAGAAGCTCTGAAAACTGAGTCAAAGTTCTGCTTTTGTAAGAGACATTTATATTTATAAGGGAAATCTCTATTTGCAAGGGTGTCTCCCTCTCTGTATCAGGAATAGCAAGATAACCAAATCTCTAGAAATTTATCAATGGAGAAGGCCCTGACTTAAATATGCATAACAACCATACCCTGGTTTACCCTGCTTTGCCTGAAAACGGCCCATAACTGATCTAAACCTGGTCACGATCCTTGTCCTTGAACAGGTCTCAGTAATTAATGATCTAAAGGGAACAAAAGAATGCAGGAACAAACGACTGTCATCAAGCAAGAGAAGTAACAATAGCAAAGATAGTAAATCAGTGGTAAAGACTCCCAGTTCAGTTTCTGTGGTAAAGATTAGCCTGAAGCACATTCTCCAGCTGGCTTGCAGGATTTAAATCCAAGTGCTCAACCACCAGATCAACCGGAGCCTAAGGGATGATAATGTTGACCCTTTATGACCGTTGTGACTTTGACTAAAGCTTGAACCCTGCTGACCTTTGCCCCAATTCTATGCTGAATTCTCCTCTGTTCAAGCCCCTTCATGAATATGCATGTACTCTTAGCTTAAAATTTCCCCAGTTTTGCTGCTCTGGGAGACACTGCTTTGGGAAAGAGCCCTGGTGTTCTCCGGACTTGCTGCAAGTAGTAAAGCAGAAAATTCTGAGAAATGAGGACTGCCATAAATCCCTTCTCCAGGGGAATTTTATGGCCATGAAGAAGATGGAAAGTCAGCACCAAGATGAGTCTGCACAAAGATACTTCACTAAAATAACCCTTGTGTTCTATTAATTTCCCCGTGTATTTTCTTCCCACAATTTACATATCTGAAGCAAGGTCCTGGTGCGACACGTCAGCGGCAGATGGCAGGCAGGACATGCCAGTAGTCTTCGCTCCTAGGGGAAGAGGGAGGTTACAGGTTATGGGGGGAATTGGCATCCGATTGGCTCATCGGTTGCCAGGGAAACCAGCAGAGGGCCGTGCCCCTCACCGCTCCTTTGATAAGCTACCGTAGTGGAGATAGTTCCGATCTAAAGATTAGAACAGTCACTAGATGGGGCCGGGGCAAGTACATAGGTATTTACTGATTAGGATGTATGATTAAGAGGGAAGGTCAGTCAGGTGAGTAGGGTGTAGGTGAAGCAGGCACTGGTCGAGCAGGGGATGTAGGTAAGGGAGAGCAAGAGAACAGCCACCTTGGGTGGCCTAACCATACAACGTGTGTGTAGGTGGGGGTAAGGCAGGCATGTAGGGCATTGGGCATGATTTTAAGGAATGTAGGTTAATCTACACCTAGTTATACATTAGCTCCCATCCGTCCCACCCCTAAACTATGCTGAGCCCCCGAGTGGGGCCTTCATAAAAGAGAGGCTGCAGTTCCTGAAGTGGGTGATGGCAGGAATGAATGAATGAGAAGTATGGAGAGGACGGTACTTAATGAAGGCCACCTTCCAGGTTAAAAGAGGGAGAGCAGAGACCCTGGAACTACTGGATCACGGACTGTTATCCTAGGCCCCAAACCTGAACTCGAATGCAAATGTGTGTATGTGTACAGGTTTCTAAGGAGTTTATCCAGATCTTTCATCTGTTCTTACAAGGATCTGTGAACCCACCTGTTAAGAATCCCCCACCCTAGACTTTAAGGGGAGATGGTCAGAAACAGCAGACCAGCGCCCTTGGCTTTGAGCTATGGTGAACTTTTAAACGGTGTGTTTAATTTGACAGCACTCTGTCAGTGCTGAGTCTGCAGAATTTTCCTGAGAAAGAAAGGGACTGTCAGGGAAATTTGTGCTTCAAAGGAAAATTATAGCACACTCTTTTGTGTCATCTGATTCTGATTCTGTGAGAGCTATTTTACAATTCTGTAGATTGTAGATATCTGATAGCAATAGAAAATAACTCCTGTCTATAGACATGCAAATTAATTGTCTGCTGGTGGGACATTTTCTCCCTCCCTAGTCCACCCTCCCCACCAATCCCTAACCGTGTAAAAGCCAGTTTGGGCCCTATTTACACTTTAATTTCAATATTCCTGATCTATAAATGACCTCCATTCTTCGAATTCTCCTTTGAATTGTAGTAACACCTCACCAGTTACCTCGTTAGTGAGTTAAATAAAATCTTTTCAATGGGGTTCATTTTTATACTTGTATGAGAGTCACGATTGTATATTTTTGGGGAAAATTACCCTTTAATAAGACCTTTGTTCTTTATTTGACTGGAAGGAGTTTCTAGTGCCACCTCCATAACCATGGCAACCGAAGCATAAGGCAAACAAACCCACAGAATTCCTAAATCTCTCACAGCCTACCCTTGGGGTGACCAGAGGGGAACAGCACTAGGCTCCTTCCCCTTCCCTCTCGTTCCTCCCCTTCTTCCTCCTTTTGCTCCCCACCCCCTTCCCTTCCTCTCTTCGATTCTCTTCCTCCTCGACCCTCCCCTCCCTTTTCTTCTTGCTTCCCGCCCCTGTACCCCTTTTTTCCACCTCCCTTACCTTCCACAACCCACCCGGACGTGGAGCCCGTCCACACACACACGATCCCCTACACATACACACACACACAGGAGCCCCTACACATGCGAGGGCGCCCACGACCCAGGGGCTAGAATCGTGGCGGGGACGGCTACCGGCCGCTGAGACGCGCCCGAGACCGGGCCGCCCACACCCGGGCCAGCCTCCGGTGTCGCAGGGGGACGCTCTGAGCTTGCAGTGGAAGGGAGGGTTTCCTGAAAAGAAGGAACATTACAAGTTTCTAGTCAGTAAGAGCAAAAAACTAAACATTTTTTTCGGCAAGAAAATTCGGGTTGCTTCAATGTAGCGATAAAAATAACAGGCAAAAGCCATGTGGAAAGTGTGCAGGAGGCTATCGCGTAGGCATTGGTGGTTCAGTGGTAGAATTCTCGCCTGCCACGCGGGAGGCCCGGGTTCGATTCCCGGCCAATGCAGCGAGCCTTTTGTTTTCAAAAAAATCGTTCCAATTTTCAAAATGCTCTCATTTTGAACTCGGATACTTTATACATTCGAATTTTGACCTACTCGTATATTTTGTGACCATAAGACCCGGAGTCACTTCTGCAAGGTGAAAGGGACAGGCTGGCTGGAGACGGGCTGGTTTCCTAAAAGAAACATCCAATTTTCTGTGTTCAGAATATATGGAGTCAATCTGCTCTGGATTCATTCTTCTGTTTGAAGCGTGAGTAAAGCCAGCGAATGGGCTCTGAGGGAAAGAAAACTTTTTCCAACTTATAAAAACAGCTCTCTTTAAATAAAAATACAATAAAGGAATTGCTGCGAACACCTTCTGCAGCATTCAGCAGAGTGGCGCAGCGGAAGCGTGCTGGGCCCATAACCCAGAGGTCGATGGATCGAAACCATCCTCTGCTAGGTGCTTCTGTTTTTCTTTCGGGGTTGGGGGGGAAACGAGGTACCGTAGTCTTAGCAACCCTGTTTCCCTTCTTTCTGTACCTCATGAAAATGTGGGTAATTCAGGGGTAGATTTTTATCCCAAGAAAATTTTGTGACGAAAATAATTCACAAATGAGAAAGTCTCTAACGTCAGGTGCCCCATCTCAGAGAGCAGAGAATTAATATTCATCCATCCGCTGAAAGGTGCCCATCTTTACCTACTACTGTATTGTAAAAGAGAATTTAAATTTAGAGTTAAAAAGAACCATATATAGCTGATTTCAGTTTCAGAGATTTGGTTAAAGGGAGTTGGGGTTTATTTAAAATGACAGTTTTCAACAATCTCTCCCCCCGCTCTGTTTTCCTCCTTAGCACTTATCACTATGTAATATATAGTATATTTTATTTATTCATTCAGTATTTAGTCCCCCTGTGTTATCTACAACATGGCCTGTCACATCTTGGGCGTTGCTCGTTTGTTAAATACGTTAAAAGCTACGATTTCTAATACACCAAAGATGACTATTCTTCGTTATTCTTCACCTTCTTCTTTTACCTTCTAAAAAATTACAAAAGAGTACAAAAATTACCACACAGAATCTATATACTACTTAACATTATGGTATATAAACTACAAATTTCTTTTATATTTAAGGAAAACAACAACAACATAAAATTGAAGTACTCTTCAGCTGTAAACCCAGTCCTAATATCCCCTTTCTCAGGGCAACTCTACCATGAATTTGATGTGCCTATCTCCCTTTCCTTTTTTTTTTTTTTAATGAATAATTTTTATTTGCAAAGAGCCTGAGAACAACTCATATTACAGTTTTCATTTAAATAACACAATGCTTATTTTCAAAAGCATTGACAAAGTGCCCACATAAAAGGCTTTCCTTTATGATACCATTGAAAGTAAGTCTATTTCTATGTAATAATCTATAACTAAACATATGAGTATACCTAATGTCTACATAAATGTCTGGACTGAGAGGCCAAAGGGCCATATTTGATTTTCAGTTGGTTCTAAAGTGAAGGCAACGTCTTTATGAACCTGGTGATAGAGGTTTAAAAATCCAGTCATTAAAGTTCTTTTATCAACTGTATTTAAATTTATTATTATTATTTTTTTGTATTTAAAGTTTTTTCCACATGAAAATCCTATCACAGTAAAGAATCACTTTAGGTACCAGGCGAGATCTCATTTCATTTTCAGTCTTGCTTACATGGATGCCCATGGCAGACACAATTTCCATCTGAGGTGTTTCAGTAACAAGCTTTCTAATCTCACAGATCACCAGAGGAACATGTGATTAATCAAAAGGAAAAAATTGCCCAGAAAGATGAAACATTATTCACTATTTTCTTCTGGGTTCTATTTAAGAAATAAAATTTCAGTCTGTTCTTGGATATTGTAACCATAGACTGAGCATCTTCTCACAGTGGCAAATTCATGCTTACCTAGAATTTCTTATTGACATGCATAAAAATGAAAAGAGAAGAGCTCTATTATGATAGTGTCGACGAAAAATTAAATCAGTCGATCTCAGAAAGAAATGGAAAACTTTCTTCAAGCCAAATTGAGGATTATAACCAGGGAACAGCCTCTCAGAAAGCTCCAAGAACTGTTCCGCCCATTAGAAGTCAAAACACAGTTATATAAATTTTTTGAGACAGAGGGCTGTACATCAAACGACGTATTATTGACAGTTTACACAATTCAGATCTGCAAGTACAAAGTTGTGGGTTATCATGGCTCCTTACAAGATCAAGAAGGAAGGTTTTCTTTTAAGGAGTTGTCTTGTTGGTGATAGGAGAATGTTGTTCTTTAAGGTTGAGGCCAGTATTTCTGCTGATGGGAGTGGTTTGGTGGATGCATCAAGCAGACACACAATGCACAGTGGAGGGGGGATGGGGAGGGGGAGGGAGGTGGGGGCGGGGGCGCGGGGAGAGGAGCCCAAACGGCAGAGAAAAATTTTTATGTTTAAATTTTTCTTGTCTTGCCATAAAACGTGAATTTTATTTCACAATAGTCATTTTATTGTGGGGCCGGGCCTCCAAGCACACTCTCTGTGTATAGCACAGCTCCCACAAAAAGCATTTTGCGAGATTGAAACAAAGTTTGTCATCTGTTACATTTGTTAGCAGTAGCTTCAAGTGACCTGGAAGAAGGAGACTTATTTTTAGAAACAGATTATTTCTGCTGGAAGAGAGACTTCAGAGATCACTTTTAGTTCAGGAACAGACCAGGAAGACGAGACCGTCCAGTAAATTACACAGAATGTGGTAGCAGTGGCAGCAGGGCTGGGTGGCGGATAAAACTCAAGCCTTCTGATTCCGCAAAGTGTTATTCTTCAATTACAGTCTTCACTTCATAGCTTTGGATGCCGACTATAGAGATTTCCAAATCTCAGAATTTCCTAGAGAGGCCTAGAAACTGCTTGTGTGAGGCAATAATCCGCTGGCTGAGAGTTGAGTGTCTATTCAATAAGGTTTGGAGGAAGAAAATGGGACTGGGACCAGTTTACCTTTGTCCCCCTCCTTCCTGTCCACACTCATCACCTGGAATCATTTGCATTTTATTAATTATCTACAACTTACATTATCTCTGAGTTGTAAAATAGCCTAATCACTCAAAGGCAATCAAAGATGCACACCTCCATAGATCATATAATCCTGGAGGCTCAGCCACCTGGCCCCACCCCACCGGGCACCACTGAAAGGACTCCCTGGGAGCTGTCGACTGAAAAAAAATGCACAACCTAAAAGTTGAGAAGTATGTTTTATTCCGTGGACCTGCTGAGGACTTAAGCCCAGGTTGCAGCCTCTCAGATAGCTTTGAGGGACTGCTGTGAAGAGGTAAGGGAGTAGCCAAGATATATAGGAGTTCAAACAAACAAACACCGGGTGGTCGGTCTAGCATCAAAATATCACTGCTAATTAAAGAAAACCAGACATCACAAGTAAATGAATTTAGCACGTTTTTATGTGTGGGAAGATGCAAGAGTCTGGGCTCATTGAAATCATTCCTTTGATATGTATCTTAACTACCTAGGGCCAGTATCCTGCTTTTCTCCATCCTGAAGCCCCTCA
This sequence comes from Phocoena sinus, assembly GCF_008692025.1. Classification (NCBI taxonomy): domain Eukaryota; kingdom Metazoa; phylum Chordata; class Mammalia; order Artiodactyla; family Phocoenidae; genus Phocoena; species Phocoena sinus. Next base: position 82,246,997 of record NC_045773.1, read on the forward strand.
GGGTGCACAGTCAGTACGTGGCAGTGGCTGATGGCTTGATGGCTGCGGTAAAAATCCTTCGTTTACTGATACGGCAGGTGACAATTTTTGTCCACAGATCCCATTCACACACTTCCAAGTTTGGTAACTTATTCTGACAACTCATACACATTCTGTTAGTAATCTTCCTTTCCCCTTTTACTTCTCCGATGCCAAGTTTTCATTCTCAGGCCTGCTTTTATTGCTATACTGATCAGTGGAATTCCAGGATGTAGCCTTGAAAACACAGACAGTTTTTAGTTCTGGAGAGAGGAACAGATCCTGTAGGGCTTCCTAAAATGGCTATTTCTGATGATGTTCAAAGATATTGACCTCAGAGATTGTCACTATGACCCATGCTACTACGAAGTAACATTTAAATTGTAAAAGTCTGTAAGTGATTGTCTTTCGCAAAGAAAATGTCTTGCCCTAGTAATAAGCTGCTAATTGGCAGCTCCTTCTTTCCTCAAGATCTTTATCTTTGTTAATCAGAAGAAGACAACTGGTTTTTCCTACTTCTCCCATATGCGTGGAAATAAAGTAAAAAAATAGTAAAAGAAATCAGTGATTCACTAGAGAGCTGATTTCAACAGAATTTGAGTCTGTGCCTCATGTAAATAGAGGAAACAAGGAGCTAAAGGAGAGAGGGTCAAGCTGGGTTCAGGGAACAAGGGTGGGCCATTTACAGAAGGCAGTGGAACCAGGAAGGGAAGAGGTGGAGCTTCCGCTAAGATCCTTACCGCCTCTACCTTCCCCTTTCATTTTATTCATTGTAAGACAGGAGAAATAAAAACAGTTACTAAAAAAAATTTAAAAAGGAGAAAAATTTGAAAGGAACAAAGAAAAATAGGTAGAGGAGAATACATCACAGTAAGACAAATATAACATAATTAGAGAAGAATGAGTTTATTTATTAACTATTTAATCTACAATAAACTATTCCAAACAACTTTCACCACTTTTACCTCATTGTTGGTAGGGAGCTGAAATTTTTTAATTATTTGTTTAGTTCACTTTTTTATCCATTTACTTAAATTGCCAAAAAAAAAAAAAAAAAAAAGCTGTTGAATGCCTGCTGTGTGTGTGACCCTCTGCTCTGTCTAGAGCTGCCAAGTGCGAAAGAGATTCCTTTCAGTTGAGGATTTAGGAGGATAGGGAGATCCAGGCATTTGATCTGGGTTTTGGTGGTATGCAGAGTATACTGGACAGCTTGATATGGACACAGAAATCTCTGTTAATGTCCAGAGTTCTCCAGCTGTGGGATTAAGGTTTTCAGGAAGCTTTCAGGTATTTTTTGTTTAGTCCACACTATTATACATTTTTTATTAGTTGTGATGAAATAAAATTCATATTTTATGGCAAGACAAGAAAATTTTAAACATAAACTTTTTCTTTGCCTATTTGGGCCTCCTCCCTCCCCTTTAGTGTGTGTTGTACATCTGTATTAACCAGATCTCCCTAGGAGATAACATTCCTTATTAATCTCATCAGGGTCACTATTCCTTAGGAGATAACCTTCCGTTGTAATCTCATAAGGGGCCATGATGGCCCTGACCCACTACTTGATTTATATGCACAGATCTGGATTGTGTAAACTGTCAATAACACATCATTGTATGTACAGGTCTCAGTCTCAAAAACTTAACTGTGCTTTGATCTTTAATGGGTGGAACAGTTCTCAGAACTTTCTGAGAGACTGTTCCTGGGTTATCAGCCGCAATTTGGCTTGAATAAAAGTTTCCATTTCTTTCTTAGATTGACCGATTAATTTTTTTGTTGACAATTGCCAATTTGGAAAATTTGAAGTATTCCTTGTTAAAATGCAAATCCTCTTGAAAAAATTGAAAGACTCACTGACCCTGAGCCTGCAGCCCCATGGGGCAACAGTCAAGTGAAATCATAGTGTATAGGCTCTGTAGCCTTCAGTTTTCTGCAGTTCCCACTGGTCCCCTTAGTTTCCAAGTGTGAGTTGGCATTTATCAACATCCTTGTGCTGTGGTTGTTCGTAGGGTAGTATTAAGAGAACAGTGAAATATGCTACTAAAACTGGGAAGGTGAAATACAGTGTCAGAAGTCTTTGTACTTCAAGAAAAATAGCAAAGAGCACCTTGTAGCCAGTTTTGCTTTTATCTGCTAGGCCCCCATGAACTTTTGACTTTTAACCTCTGGTTTAGGGTATATCACAACTGTCTCTTTAGCTGCAGTTAAAGCTAAATGTAAACATTTTATGAAAGACAATTTGGAATAGAAAGTTGGGATCAAAGCATGGAAAAAATGGCCTAAATGCTGTTATGGACCCAATCGTGTTCCCTCAAAATTCCTTTGTTTTGAGCCCTAACCCCCAAATAACTATATTTGGAGATAGGGTCTTTAAAGAGGTAATTAAGGTTAAATGAGATCATTAGGGTAGGGTCCTAATCCGAAAGCCCTGGTATCTTTATAAGAAAAGGAAATGACTCCAGGGATGCAGACACACAGAAAAAAGAGTATGTGAGGACACAGCAAGACAGCCAGCTGCAAGCCAAGGAGGGAAACCAGTCCTGCCAACACCTTAACCTTGGACTTCTAGCCTCCAGAACTGTGAGAAAATAAATTTTTGTTGTTTAAGACACCCAGTGTGTGGTATTTTGTTGTGGCAGTGCTAGCAAACTAATACAAGCATTTTAATAGGATGTTTGTTTGGACTTAGGCAGTAGAAACTGTCAAAGCAGGACTAAGAGACAGAAACGTTTGGAAAGGAAAAAAAAAGTCTACCTCCAAAGAGGTCAAGAGTCAGACTTTGAGGAAAACACACACACACACACACACACACACACACACACACAAGTATTTAAAATGGTGTGTGTTGTAGGGGGGAGCTGCAAAATGACTGAGGTTACCAACGTGCACACTGGACTGTTCATGGTGGAAAAATTGCAACTCACATGGTAATTATTATCCTGACAAGTCCTGACACATCTTCAAAGAGCAGTCTAGCAAAAATCAGGGTATCATTGTTCTGTCAGGTGTTTAGGTTTACAGAAAACATTCAAATATTTATTAGTTTGAGGACCAGAACTAGGATGAGCAGGACCCTATTATTTTTTATTTATTTTAGGGTGCATAATATTTTGATTTCTTTTTTTAAATTTTATTCCTTTTTATTTCCACAGCTCTGACCAGAGCACAAAACAATACCTCTCTCCCTCTCTCACATGCGCACAAGTGACTCTTGAAGTGACTAACAAATCCGGCGGTTAAAGGGAGACAGAAATGATCACTCTACTCATCCTAACTCACTGTTAGTAAAAAGTTGAAGTTAGGAAGCATTTCAGTTGGATCTGGAAAACACGACGCCTTGGATCGGTCCTTCTGTTTCCTTGCCACAAGATGGCAGAAGAGGGCAATACTTCTTATTTCACCCACTCTGAAGGTAATTATCCCTCTGATCTCTTAAAAGTGGAAGAAAAAAATCTCGGAAAAAGCAAATAATAGAAAGAGGGGATGAATATGATGCTGATGAGTTCAGGATGAAATTAGGGGACTGCTCTCCACCAAGTAGGGTAGCTTGTCGGTGGGTTTTGTCGCCAACTCCCAAGACCTAATGACAGGGGCGCAGGGACTGGAACAAGAATCTCATCTTAGAGGAGTGAATGACAAACCCGTATATTTTGCAGACCCATTGACCCGTTGGCATGAATTCCTGGAGGCTTGTTGTCTGTGACAGGGACAAGACTGTTCGTCTGACATAGGGTCTATACCTACAACTTTAAGGAAAGTGACAATAGGGAAAGACAGGAAATGTCACAGCCTGGAGGGGGGATGTGGTAGTAGGGGCTTATTTTGCTGTTAATGGGGGAAAAAAAGATTTACAATAGCAGTCATTTACTGATGAGAGGGGATGACAGGGTAGAGGAAAATGTTAATGCTTCCAACTGCAACAAAAAAGAATTTAGGCATTGTTGAAAGGTGCAGGGGAGGGGGGAATTGAAGGACTTTCGATCATGCCTTGAGACTCCATTCCCTAATATTCCTAGTTAGCCCATGCGTTAAGTAAATACGCCCTTCTCTTAAATACTGAGTTCTCTGACTTCTATCGCGGGATTTTAAATCGTGGACTCTAAAGTCACTGCCAGATAACTACTCCCCCGGCCTAGCGAGTCCTGGCATATCTCCTTCCGGCACATCGATTAAACATTGGAAGAACGCGGCTTTCCCAAATTGCTGGGTTCCTTGTTCAACCTTTTCTCCTTAAGGAACGTCCCTGACCTTTAATATTCCCGTTGCAGTTTGACATAAATCACTTCAACTCACCCTAAGATCTCCGTAGGATAGACAGGTCTAATGTTACCGTACCCATTCTGTAGTGGATGAGAGATAGACACCGAGAGGTTAATTTCGCCCAGGATCCGACTGTAGAACACAGTACCGTTAACTGTCAGCTTTATGGCTCTTGGCTCCAGAGCCCGGTGCATTTCTGCAGATAAAGCAAGTCATCCTTTTACTTTCGAGAAAATCTCTTCAAAACGCACAACCTTGATGGCAGAGTATCTTGCCAATTGCAGCCCACGGCGGGCTTTTCAAATAGTGCTTCTGCCCAATCAGAGACGGGGAGCGTTCCTTGCGTTGAAAAAGTGTAAACAAAAGCGAAATTTTGGCTATTGCAGCTGAAGGCAAAACTGAAAATCTTTTTCAAAGGACGCCAAAGAATCCACACTAAATTTGCATGACACTGCATAAATGCATATACTAGAATGTTTACGGAGGGCTTTTTAAGTTTTTACCCCGTTTTCCGCTCCCAAACCAACCCCCTTCTCTCCCGGGAGAAACTAGACTACAGGCAAGTGCACCAGCTATTCCTCTGAAAGTGTAAGTGGCTCTGAAAAGAGACTTTGGGTCATGTGTGGCAGCGGGCTGGCTCACTTGGAGCTGGTGTACTTGGTGACAGCCTTAGTGCCCTCGGACACGGCGTGCTTGGCCAGCTCGCCGGGCAGCAGCAAGCGCACGGCCGTCTGGATCTCCCTGGAGGTGATGGTCGAACGCTTGTTGTAATGCGCCAGGCGCGACGACTCGCCCACGATGCGCTCGAAAATGTCGTTGACAAACGAGTTCATGATGCCCATGGCCTTGGACGAGATGCCGGTGTCCGGGTGGACCTGCTTCAGCACTTTGTACACGTAGATAGAGTAGCTCTCCTTGCGGCTGCGCTTGCGCTTCTTGCCATCTTTCTTCTGGGCCTTGGTCACCGCTTTCTTGGACCCCTTCTTCGGAGCCGGGGCGGATTTAGCCGACTCAGGAATGATGAAAAAAATTACAAGATTCCCGAGAAGCAGAGAGAATAGTGAATCGGTCGAGTCCTTTTTATTTACAAATCCATATGCAAATAAGGTTTAGTAAAGTTCTTCGTCAGATTGGCGAATATTAGTGATGACGTTTTTCAATTTGTCCAATCAGAACACGCATTATTAGGAACTGCATTTGTCTTGTTTAAAATGGGACAGCAACTCTGGCCAATGGAATAGCTTCTTTTTCGCGCGCAGCTGCGGTTATAAGTTGAGGGTTTTTCTTTCTCTCTAGTCTTTTTTGGCGTAGGTGCATAAGGTTTGCACTATGTCTGGACGTGGGAAGCAAGGCGGCAAAGCTCGCGCCAAGGCCAAGACTCGCTCCTCGCGGGCCGGGCTCCAGTTTCCCGTAGGCCGAGTGCACCGCCTGCTCCGCAAAGGCAACTACGCTGAGCGGGTCGGGGCCGGCGCGCCGGTGTATCTGGCCGCGGTACTGGAGTACCTGACGGCCGAGATCCTGGAGCTGGCGGGCAACGCGGCCCGCGACAATAAGAAGACGCGCATCATCCCGCGCCACCTGCAGCTGGCCATCCGTAACGACGAGGAGCTCAACAAGCTGCTGGGCAAAGTCACCATCGCTCAGGGCGGCGTCCTGCCCAACATCCAGGCCGTGCTGCTGCCCAAGAAGACTGAGAGCCACCACAAGGCCAAGGGCAAGTAAGGTCTGAATTAATACTCCAATCTCTAAAAACAAAGGCTCTTTTCAGAGCCACCCACAACTTATGTGGAAGAACTGAACACTGTCCTGAAACCTATTATGTAGTCCTATTGATTTGACCGAGCATGCGTTAACTCATCTGGTAAAAACTAGTTTGCAGTTTACTCTTGTAAAACCATGAAAGCGGCCGCATTTATTGTCCCCTCCCCAGGAACACATTTCCGGTGATTATTTGTTCCAGCAAATGTTAAATATTAAACCAATTTTGTCTTGTTTCTGGGTCTTTATCGTTAAAACCCGATGGTCCATTAGTTAACTAAAACTGCCCCTACTCGAAAGCTCCTTTCAGAGCTACCCCGATTTACAGGAAAACACCTAATCACTGATCAATGTAAATGTATCATTACTCCAGGCCTGCTAAGTACACAGTTTACATATTAAAGTCCAATCAGCCATTTGATTGCATCAAAATCAATTAATGAAGTCATAGTCATTTACTAGTATTTAGTCAAGCACACATCAAGCTCCCCGTTCCCCACACCACGCTGGGCAAAGTTCTGTGTTCAGGAGGCCGGTGTGCCAGTCTATTCTGAAACTTTATTTTAGGTCTTGGTACACTCATTAAAAATAGATCCTGATGCAATTATGAAATGTAACTACTATTTAGAGAGACTAACAAATACATTATTTTGCTGTAATTTCCCCCTACATTATCTGAAAAGGAAAAAAGTCTCCAATGAAAAAATGCATTTCTTTTAGGACAGTTTAGGCGCTGACTTCCACAAATTCTGAACCAGACTCCTTTTTTACTGGAGTCTTAACGTTTTGGTCGAAAACCATAAACTCAGGATGGAGTACGACCATAATTCTTTCCTGCGAAAATAGAAATCACAAATAGTATGGACAACAAAACCTTTTCAGAGGCGGTAAAAACCAAATGAGGATTGAATTAAAAGCCAATCAGGTTACTCCCGCAAAGTTCTGGCCAATCAGGATCGGATGATCTGTATAAAGTCTGGTCCTGGAAGCGCTCAGTTGCTTCTCTCGCGGCTTTAGCACAGAAGCATGGCTAGGACCAAGCAGACAGCTCGGAAGTCTACCGGCGGCAAGGCGCCACGTAAGCAGCTAGCTACCAAGGCGGCCCGCAAGAGCGCGCCGGCCACGGGCGGCGTGAAGAAGCCGCACCGCTACCGGCCCGGCACGGTGGCCCTGCGCGAGATCCGCCGCTACCAGAAGTCCACGGAGCTGCTGATCCGCAAGCTACCGTTCCAGCGGTTGGTTCGCGAGATCGCGCAGGACTTCAAGACCGACCTGCGTTTCCAGAGCTCGGCCGTGATGGCGCTGCAGGAGGCGTGCGAGGCCTACCTGGTGGGGCTCTTCGAGGACACCAACTTGTGTGCCATCCACGCCAAACGTGTCACTATTATGCCCAAGGACATCCAGCTTGCGCGCCGCATCCGCGGGGAGAGGGCATAAACTGTCCTTTCTAATACACCTTGGGTGCATTTGCTTCTTTCCAAAGGCTCTTTTAAGAGCCACTTCAGTTCTCATTGAGAGTAGCTGTATATACTAGGATGGGTTTTTAGAAAATGGGGGAGGAGGGTTTCTTTCAGGAATTACATATTTGTTATGCAAAATGGGTATACAGGATACCTTGCCAAGGCTACATACACATGCCGTGTTCATTTTGTTAGCTATCTAAAAGGACTTGCTGAACAGCAGCTTATAAGGGCGACAGTGTCTCCAGCAATAAGGTCACCTGGACCCTGAGTAATCAAAGATTTCACTAGAAGGAATCAGTCAACAAAAGAACTCTCAACCAAGTAAACTGGTATTCAGAGCATAAATACTAGCCAGTCCCTCCCCCACTTCGGATATAGTCGGGGTGCGGAGTTCTGGCTGACTGTTCTGTGATGTATAGGCAGTGCATGGAAGGACAAGCACTTTGCATGCCCTAATCAATTATTAATTTGAACTGTTCAGGGTCCCAGGAGGGGCAGAGTACATCTCGATTAAGCCAGACAATGTTGGTGGTTTGCCCGGGATCTAACAATAGTGGGCAGACTTCTAATGTACTAATTCAGTTTCTTTTATACAACTCCAAAAGGAAAGAATGAATCTGGCTGAAGCTACAGGGTGTTCAAACTAAGCATTTTTGTTCTCATGAGAACTGCATTTCTAGCTGTTTAGTAGTACCACCTGGTAACCCTACGGGATAAAGCTCTGAACTGTTTACTCTTGTTCACACCCATTCCAAGATTTGATACTGTAAAATTAACAAATTAACTGTTTTTTGACAGCTTTCAGGAGCCTCCTAATGCAGATGTGCACGAGGAGCAATCCACAGGTACCGTGCATGCCATCAACATCTGGTGACTTCCCTGAGGCAGAAGCCACAGTGAGCCCATTTGGGACAGTAATACCCCCCACACCACGTGTGGACTTCCCCGTGTCTCCTTATCCCTTACATGAGGTCACACTTACAAGTATGAAATACTAGCTCCAGGAGCGTAGTCTCCCAACTCTGTGTGAACCTGTTTTAAAAGTCGAATTTTGCCCCTTTTTTCTCACCATATACATATAAGGCCAAAGATTTTTTCGTGTTCACTGTTGTTTCTCCAGAATAGAAAAAGCCTGACACGGGCAGGTGCTCATTAAACTCTAGTTGAATGAATCTATTGCTGATAAGCAACCTTGTAGACACAAGATAGCCTCAGTCACTGAGTGCTTCCCACCTTCTGCATTACACATTTCATCACAGATTCTTTTTGAATTCTATGGGGAGTAGATATAATACTGATGACAACAATTATATAAAGCTTTATAGTTTCCAAAGTATTTTCACATGTCTTTTCATATGTGAACTTGGTAATAGCTCCCCGGGTTTAGATGAGGCACATATTAATCCTTCACTAGCTCTAGAAAAGTCTGTCTTTTCTAAAGGTAGCCAAGTATTGGGAGGACAAAGCCAGGAAATCTGTTTGGGATTCTTTCAACAAACCCTGAAAGGGGACAAGATCTGGGTAAGCCTCCAATGACTGTAGGAAAATAAAGGAGGAGAAATCGTTTAAAAAAAAAAAAAAAAAAAAAGAAAGAACTGGGCAGAAAAGCCTGATTTCTTTTAAGTGGAAAGTCAGAAGTTCTCCTCAGCAAGGACATCTGCTGGGATTTGGGAGTCTTTTGAGATCTGAACCTAAGATCTCAGAAGTGTACTATGGGTCAATGAGGACATGTTCTATTTGAAGCCTAAATTTGATTGTAGAAAAGGTGGTTTTAGGAAATATCCAAAAATTCTTTGATAATCTTTCCTTCAAAAAATGGAAACTAGGGAATTCCCTGGCGGTCCAGTGATTAGGAGTCCACACTTTCACTGATGAGGGTGTGGGTTCGATCCCTGGTTGGGGAAATAAGATGCCGCAAGCCGCGCAGCGCGGCCAAGAAAAAACAAAAAGGAACCTAATTCTTCTCCCCTTGAATGTGAGCTGGATTTAGAGACTGGTGTGGCATAAAGCCAAAGTGACAATGAGTACTTTGGACACTAAGTCATAAAAGGTGCTGTGTTTCCTGCTTGCTCTGTCTCAGGTCACTTGCTGGGGATGGGGTGGGGGAGCCCCAGCCGCCATGTTGAGAAGATATTCAGGCAGCCCTGTGGAGAGGCCGGCACGATAAGAAGCTGATGCATTCTCCAACAGTCAGTGGGCAACTACCAACAGCCGTGTGAGTGAGCCATCTCAGGCCCAGTCAAACCTCATGTAACTGCAGCCTCTGCTGACAGCTTGATTTTTCACTTCTTGGGAGACCCTGAACCTGAACCACCAAACTAAACTACTCTCTAATTCCTGACCTTCAGAAACTGTGTGAGATAATACATTTGTTGTTTTAAGCTACTAACTTTTCTGGTAATTCACTACACAATAATAAATAACAGATGCAAGAGAAAAAACAAGAAGAGTTAGGAGTTATCTGACAGACTTCACTGGTCTAATACAAGGGAATAAATAAAATATAGTGGGCACATAAAAAGAAATTCTCTCTTTCTTCTGAGATCAAGAAACAAATAAATGGCAAAAATAAGAGCTGAACCCAAGAATCAGTCCATACCTGGGCACACCTGCGCCAGGATCTCCAACAGCATTTTCTAGCTTTATTTTAAAAAACAACCACCAACAACAACAAACAAATGAGCAAATCCAGAATAACCACCAAAACCAAAGGCAAAAAATCTGAGTACTATTTTAAAGCATGACTTGCAGAGTACCAGTGTCTTAGTCTGCTCAGGCTGCTGTAACAGAATACCATAAGACTAGGTGTCTTATAAACAACAGAAATGTATTTCTCACAGTTCCGGAGACTGGGAAGTCCAAGATCAAGGTGCTGTCAGATTCAGTGTCTGGTAAGAGCCTACTTCCTAATTCATAGATGGCTATTTTCTCAGTGTGGAAGAGACAATGGTGTCTCTTTTATAGAGGCACTAATCGCATTCATGAGGGCCCTCCACTTATGACCTAAGCACCTCCCAATAACCCTACCTCCAAATACCCAATACCCTCACATTAGAGATTAGTTTTCAATATATGAATTCTGGGGGAACAGAAACATTCAGTCTATTGAAACCAGTCTGTTTTTAAAGATTAGAAGCTTAGGAACTGTGTTCTTAGCCTCTGTCCCTGTTGTAAACCCAAGAGGGCGAGGCAGTAGAGGACCCCTACCCCAAAGGACCCACACCTTCATTTTGATTCTTGTTTTCTCAGTATCCAACCCTGCAGATGCTAGTAAGTTGAAGTGAATGAAAGGGAATCAGAGTTTCTGGCAGCTACTGTTTGATATATTTCAGGCATGATAACTAGCTAAATTAGGAGACACTTAGAAGGGACTATAAAGACCACGGTATTATAAGATTTTGGAAACAAGGTAGGACATTATACAAAACAAGGAGGGAGTGTTAGGCATGAAAAGCTGTGTATATTAGAGAATACATTTAGGTTTTGAGAGAGTTTCAGGAGAAAGTAAGGGGGTTCTTAAAGGTTTTTTTGCAAATAAAGGTTCTGACTTGGTGAAAGACTAATCTATGTGAAGAAATAAGACTGTATGGAATGGAAGGAAATATTTGAGAGGTTAAGTTCATGGAGTTGAAAAGACTCCAAATGGCTAGTGGTGTTTTGGATTAGTGTGTATGTGT